>NC_088643.1:35090354-35410354 GCF_964019385.1 Sycon ciliatum
CATGGTGCTATTTTCTATGTCCAACTACACAACGAGATGAGGATGGTCATTGTCATTTTCTGAGCTGCGAACGGGCAGAAAGGTGAGAAAATGTCGGATTTTGACCATTTGTGCTGACCTTTCAATTTCAACGTACCTTTCTATAACACGACCCAGCTGTAATTTCAGTGGTCGCATTGGTTTGATTTTTGGTTTCCTTGTAGGGCGCTGGCACCCGCATTCAGTGACCCAGAAAATTTGGCACTGCTGTGAATAGATTAGTCGCAAAGTGAAGATTCACGGGTAAAAAGCCCCAAACTTCTAGATAGGTTCTTTTTCAGCTTTCAGCAGCCCTGGGTGAGTTCTTTAGAGAAATGTGGCTCTTTTTCATGGTGCTATTTTCTATGTCCAACTACACAACGAGATGAGGATGGTCATTGTCATTTTCTGAGCTGCGAACGGGCAGAAAGGTGAGAAAATGTCGGATTTTGACCATTTGTGCTGACCTTTCCATTTCAACGTACCTCTCTATAACATGACCCAGCTGTAATTTCAGTGGTCGCATTGGTTTGATTTTTGGTTTGCTTGTAGGGCGCTGGCACCCGCATTCAGTGACCCAGAAAATTTGGCACTGCTGTGAACAGTTTAGTTGAAAAGTGAAGATTCACGGGTAAAAAGCCCCAAACTTCTAGATAGGTTCTTTTTCAGCTTTCTGCAGCCCTGGGTGAGTTCTTTAGAGAAATGGGGCTCCTTTTCATGGTGCTATTTTCTATGTCCAGCTACACAACGAGATGAGGATGGTCATTGTCATTTTCTGAGCTGCGAACGGGCAGAAAGGTGAAAAAATGTCGGATTTTGACCATTTGTGCTGACCTTTCAATTTCAACGTACCTCTCTATAACATGACCCAGCTGTAATGTCAGTGGTCTTATTGGTTTGATTTTTGGTTTGCTTGTAGGGCGCTGGCACCCGCATTCAGTGACCCAGAAAAGTTGGCACTGCTGTGAATAGTTTAGTCGCAAAGTGAAGATTCACGGGTAAAAAGCCCCAAAATTCTAGATAGGTTCTTTTTCAGCTTTCAGCAGCCCTGGGCGAGTTCTTTAGAGAAATGTAGCTCTTTTTCATGGTGCTCTTGTCTATGTCTAGGTAACCAACGAGATGAGGATGGTCATTGTCAATTTCCGAGCTGCGAACGGGCAGAAAGGTGAGAAAATGTCGGATTTTGACCATTTGTGCTGACCTTTCAATTTCAACGTACCTCTCTATAACATGACCCAGCTGTAATTTCAGTGGTCACATTGGTTTCATTTTTGGTTTGCTTGTAGGGCGCTAGCACCCGTATTCAGTGACCGAGAAATTTTGGCACTGCTGTGAAAAATTTAGTCGAAAAGTGAAGATTCACGGGTAAAAGCCCCAAACTTCTAGATAGGTTCTTTTTCAGCTTTCAGCAGCCCTGGGTGAGTTCTTTAGAGAAATGTGGCTCTTTTTCATGGTGCTATTTTCTATGTCCAGCTACACAACGAGATGAGGATGGTCATTGTCATTTTCCGAGCTGCAAACGGGCAGAAAGGTGAGAAAATGTCGGATTTTGACCATTTGTGCTGACCTTTCAATTTCAACGTACCTCTCTATAACATGACCCAGCTGTAATTTCAGTGGTCGCATTGGTTTGATTTTTGGTTTGCTTGTAGGGCGCTGGCACCCGCATTCAGTGACCCAGAAAATTAGGCACTGCTGTGAATAGTTTAGTCGAAAAGTGAAGATTCACGGGTAAAAAGCCTCCAACTTCTAGATAGGTTCTTTTTCAGATTTCAGCAGCCCTGGGTGAGTTCTTTAGAGAAATGTGGCTCTTTTCATGGTGCTATTTTTTATGTTCAGCTACACAACGAGATGAGGATGGTCATTGTCATTTTCTGAGCTGCGAACGGGCAGAAAGGTGAGAAAATGTCGGATTTTGACCATTTGTGCTGACCTTTTCAATTTCAACGTACCTCTCTATAACATGACCCAGCTGTAATTTCAGTGGTCGCATTGGTTTAATTTTTGGTTTGCTTGTAGGGCGCTGGCACCCGCATTCAGTGACCTAGAAAATTTGGCACTGCTGTGAATAGTTTAGTCGCAAAGTGAAGATTCACGGGTAAAAAGCCCCAAACTTCTAGATAGGTTCTTTTTCAGCTTTCAGCAGCCCTGGGTGAGTTCTTTAGAGAAATGTGGCTCTTTTTCATGGTGCTATTTTCTATGTCCAACTACACAACGAGATGAGGATGGTCATTGTCATTTTCTGAGCTGCGAACGGGCAGAAAGGTGAGAAAATGTCGGATTTTGACCATTTGTGCTGACCTTTCCATTTCAACGTACCTCTCTATAACATGACCCAGCTGTAATTTCAGTGGTCGCATTGGTTTCATTTTTGGTTTGCTTGTAGGGCGCTGGCACCCGCATTCAGTGACCCAGAAAATTTGGCACTGCTGTGAATAGTTTAGTTGAAAAGTGAAGATTCACGGGTAAAAAGCCCCAAACTTCTAGATAGGTTCTTTTTCAGCTTTCTGCAGCCCTGGGTGAGTTCTTTAGAGAAATGGGGCTCTTTTTCATGGTGCTATTTTCTATGTCCAGCTACACAACGAGATGAGGATGGTCATTGTCATTTTCTGAGCTGCGAACGGGCAGAAAGGTGAAAAAATGTCGGATTTTGTCCATTTGTGCTGACCTTTCAATTTCAACGTACCTCTCTATAACATGACCCAGCTGTAATGTCAGTGGTCTTATTGGTTTGATTTTTGGTTTGCTTGTAGGGCGCTGGCACCCGCATTCAGTGACCCAGAAAAGTTGGCACTGCTGTGAATAGTTTAGTCGCAAAGTGAAGATTCACGGGTAAAAAGCCCCAAAATTCTAGATAGGTTCTTTTTCAGCTTTCAGCAGCCCTGGGCGAGTTCTTTAGAGAAATGTAGCTCTTTTTCATGGTGCTCTTGTCTATGTCTAGGTAACCAACGAGATGAGGATGGTCATTGTCATTTTCTGAGCTGCGAACGGGCAGAAAGGTGAGAAAATGTCGGATTTTGACCATTTGTGCTGACCTTTCAATTTCAACGTACCTCTCTATAACATGACCCAGCTGTAATTTCAGTGGTCACATTGGTTTCATTTTTGGTTTGCTTGTAGGGCGCTAGCACCCGCATTCAGTGACCGAGAAATGTTGGCACTGCTGTGAAAAATTTAGTCGAAAAGTGAAGATTCACGGGTAAAAGCCCCAAACTTCTAGATAGGTTCTTTTTCAGCTTTCAGCAGCCCTGGGTGAGTTCTTTAGAGAAATGTGGCTCTTTTTCATGGTGCTATTTTCTATGTCCAGCTACACAACGAGATGAGGATGGTCATTGTCATTTTCCGAGCTGCGAACGGGCAGAAAGGTGAGAAAATGTCGGATTTTGACCATTTGTGCTGACCTTTCAATTTCAACGTACCTCTCTATAACATGACCCAGCTGTAATTTCAGTGGTCGCATTGGTTTGATTTTTGGTTTGCTTGTAGGGCGCTGGCACCCGCATTCAGTGACCCAGAAAATTAGGCACTGCTGTGAATAGTTTAGTCGAAAAGTGAAGATTCACGGGTAAAAAGCCTCAAACTTCTAGATAGGTTCTTTTTCAGATTTCAGCAGCCCTGGGTGAGTTCTTTAGAGAAATGTGGCTCTTTTCATGGTGCTATTTTTTATGTTCAGCTACACAACGAGATGAGGATGGTCATTGTCATTTTCTGAGCTGCGAACGGGCAGAAAGGTGAGAAAATGTCGGATTTTGACCATTTGTGCTGACCTTTCAATTTCAACGTACCTCTCTATAACATGACCCAGCTGTAATTTCAGTGGTCGGATTGGTTTAATTTTTGGTTTGCTTGTAGGGCGCTGGCACCCGCATTCAGTGACCTAGAAAATTTGGCACTGCTGTGAATAGTTTAGTCGCAAAGTGAAGATTCACCTGTAAAAAGCCCCAAACTTCTAGATAGGTTCTTTTTCAGCTTTCAGCAGCCCTGGGCGAGTTCTTTAGAGAAATGTGGCTCTTTTTCATGGTGCTATTTTCTATGTCCAACTACACAACGAGATGAGGATGGTCATTGTCATTTTCTGAGCTGCGAACGGGCAGAAAGGTGAGAAAATGTCGGATTTTGACCATTTGTGCTGACCTTTCAATTTCAACGTACCTCTCTATAACATGACCCAGCTGTAATTTCAGTGGTCGCAAAGGTTTCATTTTTGGTTTGCTTGTAGGGCGCTGGCACCCGCATTCAGTGACCCAGAAAATTTGGCACTGCTGAGAATAGTTTAGTTGAAAAGTGAAGATTCACGGGTAAAAAGCCCCAAACTTCTAGATAGGTTCTTTTTCAGCTTTCAGCAGCCCTGGGTGAGTTCTTTAGAGAAATGGGGCTCTTTTTCATGGTGCTATTTTCTATGTCCAGCTACACAACGAGATGAGGATGGTCATTGTCATTTTCTGAGCTGCGAACGGGCAGAAAGGTGAAAAAATGTCGGATTTTGACCATTTGTGTGACCTTTCAATTTCAACGTAACTCTCTATAATATGACCCAGCTGTAATGTCAGTGGTCTTATTGGTTTGATTTTTGGTTTGCTTGTAGGGCGCTGGCACCCGCATTCAGTGTCCCAGAAAAGTTGGCACTGCTGTGAATAGTTTAGTCGCAAAGTGAAGATTCACGGGTAAAAAGCCCCAAAATTCTAGATAGGTTCTTTTTCAGCTTTCAGCAGCCCTGGGCGAGTTCTTTAGAGAAATGTAGCTCTTTTTCATGGTGCTCTTGTCTATGTCTAGCTAACCAACGAGATGAGGATGGTCATTGTCATTTTCTGAGCTGCGAACGGGCAGAAAGGTGAGAAAATGTCGGATTTTGACCATTTGTGCTGACCTTTCAATTTCAACGTACCTCTCTATAACATGACCCAGCTGTAGTTTCAGTGGTCACATTGGTTTCATTTTTGGTTTGCTTGTAGGGCGCTAGCACCCGCATTCAGTGACCCAGAAAATTTGGCACTGCTGTGAATAGTTTAGTCGAAAAGTGAAGATTCACGGGTAAAAAGCCCCAAACTTCTAGATAGGTTCTTTTTCAGCAATTAGCAGCCCTGGGTGAGTTCTTTAGAGAAATGTGGCCCTTTTTCATGGTGCTATTTTCTATATCCAGCTACACAACTAGATGAGGATGGTCATTGTCATTTTCCGAGCTGCGAACGGGCAGAAAGGTGAGAAAATGTCGGATTTTGACCATTTGTGCTGACCTTTCAATTTCAACGTACCTCTCTATAACATGACCCAGCTGTAATTTCAGTAGTCGCATTGGTTTCATTTTTGGTTTGCTTGTAGGGCGCTGGCACCCGCATTCAGTGACCCAGAAAATTAGGCACTGCTGTGAATAGTTTAGTGGCAAAGTGAAGATTCACGGGTAAAAAGCCCCAAACTTCTAGATAGGTTCTTTTTCAGCTTTCAGCAGCCCTGGGTGAGTTCTTTAGAGTAATGTGGCTCTTTTTCATGGTGCTATTTTCTATGTCCAGCTACACAACGAGATGAGGATGGTCTTCGTCATTTTCTGATCTGCGAACGGGCAGAAAGGTGAGAAAATGTCGGATTTTGACCATTTGTGCTGACCTTTCAATTTCAACGTACCTCTCTATAACATGACCCAGCTGTAATTTCAGTGGTCGCATTGGTTTCATTTTTGGTTTGCTTGTAGGGCGCTGGCACCCGCATTCAGTGACCCAGAAAATTTGGCACTGCTGTGAATAGTTTAGTCGCAAAGTGAAGATTCACGGGTAAGAAGCCCCAAACTTCTAGATAGGTTCTTTTTCAGCTTTCAGCAGCCCTGGGCGAGTTCTTTAGAGAAATGTGGCTCTTTTTCATGGTGCTATTTACTATGTCCAGCTACACAACGAGATGAGGATGGTCATTGTCATTTTCTGAGCTGCGAACGGGCAGAAAGGTGAGAAAATGTCGGATTTTGACCATTTGTGCTGACCTTTCAATTTCAACGTACCTCTCTATAACATGACCCAGCTGTAATTTCATTGGTCGCATTGGTTTCATTTTTGGTTTGCTTGTAGGGCGCTGGCACCCGCATTCAGTGACCCAGAAAATTTGGCACTGCTGTGAATAGTTTAGTCGAAAAGTGAAGATTCACGGGTAAAAAGCCTCAAACTTCTAGATAGGTTATTTTTCAGCTTTCAGCAGCCCTGGGTGAGTTCTTTAGAGAAATGTGGCTCTTTTCATGGTGCTATTTTCTATGTTCAGCTACACAACGAGATGAGGATGGTCATTGTCATTTTCTGAGCTGCGAACGGGCAGAAAGGTGAGAAAATGTCGGATTTTGACCATTTGTGCTGACCTTTCAATTTCAACGTACCTCTCTATAACATGACCCAGCTGTAATTTCAGTGGTCGCATTGGTTTGATTTTTGGTTTGCTTGTAGGGCGCTGGCACCCGCATTCAGTGACCTAGAAAATTTGGCACTGCTGTGAATAGTTTAGTCGCAAAGTGAAGATTCACGGGTAAAAAGCCCCAAACTTCTAGATAGGTTCTTTTTCAGCTTTCAGCAGCCCTGGGTGAGTTCTTTAGAGAAATGTGGCTCTTTTTCATGGTGCTATTTTCTATGTCCAACTACACAACGAGATGAGGATGGTCATTGTCATTTTCTGAGCTGCGAACGGGCAGAAAGGTGAGAAAATGTCGGATTTTGACCATTTGTGCTGACCTTTCAATTTCAACGTACCTCTCTATAACATGACCCAGCTGTAATTTCAGTGGTCGCATTGGTTTCATTTTTGGTTTGCTTGTAGGGCGCTGGCACCCGCATTCAGTGACCCAGAAAATTTGGAACTGCTGCGAATAGTTTAGTTGAAAAGTGAAGATTCACGGGTAAAAAGCCCCAAACTTCTAGATAGGTTCTTTTTCAGCTTACAGCAGCCCTGGGTGAGTTCTGTAGAGAAATGGGGCTCTTTTTCATGGTGCTATTTTCTATGTCCAGCTACACAACGAGATGAGGATGGTCATTGTCATTTTCTGAGCTGCGAACGGGCAGAAAGGTGAAAAAATGACGGATTTTGACCATTTGTGCTGACCTTTCAATTTCAACGTACCTCTCTATAACATGACCCAGCTGTAATTTCAGTGGTCGCATTGGTTTGATTTTTGGTTTGCTTGTAGGGCGCTGGAACCCGCATTCAGTGACCTAGAAAATTTGGCACTGCTGTGAATAGTTTAGTTGAAAAGTAAAGATTCACGGGTAAAAAGCCCCAAACTTCTAGATAGGTTCTTTTTCAGCTTTCAGCAGCCCTGGGTGAGTTCTTTAGAGAAATGGGGCTCTTTTTCATGGTGCTCTTGTCTATGTCTAGGTACCCAATGAGATGAGGATGGTCATTGTCATTTTCTGAGCTGCGAACGGGCAGAAAGGTGAGAAAATGTCGGATTTTGACCATTTGTGCTGACCTTTCAATTTCAACGTACCTCTCTATAACATGACCCAGCTGTAATTTCAGTGGTCGCATTGGTTTGATTTTTGGTTTGCTTGTAGGGCGCTGGCACCCGCATCCAGTGACCCAGAAAATTTGGCACTGCTGTGAATAGCTTAGTCGAAAAGTGAAGATTCACGGGTAAAAAGCCCCAAACTTCTAGATAGGTTCTTTTTCAGCTTTCAGCAGCCCTGGGTGAGTTCTTTAGAGAAATGTGGCTCTTTTTCATGGTACTATTTTCTATGTCCAGCTACACAACGAGATGAGGATGGTCATTGTCATTTTCTGAGCTGGGAACGGGCAGAAAGGTGAGAAAATGTCGGATTTTGACCATTTGTGCTGACCTTTCAATTTCAACGTACCTCTTTATAATATGACCCAGCTGTAATGTCAGTGGTCTTATTGGTTTGATTTTTGGTTTGCTTGTAGGCCGCTTGCACCCGCATTCAGTGACCCAGAAAAGTGGGCACTGCTGTGAATAGTTTGGTCGCAAAGTGAAGATTCACGGGTAAAAAGCCCCAAAATTATAGATAGGTTCTTTTTCAGCTTTCAGCAGCCCTGGGCGAGTTCATTAGAGAAATGTAGCTCTTTTTCATGGTGCTCTTGTCTATGTCCAGCTAACCAACGAGATGAGGATGGTCATTGTCATTTTCTGAGCTGCGAACGGGCAGAAAGGTGAGAAAATGTCGGATTTTGACCATTTGTGCTGACCTTTCAATTTCAACGTACCTCTCTATAACATGACCCAGCTGTAATTTCAGTGGTCACATTGGTTTCATTTTTGGTTTGCTTGTAGGGCGCTGGCACCCGCATTCAGTGACCTAGAAAATTTGGTACTGCTGTGAATAGTTTAGTCGCAAAGTGAAGATTCACGGGTAAAAAGCCCCAAACTTCTAGATAGGTTCTTTTTCAGCTTTCAGCAGCCCTGGGTGAGTTCTTTAGAGAAATGTGGCTCTTTTTCATGGTGCTATTTTCTATGTCCAACTACACAACGAGATGAGGATGGTCATTGTCATTTTCTGAGCTGCGAACGGGCAGAAAGGTGAGAAAATGTCGGATTTTGACCATTTGTGCTGACCTTTCAATTTCAACGTACCTCTCTATAACATGACCCAGCTGTAATTTCAGTGGTCGCATTGGTTTGATTTTTGGTTTGCGTGTAGGGCGCTGGCACCCGCATTCAGTGACCCAGAAAATTTGGAACTGCTGTGAATAGTTTAGTTGAAAAGTGAAGATTCACAAGTAAAAAGCCCCAAACTTCTAGATAGGTTCTTTTTCAGCTTACAGCAGCCCTGGGTGAGTTCTGTAGAGAAATGGGGCTCTTTTTCATGGTGCTATTTTCTATGTCCAGCTACACAACGAGATGAGGATGGTCATTGTCATTTTCTGAGCTGCGAACGGGCAGAAAGGTGAAAAAATGACGGATTTTGACCATTTGTGCTGACCTTTCAATTTCAACGTACCTCTCTATAACATGACCCAGCTGTAATTTCAGTGGTCGCATTGGTTTGATTTTTGGTTTGCTTGTAGGGCGCTGGCACCCGCATTCAGTGACCCAGAAAATTTGGCACTGCTGTGAATAATCTAGTTGAGAAGTAAAGATTCACGGGTAAAAAGCCCCAAACTTCTAGATAGGTTCTTTTTCAGCTTTCAGCAGCCCTGGGCGAGTTCTTTAGAGAAATGTGGCTCTTTTTCATGGTGCTATTTGCTATGTCCAGCTACACAACGAGATGAGGATGGTCATTGTCATTTTCTGAGCTGCGAACGGGCAGAAAGGTGAGAAAATGTCGGATTTTGACCATTTGTGCTGACCTTTCAATTTCAACGTACCTCTCTATAACATGACCCAGCTGTAATTTCAGTGGTCGCATTGGTTTCATTTTTGGTTTGCTTGTAGGGCGCTGGCACCCGCATTCAGTGACCTAGAAAATTTGGCACTGCTGTGAATAGTTTAGTCGCAAAGTGAAGATTCACGGGTAAAAAGCCCCAAACTTCTAGATAGGTTCTTTTTCAGCTTTCAGCAGCCCTGGGTGAGTTCTTTAGAGAAATGTGGCTCTTTTTCATGGTGCTATTTTCTATGTCCAACTACACAACGAGATGAGGATGGTCATTGTCATTTTCTGAGCTGCGAACGGGCAGAAAGGTGAGAAAATGTCGGATTTTGACCATTTGTGCTGACCTTTCAATTTCAACGTACCTCTCTATAACATGACCCAGCTGTAATTTCAGTGGTCGCATTGGTTTGATTTTTGGTTTGCTTGTAGGGCGCTGGAACCCGCATTCAGTGACCTAGAAAATTTGGCACTGCTGTGAATAGTTTAGTTGACAAGTAAAGATTCACGGGTAAAAAGCCCCAAACTTCTAGATAGGTTCTTTTTCAGCTTTCAGCAGCCCTGGGTGAGTTCTTTAGAGAAATGGGGCTCTTTTTCATGGTGCTCTTGTCTATGTCTAGGTAACCAATGAGATGAGGATGGTCATTGTCATTTTCTGAGCTGCGAACGGGCAGAAAGGTGAGAAAATGTCGGATTTTGACCATTTGTGCTGACCTTTCAATTTCAACGTACCTCTCTATAACATGACCCAGCTGTAATTTCAGTGGTCGCATTGGTTTGATTTTTGGTTTGATTTTTGGTTTGCTTGTAGGGCGCTGGCACCCGCATCCAGTGACCCAGAAAATTTGGCACTGCTGTGAATAGCTTAGTCGAAAAGTGAAGATTCACGGGTAAAAAGCCCCAAACTTCTAGATAGGTTCTTTTTCAGCTTTCAGCAGCCCTGGGTGAGTTCTTTAGAGAAATGTGGCTCTTTTTCATGGTACTATTTTCTATGTCCAGCTACACAACGAGATGAGGATGGTCATTGTCATTTTCTGAGCTGGGAACGGGCAGAAAGGTGAGAAAATGTCGGATTTTGACCATTTGTGCTGACCTTTCAATTTCAACGTACCTCTTTATAATATGACCCAGCTGTAATGTCAGTGGTCTTATTGGTTTGATTTTTGGTTTGCTTGTAGGGCGTTGGCAACCACAATCAGTGACCCAGAAAATTTGGCACTGCTGTGAATAGTTTAGTCGCAAAGTGAAGATTCACGGGTAAAAAGCCCCAAACTTCTAGATAGGTTCTTTTTCAGCTTTCAGCAGCCCTGGGCGAGTTCATTAGAGAAATGTAGCTCTTTTTCATGGTGCTCTTGTCTATGTCCAGCTAACCAACGAGATGAGGATGGTCATTGTCATTTTCTGAGCTGCGAACGGGCAGAAAGGTGAGAAAATGTCGGATTTTGACCATTTGTGCTGACCTTTCAATTTCAACGTACCTCTCTATAACATGACCCAGCTGTAATTTCAGTGGTCACATTGGTTTCATTTTTGGTTTGCTTGTAGGGCGCTGGCACCCGCATTCAGTGACCCAGAAAATTTGGCACTGCTGTGAATAGTTTAGTCGCAAAGTGAAGATTCACGGGTAAAAAGCCCCAAACTTCTAGATAGGTTCTTTTTCAGCTTTCAGCAGCCCTGGGCGAGTTCTTTAGAGAAATGTGACTCTTTTTCATGGTGCTCTTGTCTATGTCCAGCTAACCAACGAGATGAGGATGGTCATTGTCATTTTCTAAGCTGCGAACGGGCAGAAAGGTGAGAAAATGTCGAATTTTGACCATTTGTGCTGACCTTCCAATTTCAACGTACCTCTCTCTAACATGACCCAGCTGTTATGTCAGCGGTTGCATTGGTTTCATTTTTGGTTTGCTTGTAGGGCGTTGGCAACCACAATCAGTGACCCAGAAAATTTGGCACTGCTGTGAATAGTTTAGTCGCAAAGTGAAGATTCACGGGTAAAAAGCCCCAAACTTCTAGATAGGTTCTTTTTCAGCTTTCAGCAGCCCTGGGCGAGTTCTTTAGAGAAATGTGACTCTTTTTCATGGTGCTCTTGTCTATGTCCAGCTACACAACGAGATGAGGATGGTCATTGTCATTTTCTAAGCTGCGAACGGGCAGAAAGGAGAGAAAATGTCGGATTTTGACCATTTGTGCTGACCTTTCAATTTCAACGTACCTCTCTATAACATGACCCAGCTGCAATTTCAGTGGTCGCATTGGTTTCATTTTTGGTTTGCTTGTAGGGCGCTAGCACTCGCATTCAGTGACCCAGGAAAATTGGCACTGCTGTGAATAGTTTAGTCGCAAAGTGAAGATTCACGGGTAAAAAGCCCCAAACTTCTAGATAGGTTCTTTTTCAGCTTTCAGCAGCCCTGGGCGAGTTCTTTACGGAAATGTGGGTCTTTTTCTTGGTGCTCTTGTCTATGTCCAGCTACACAACGAGATGAGGATGGTCATTGTCATTTTCTGAGCTGCGAACGGGCAGAACGGTGAGAAAATGTCGGATTTTGACCATTTGTGCTGACATTCCAATTTCAACGTTCCTCTCTATAACATGACCCAGCTGCAATTTCAGTGGTCGCATTGGTTTCATTTTTGGTTTGCTTGTAGGGCGCTGGCACCCGCATTCAGTGACCTAGAAAATTTGGCACTGCTGTGAATAGTTTAGTCGCAAAGTGAAGATTCACGGGTAAAAAGCCCCAAACTTCTAGATAGGTTCTTTTTCAGCTTTCAGCAGCCCTGGGCGAGTTCTTTAGAGAAATGTGGCTCTTTTTCATGGTGCTATTTTCTATGTCCAGCTACACAACGAGATGAGGATGGTCATTGTCATTTTCTGAGCTGCGAACGGGCAGAAAGGTGAGAAAATGTCGGATTTTGACCATTTGTGCTGACCTTTCAATTTCAACGTACCTCTCTATAACGTGACCCAGCTGTATTTTCAGTGGTCGCATTGGTTTCATTTTTGGTTTGCTTGTAGGGCGCTGGCACCCGCATTCAGTGACCCAGAAAATTTGGCACTGCTGTAAATAGTTTAGTCGCAAAGTGAAGATTCACGGGTAAAAAGCCCCAAACTTCTAGATAGGTTCTTTTTCAGCTTTCAGCAACCCTGGGCGAGTTCTTTAGAGAAATGTGACTCTTTTTCATGGTGCTCTTGTCTATGTCCAGCTAACCAACGAGATGAGGATGGTCATTGTCATGTTCTAAGCTGCGAACGGGCAGAAAGGTGAGAAAATGTCGGATTTTGACCATTTGTGCTGACCTTCCAATTTCAACGTACCTCTCTATAACATGACCCAGCTGTAATGTCAGCGGTCGCATTGGTTTCATATTTGGTTTGCTTACAGGGCGCTGGCACCCACAATCAGTGACCCTAAAAATTTGGCACTGCTGTGAATAGTTTAGTCGCAAAGTGAAGATTCACGGGTAAAAAGCCCCAAACTTCTAGATAGGTTCTTTTTCAGCTTTCAGCAGCCCTGGGCGAGTTATTTAGAGAAATTTGGGTCTTTTTCTTGATGCTCTTGTCTATGTCCAGCTACACAACGAGATGAGGATGGTCATTGTCATTTTCTGAGCTGCGAACGGGCAGAAAGGTGAGAAAATGTCGGATTTTGACCATTTGTGCTGACCTTTCAATTTCAACGTACCTCTCTATAACATGACCCAGCTGTAATGTCAGCGGTCGCATTGGTTTCATTTTTGGTTTGCTTGTAGGGCGCTGGCAACTACAATCAGTGACCCTAAAAATTTGGCACTGCTGTGAATAGTTTAGTCGCAAAGTGAAGATTCACGGGTAAAAAGCCCCAAACTTCTAGATAGGTTCTTTTTCAGCTTTCAGCAGCCCTGGGCGAGTTCTTTAGAGAAATGTGACTCTTTTTCATGGTGCTCTTGTCTATGTCCAGCTACACAACGAGATGAGGATGGTCATTGTCATTTTCTAAGCTGCGAACGGGCAGAAAGGTGAGAAAATGTCGGATTTTGACCATTTGTGCTGACTTTTCAATTTCAACGTACCTCTCTACAACATGACCCAGCGGTAATTTCAGTGGTCGCATTGGTTTCATTTTTGGTTTGCTTGTAGGGCGCTGGCACCCGCATTCAGTGACCCAGAAATTTTGGCACTGCTGTGAATAGTTTAGTCGCAAAGTGAAGATTCACGGGTATAAAGCCCCAAACTTCTAGATAGGTTCTTTTTCAGCTTTCAGCAGCCCTGGGTGAGTTCTTTACGGAAATGTGGGTCTTTTTCTTGGTGCTTTTGTCTATGTCCAGCTACACAACGAGATGAGGATGGTCATTGTCATTTTCTGAGCTGCGAACGGGCAGAACGGTGAGAAAATGTCGGATTTTGACCATTTGTGCTGACCTTTCAATTTCAACGTACCTCTCTATAACATGACCCAGCTGCAATTTCAGTGGTCGCATTGGTTTCATTTTTGGTTTGCTTGTAGGGCGCTGGCACCCACATTCAGTGACCTAGAAAATTTGGCACTCCTGTGAATAGTTTAGTCGCAAAGTGAAGATTCACGAGTAAAAAGCCCCAAACTTCTAGATAGGTTCTTTTTCAGCTTTCAGCAGCCCTGGGCGAGTTCTTTAGAGAAATGTGGCTCTTTTTCATTGTGCTATTTTCTATGTCCAGCTACACAACGAGATGAGGTTGGTCATTGTCATTTTCTGAACTGCAAACGGGCAGAAAGGTGAGAAAATGTCGGATTTTGACCATTTGTGCTGACCTTTCAATTTCAACGTACCTCTCTATAACATGACCCAGCTTTTTTCAGTGGTCGCATTGGTTTCATTTTTGGTTTGCTTGTAGGGCGCTGGCACCCGCATTCAGTGACCCAGAAAATTTGGCACTGCTGTAAATAGTTTAGTCGCAAAGTGAAGATTCACGGGTAAAAAGCCCCAAACTTCTAGATAGGTTCTTTTTCAGCTTTCAGCAACCCTGGGCGAGGTCTTTAGAGAAATGTGACTCTTTTTCATGGTGCTCTTGTCTATGTCCAGCTAACCAACGAGATCAGGATGGTCATTGTCATGTTCTAAGCTGCGAACGGGCAGAAAGGTAAGAAAATGTCGGATTTTGACCATTTGTGCTGACCTTCCAATTTCAACGTACCTCTCTATAACATGACCCAGCTGTAATGTCAGCGGTCGCATTGGTTTCATATTTGGTTTGCTTACAGGGCGCTGGCACCCACAATCAGTGACCCTAAAAATTTGGCACTGCTGTGAATAGTTTAGTCGCAAAGTGAAGATTCACGGGTAAAAAGCCCCAAACTTCTAGATAGGTTCTTTTTCAGCTTTCAGCAGCCCTGGGCGAGTAATTTAGAGAAATGTGGGTCTTTTTCTTGATGCTCTTGTCTATGTCCAGCTACACAACGAGATGAGGATGGTCATTGTCATTTTCTGAGCTGCGAACGGGCAGAAAGGTGAGAAAATGTCGGATTTTGACCATTTGTGCTGACCTTTCAATTTCAACGTACCTCTCTATAACATGACCCAGCTGTAATTTCAGTGGTCGCATTGGTTTCATTTTTGGTTTGCTTGTAGGGCGCTGGCACCCGCATTCAGTGACCCAGAAAAATTGGCACTGCTGTGAATAGTTTAGTCGCAAAGTGAAGATTCACGGGTAAAAAGCCCCAAACTTCTAGATAGGTTCTTTTTCAGCTTTCAGCAGCCCTGGGCGAGTTCTTTGGAGAAATGTGAGTCTTTTTCTTGGTGCTCTTGTCCATCTCCCGCTACACAACGAGATGAGGATGGTCATTGTTATTTTTTGAGCTGCGAACTGGCAGAAAGGTGAGAAAATGTCGGATTTTGACGATTTGTGCTGACCTTTCAATTTCAACGTACCTCTCTATAACATGACCCAGCTGTAATTTCAGTGGTCGCATTGGTTTGATTTTTGGTTTGCATGTAGGGCGCCGCCACCCGCATTCAGTAACCCAGAAAATTTGGCACTGCTGTGAATAGTTTAGTCGCAAAGTGAAGATTCACGGGTAAAAAGCCCCAAACTTCTAGATAGGTTCTTTTTCAGCTTTCAGCAGCCCTGGGTGAGTTCTTTAGAGAAATGTGGCTCTTTTTCATGGTGCTATTTTCTATGTCCAGCTAACCAACGAGATGAGGATGGTCATTGTCATTTTCTAAGCTGCGAACGGGCAGAAAGGTGAGAAAATGTCGGATTTTGACCATTTGTGCTGACCTTTCAATTTCAACGTACCTCTCTATAACATGACCCAGCTGTAATGTCAGCGGTCGCATTGGTTTCATATTTGGTTTGCTTGTAGGGCGCTGGCACCCACAATCAGTGACCCTAAAAATTTGGCACTGCTGTGAATAGTTTAGTCGCAAAGTGAAGATTCACGGGTAAAAAGCCCCAAACTTCTAGATAGGTTCTTTTTCAGCTTTCAGCAGCCCTGGGCATGGTCTTTAGAGAAATGTGACTCTTTTTCATGGTGCTTTTGTCTATGTCCAGCTAACCAACGAGATGAGGATGGTCATTGTCATTTTCTAAGCTGCGAAAGCGCAGAAAGGTGAGAAAATGTCGGATTTTGACCATTTGTGCTGACCTCTGAAAAAGAACCTATCTAGAAGTTTGGGGCTTTTTACCCGTGAATCTTCACTTTGCGACTTAACTATTCACAGCAGTGCCAAATTTTCTTGGTCAATGATTGTGGCTGCCAGCGCCCTACAAGCAACCCAAAAATGAAACCAATGCGACCGCTGACATTACAGCTGGGTCATGTTATAGAGAGGTACGTTGAAATTGGAAGGTCAGCACAAATGGTCAAAATCCGACATTTTCTCACCTTTCTGCCCTTTCGCAGCTTAGAAAATGACAATGACCATCCTCATCTCGTTGGTTAGCTGGACATTGACAAGAGCACCATGAAAAAGAGTTACAATCCTCTTAAGAACCTTCCCAGGGCTGCTGAAAGCTGAAAAAGAACCTATCTAGAAGTTTGGGGCTCTTTACCCGTGAATCTTCACTTTGCGACTAAACTATTCACAACAGTGCCAAATTTTCTGGGTTACGGAATGCGGGTGGCAGCGCCCTACAAGCAAACCAAAAATGAAACCAATGCGACCACTGAAATTTCAGCTGGGTCATGTTATAGAGAGGTACGCTGAAATTGAAAGGTCAGCACAAATGGTCATAATCCGACATTTTCTCACCTTTCTGCCCGTTCGCAGCTTAGAAAATGACAATGACCATCCTCATATTGTTGGGTAGCTGGACATAGACAAGAGCACCATGAAAAAGAGTCACATTTCTCTAAAGAACTCGCCCAGGGCTGCTGAAAGCTGAAAAAGAACCTATCTAGAAGTTTGGGGCTTTTTACCCGTGAATCTTCACTTTGCGACTAAACTGTTCACAGCAGTGCCAAATTTTCTAGGTCACTGAATGCGGGTGCCAGCGCCCTACAAGCAAACCAAAAATGAAACCAATGCGACCGCTGACATTACAGCTGGGTCATGTTACAGAGAGGTACGTTGAAATTGAAAGGTCAGCACAAATGGTCAAAATCCGACATTTTCTCACCTTTCTGCCAGTTCGCAGCTCAAAAATTTCAGCAGCCCTGGGTGAGTTCTTTAGAGAAATGTGGCTCTTTTTCATGGTGCTATTTTCTATTTCCAGCTACACAACGAGATGAGGATGGTCATTGTCATTTTCTGAGCTGCGAACATGACCCAGCTGTATTTTCAGTGGTCGCATTGGTTACATTTTTGGTGTGCTTGTAGGGCGCTGGCACCTGCATTCAGTGACCCAGAAAATTTGGCACTGCTGGGAATTGTTTAGTCGCAAAGTGAAGATTCACGAGTAAAAAGCCCCAAACTTCTACATAGGTTCTTTTTCAGCTTTCAGCAGCCCTGGGTGAGTTCTTTAGAGAAATGTGGCTCTTTTTCATGGTGCTATTTTCTATGTCCAGCTACACAACGAGATGAGGATGGTCATTGTCATTTTCTGAGCTGCGAACGGGCAGAAAGGTTAGAATATGTCGGATTTTGACCATTTGTGCTGACCTTTCAATTTCAACGTACCTCTCTATAACATGACCCAGCTGTATTTTCAGTGGTCGCTTTGGTTTCATTTTTGGTTTGCTTGTAGGCCGCTGGCACCCGCATTCAGTGACGGCGAAAATTTGGCACTGCTGTGAATAGATTAGTCGCAAAGTGAAGAATCACGGGCAAAAAGGCCCAAAACATCGAGATAGTTTGATATCAGCTTTGAGCAGCCCTGGGCGAGTTGTTTATTGAAATGTGGAATTTTTTCTTTGTGCACTTCCCTATATCCAGCCAAACAACAAGATCAGGGTGGCTATGGTCAGTTCATGAGCTTTGAACGGGCAGAAAGGTGAGAAATTGTCGCTTTTCGCCCAATTGTGCCCAAGTGTCACTTTCAACGTACCTCTCTATAACATGACCCAGCTGTGATGTGAGTAGTCGCATTGATTTGATTTGTTGTTTGCTTGTAGGCCGTTGGCACCTGCATTCAGTGATTACGAAAATTTGACACTGCTGTGAATAGATTAGTCGCAAAGTGAAGGATCACAGGCAAAAAGGCCCAAAACTTCGAGATAGTTTGATATCAGCTTTGAGCAGCCCTGGGCGAGTTGTTTATTGAAATGTGGAATTTTTTCTTGGTTCACTTCCCTATGTCCAGCCAAACAACAAGATCAGGGTGCCTATGGTCAGTTCATGAGCTTCGAACGGGCAGAAAGGTGAGAAATTGTCGCTTTTTGCCCATTAGTGCCCACGTGTCACTTTCAACGTACCTCTCTACAACATGACCCAGTTGTGATGTGAGTGACGCCTAAAATTTGGCACTGCTGTGAATAGATTAGTCGCAAAGTGAAGAATCACGGGCAAAAAGGCCCAAAACTTCGAGATAGTTTGATATCAGCTTTGAGCAGCCCTGTTGCGAGTTGTTTATTGAAATGTGGAATTTTGTCTTGGTTAACTTCCCTATGTCCAGCCAAACCACAAGATCAGGGTGGCTATGGGCAGTTCTTCAGCTTCGAACGGGCAGAAAGGTGAGAAATTGTCGCATTTTGCCCATTTCTGCCCACGTGTCACTTTCAACGTACCTCTCTATAACATGACCCAGCTGTGATGTGAGTGGTCGCATTGATTTGATTTTTGGTTTGCTTGTAGGCCGCCGGCACCCGCATTCAGTGACGTCTAAAATTTGGCACTGCTGTGAATAGTTTAGTCGCAAAGTGAAGAATCACGGGCAAAATGGCCCAAAACTTCGAGATAGTTTAATATCAGCTTTGAGCAGCCCTGGGCGAGTTGTTTATTGAAATGTGGAATTTTTTCTTGGTGCACTTCCCTATGTCCAGCCAAACAACAAAATCAGGGTGGCTATGGTCAGTTCTTGAGCTTCGAACGGGCAGAAAGGTGACAAATTGTCGCTTTTTGTCCATTTGTGCCCACGTGTCACTTTCAACGTACCTCTCTATAACATGACTCAGCTGTGATGTGAGTGGTCGCATTGATTTTATTTTTGGTTTGCTTGTAGGCCGCTGGCACCCGCATCCAGTGACGCCTAAAATTTGGCACTGCTGTGAATAGTTTAGTCGCAAAGTGAAGAATCACGGGCAAAAAGGCCCAAAACTTCGAGATAGTTTGATATCAGCTTTGAGCAGCCCTGGGCGAGTTGTTTATTGAAATGTGGAATTTTTTCTTGGTGCACTTCCCTATGTCCAGCCAAACAACAAGGTCAGGGTGGCTATGGTCAGTTCTTCAGCTTCGAACGGGCAGAAAGGTGAGAAATTGTCGCATTTTGCCCATTTGTGCCCACGTGTCACTTTCAACGTACCTCTCTATAACATGACCCAGCTGTGATGTGAGTTGTCGCATTGTTTTGAGTTTTGGTTTGCTTGTAGGCCGCCGGCGCCCGCATTCAGTGACGTCTAAAATTTGGCACTGCTGTGAATAGTTTAGTCGCAAAGTGAAGAATCACGGGCAAAAAGGCCCAAAACTTCGAGATAGTTTGATATCAGCTTTGAGCAGCCCTGTTGCGAGTTGTTTATTGAAATGTGGAATTTTTTCTTGGTGCACTTCCCTATGTCCAGCCAAAGAACAAGATCAGGGGCCTATGGTCAGTTCTTGAGCTTCGAACGGGCAGAAAGGTGACAAATTGTCGCTTTTTGCCCATTTGTGCCCACGTGTCACTTTCAACGTACCTCTCTATAACATGACCCAGCTGTGATGTGAGTGGTCGCATTGATTTGATTTTTGGTTTGCTTGTAGGCCGCTGGCACCCGCATTCAGTGACGCCTAAAATTTGGCACTGCTGTGAATAGTTTAGTCGCAAAGTGAAGAATCACAGGCAAAAAGGCCCAAAACTTCGAGATAGTTTGATATCAGCTTTGAGCAGCCCTGGGCGAGTTGTTTATTGAAATGTGGAATTTTTTCTTGGTGCACTTCCCTATGTCCAGCCAAACAACAAGATCAGGGTGGCTATGGTCAGTTTTTGAGCTTCGAACGGGCAGAAAGGTGAGAAATTGTCGCTGTTTGCCCATTTGTACCCACGTGTCACTTTCAACGTACCTCTCTATAACATGACCCAGCTGTGATGTGAGTTGTCGCATTGTTTTGAGTTTTGGTTTGCTTGTAGGCCGCCGGCGCCCGCATTCAGTGACGTCTAAAATTTGGCACTGCTGTGAATAGTTTAGTCGCAAAGTGAAGAATCACGGGCAAAAAGGCCCAAAACTTCGAGATAGTTTGATATCAGCTTTGAGCAGCCCTGTTGCGAGTTGTTTATTGAAATGTGGAATTTTTTCTTGGTGCACTTCCCTATGTCCAGCCAAAGAACAAGATCAGGGGCCTATGGTCAGTTCTTGAGCTTCGAACGGGCAGAAAGGTGACAAATTGTCGCTTTTTGCCCATTTGTGCCCACGTGTCACTTTCAACGTACCTCTCTATAACATGACCCAGCTGTGATGTGAGTGGTCGCATTGATTTGATTTTTGGTTTGCTTGTAGGCCGCTGGCACCCGCATTCAGTGACGCCTAAAATTTGGCACTGCTGTGAATAGTTTAGTCGCAAAGTGAAGAATCACAGGCAAAAAGGCCCAAAACTTCGAGATAGTTTGATATCAGCTTTGAGCAGCCCTGGGCGAGTTGTTTATTGAAATGTGGAATTTTTTCTTGGTGCACTTCCCTATGTCCAGCCAAACAACAAGATCAGGGTGGCTATGGTCAGTTTTTGAGCTTCGAACGGGCAGAAAGGTGACAAATTGTCGCTTTTTGCCCATTTGTACCCACGTGTCACTTTCAACGTACCTCTATAACATGACCCAGCTGTGATGTGAGTGGTCGCATTGATTTGATTTTTGGTTTGCTTGTAGGCCGCTGCCACCCGCATTCAGTGACGCCTAAAATTTGGCACTGCTGTGAATAGATTAGTCGCAAAGTGAAGAATCACGGGCAAAAAGGCCCAAAACTTCGAGATAGTTTGATATCAGCTTTGAGCAGCCCTGGGCGAGTTGTTTATTGAAATGTGGACATATTCCTTGGTTCACTTCCCTATGTCCAGCAAAACAACAAGATCAGGGTGGCTATGGTCAGTTCTTGAGCTTCGAACGGGCAGAAAGGTGAGAACTTTTCGCTTTTAGCCCATTTGTGCCCACGTGTCACTTTCAACGTACCTCTCTATAACATGACCCAGCTGTGATGTGAGTGGTCGCATTGAATTGATTTTTGGTTTGCTTGTAGGCCACTGCCGCCCGCATTCAGTGACGCTTAAAATTTGGCACTGCTGTGAATAGTTTAGTCGCAAAGTGAAAGAATCATGGGCAAAAAGGCCCAAAACTTCGAGATAGTTTGATATCAGCTTTGAGCAGCCCTGGGCGAGTTGTTTATTGAAATGTGGAATTTTTTCTTGGTGCACTTCCCTATGTCTAGCCAAACAACAAGATCAGGGTGGCTATGGTCAGTTCTTGAGCTTCGAACGGGCAGAAAGGTGACAAATTGTCGCTTTTTGCCCATTTGTACCCACGTGTCACTTTCAACGCACCTCTATAACATGACCCAGCTGTGATGTGAGTGGTCGCATTGATTTGATTTTTTTGTTTGCTTGTAGGCCGCTGCCACCCGCATTCAGTGACGCCTAAAATTTGGCACTGCTGTGAATAGATTAGTCGCAAAGTGAAGAATCACGGGCAAAAAGGCCTAATACTTCGAGATAGTTTGATATCAGCTTTGAGCAGCCCTGGGCGAGTTGTTTATTGAAATGTGGAATTTTTTCTTGGTTCACTTCCCTATGTCCAGCCAAACAACAAGATCAGGGTGGCTATGGTCAGTTCTTGAGCTTCGAACGGGCAGAAAGGTGACAAATTGTCGCTTTTTGCCCATTTGTGCCCACGTGTCACTTTCAACGTACCTCTCTATAACATGACCCAGCTGTGATGTGAGTGGTCGCATTGATTTGATTTTTGGTTTGCTTGTAGGCCGCTGCTACCCGCATTCAGTGACGCTTAAAATTTGGCACTGATGTGAATAGATTAGTCGCAAAGTGAAGAATCACGGGCAAAAAGGCCCAAAACTTCGAGATAGTTTGATATCAGCTTTGAGCAGCCCTGGGCGAGTTGTTTATTGAAATGTGGAATTTTTTCTTGGTGCACTTCCCTATGTCCAGCCAAACAACAAGATCAGGGTGGCTATGATCAGTTCTTGAGCTTCGAACGGGCAGAAAGGTGACAAATTGTCGCTTTTTGCCCATTTGTGCCCACGTGTCACTTTCAACGTACCTCTCTATAACATGACCCAGCTGTGATGTGAGTGGTCGCATTGATTTGATTTTTGGTTTGCTTGTAGGCCGCTGCCACCCGCAATTCAGTGACGCTTAAAATTTGGCACTGCTGTGAATAGTTTAGTCGCAAAGTGAAGAATCATGGGCAAAAAGGCCCAAAACTTCGAGATAGTTTGATATCAGCTTTGAGCAGCCCTGGGCGAGTTGTTTATTGAAATGTGGAATTTTTCTTGGTGCACTTCCCTATGTCTAGCCAAACAACAAGATCAGGGTGGCTATGGTCAGTTCTTGAGCTTCGAACGGGCAGAAAGGTGACAAATTGTCGCTTTTTGCCCATTTGTGCCCACGTGTCACTTTCAACGTACCTCTCTATAACATGACCCAGCTGTGATGTGAGTGGTCGCATTGATTTGATTTTTGGTTTGCTTGTAGGCCGCTGCCACCCGCATTCAGTGACGCTTAAAATTTGGCACTGCTGTGAATAGATTAGTCGCAAAGTGAAGAATCACGGGCAAAAAGGCCCAAAACTTCGAGATAGTTTGATATCAGCTTTGAGCAGCCCTGGGCGAGTTGTTTATTGAAATGTGGACATTTTCCTTGGTTCACTTCCCTATGTCCAGCAAAACAACAAGATCAGGGTGGCTATGGTCAGTTCTTGAGCTTCGAACGGGCAGAAAGGTGACAAATTGTCGCTTTTTGCCCATTTGTACCCACGTGTCACTTTCAACGCACCTCTATAACATGACCCAGCTGTGATGTGAGTGGTCGCATTGATTTGATTTTTTTGTTTGCTTGTAGGCCGCTGCCACCCGCATTCAGTGACGCCTAAAATTTGGCACTGCTGTGAATAGATTAGTCGCAAGGTGAAGAATCACGGGCAAAAAGGCCCAAAACTTCGAGATAGTTTGATATCAGCTTTGAGCAGCCCTGGACGAGTTGTTTATTGAAATGTGGAATTTTTTCTTGGTTCACTTCCCTATGTCCAGCCAAACAACAAGATGAGGGTGGCTATGGTCAGTTCTTGAGCTTCGAACGGGCAGAAAGGTGACAAATTGTCGCTTTTTGCCCATTTGTGCCCACGTGTCACTTTCAACGTACCTCTCTATAACATGACCCAGCTGTGATGTGAGTGGTCGCATTGATTTGATTTTTGGTTTGCTTGTAGGCCGCTGCCACCCGCATTCAGTGACGCTTAAAATTTGGCACTGCTGTGAATAGATTAGTCGCAAAGTGAAGAATCACGGGCAAAAAGGCCCAAGACTTCGAGATAGTTTGATATCAGCTTTGAGCAGCCCTGGGCGAGTTGTTTATTGAAATGTGGAATTTTTTCTTGGTGCACTTCCCTATGTCTAGCCAAACAACAAGATCAGGGTGGCTATGGTCAGTTCTTGAGCTTCGAACGGGCAGAAAGGTGACAAATTGTCGCATTTTGCCCATTTGTACCCACGTGTCACTTTCAACGCACCTCTATAACATGACCCAGCTGTGATGTGAGTGGTCGCATTGATTTGATTTTTTTGTTTGCTTGTAGGCCGCTGCCACCCGCATTCAGTGACGCCTAAAATTTGGCACTGCTGTGAATAGATTAGTCGCAAAGTGAAGAATCACGGGCAAAAAGTCCCAAAACTTCGAGATAGTTTGATATCAGCTTTGAGCAGCCCTGGGCGAGTTGTTTATTGAAATGTGGAATTTTTTCTTGGTTCACTTCCCTATATCCAGCCAAACAACAAGATCAGGGTGGCTATGGTCAGTTCTTGAGCTTCGAACGGGCAGAAAGGTGAGAAATTGTCGCTTTTTGTCCATTTGTGCCCACGTGTCACTTTCAACGTACCTCTCTATAACATGACCCAGCTGTGATCTGAGTGGACGCATTGATTTGATTTTTGGTTTGCTTGTAGGCCGCTCGCACTCGCATTCAGTGACGCTTAAAATTTGGCACTGCTGTGAATAGATTAGTCGCAAAGTGAAGAATCACGGGCAAAAAGTCCCAAAACTTCGAGATAGTTTGATATCAGCTTTGAGCAGCCCTGGGCGAGTTGGTTATTGAAATGTGGAATTTTTCTTGGTTCACTTCCCTATGTCCAGCCAAACAACAAGATCATGGCCAGCAATCGAGGACATCTGAGAGTTGTAATTTTTGTACTCCTCCGAGGTGTGATTTTTGACGTGCTGGGCCAAGCACAAAGAAGCCATCTGCAAAAAAACTGCAGAAAATGGTTGTTGTTTGATCCTTTGGTGTAATCTTTGTTTCTAGTCGAAGCTAGTTGCGGTTTGGAGCAGAAACGCTGAAATTGACTATTTTCTGCATGTACTCATTCATGTACTCATGTACTCAGTCATGCAGTCTCACTCGTATTTTAGCTCTTTTTCTGGAATGGATGCTGCTCTGCGCCCCTTGGTGAACATTTCCTGCGCTCGTGGAGCAGCTGAAAAGGACCACTGGTATGTCTGGTTCCTGGTTTGAAAGTGGAGAGTCGACTTTTGTGCCTTGAAAAAGGAGTAGAGAGCGATAAAGGTACGTCTGTGGCTTATTTTTGAGTGCTCCTCGTACATTTTTGATCGTGATAGAAATTCTCAGACCAAAGTCAGACCAAAGTCAGCGCGATGATGGCCGTACAGTTTTCTTGTGGATTTTTTAGTTGTTTCATCTCGTATCTATGTCAGTATCGTGATGGTGAAGTGGAGAGGGTGATTTTCTTCCTCTAGGCTTCGTTCGGCCGACTTTGCTTCGTCTTCGTTGAAAAGTGATCCGGAAAAAAAGGTCGATTAGAAAAATTATGTTGATTTTCAAAGTACGTGGTGACATGCGATTGCTGGCTATGCAGGGTGGCTATGGTCAGTTCTTGAGCTTCGAACGGGCAGAAAGGTTAGAAATTGTCGCTTTTTGCCCATTTGTGCCCACGTGTCACTTTCAACGTACCTCTCTATAACATGACCCAGCTGTGATGTGAGTGGTCGCATTGATTTGATTTTTGGTTTGCTTGTAGGCCGCTGCCACCCGCATTCAGTGACAACGAAAATTTGGCACTGCTGTGAATAGATTAGTCGCAATGTGAAGAATCACGGGCAAAATGGCCCAAAACTTCGAGATAGTTTGATATCAGCTTTGAGCAGCCCTGGGCGAGTTGTTTATTGAAATGTGGAATTTTTCTTGGTGCACTTCCCTATGTCTAGCCAAACAACAAGATCAGGGTGGCTATGGTCAGTTCTTGAGCTTCGAACGGGCAGAAAGGTGACAAATTGTCGCTTTTTGCCCATTTGTGCCCACGTGTCACTTTCAACGTACCTCTCTATAACATGACCCAGCTGTGATGTGAGTGGTCGCATTGATTTGATTTTTGGTTTGCTTGTAGGCCGCTGCCACCCGCATTCAGTGACGCTTAAAATTTGGCACTGCTGTGAATAGATTAGTCGCAAAGTGAAGAATCACGGGCAAAAAGGCCCAAAACTTCGAGATAGTTTGATATCAGCTTTGAGCAGCCCTGGGCGAGTTGTTTATTGAAATGTGGACATTTTCCTTGGTTCACTTCCCTATGTCCAGCAAAACAACAAGATCAGGGTGGCTATGGTCAGTTCTTGAGCTTCGAACGGGTAGAAAGGTGACAAATTGTCGCTTTTTGCCCATTTGTACCCACGTGTCACTTTCAACGCACCTCTATAACATGACCCAGCTGTGATGTGAGTGGTCGCATTGATTTGATTTTTTTGTTTGCTTGTAGGCCGCTGCCACCCGCATTCAGTGACGCCTAAAATTTGGCACTGCTGTGAATAGATTAGTCGCAAGGTGAAGAATCACGGGCAAAAAGGCCCAAAACTTCGAGATAGTTTGATATCAGCTTTGAGCAGCCCTGGACGAGTTGTTTATTGAAATGTGGAATTTTTTCTTGGTTCACTTCCCTATGTCCAGCCAAACAACAAGATGAGGGTGGCTATGGTCAGTTCTTGAGCTTCGAACGGGCAGAAAGGTGACAAATTGTCGCTTTTTGCCCATTTGTGCCCACGTGTCACTTTCAACGTACCTCTCTATAACATGACCCAGCTGTGATGTGAGTGGTCGCATTGATTTGATTTTTGGTTTGCTTGTAGGCCGCTGCCACCCGCATTCAGTGACGCTTAAAATTTGGCACTGCTGTGAATAGATTAGTCGCAAAGTGAAGAATCACGGGCAAAAAGGCCCAAGACTTCGAGATAGTTTGATATCAGCTTTGAGCAGCCCTGGGCGAGTTGTTTATTGAAATGTGGAATTTTTTCTTGGTGCACTTCCCTATGTCTAGCCAAACAACAAGATCAGGGTGGCTATGGTCAGTTCTTGAGCTTCGAACGGGCAGAAAGGTGACAAATTGTCGCTTTTTGCCCATTTGTACCCACGTGTCACTTTCAACGCACCTCTATAACATGACCCAGCTGTGATGTGAGTGGTCACATTGATTTGATTTTTTTGTTTGCTTGTAGGCCGCTGCCACCCGCATTCAGTGACGCCTAAAATTTGGCACTGCTGTGAATAGATTAGTCGCAAAGTGAAGAATCACTGGCAAAAAGTCCCAAAACTTCGAGATAAGTTAGTTTGATATCAGCTTTGAGCAGCCCTGGGCGAGTTGTTTATTGAAATGTGGAATTTTTTCTTGGTTCACTTCCCTATGTCCAGCCAAACAACAAGATCAGGGTGGCTATGGTCAGTTCTTGAGCTTCGAACGGGCAGAAAGGTGAGAAATTGTCGCTTTTTGTCCATTTGTGCCCACGTGTCACTTTCAACGTACCTCTCTATAACATGACCCAGCTGTGATCTGAGTGGACGCATTGATTTGATTTTTGGTTTGCTTGTAGGCCGCTCGCACTCGCATTCAGTGACGCTTAAAATTTGGCACTGCTGTGAATAGATTAGTCGCAAAGTGAAGAATCACGGGCAAAAAGTCCCAAAACTTCGAGATAGTTTGATATCAGCTTTGAGCAGCCCTGGGCGAGTTGGTTATTGAAATGTGGAATTTTTCTTGGTTCACTTCCCTATGTCCAGCCAAACAACAAGATCATGGCCAGCAATCGAGGACATCTGAGAGTTGTAATTTTTGTACTCCTCCGAGGTGTGATTTTTGACGTGCTGGGCCAAGCACAAAGAAGCCATCTGCAAAAAAACTGCAGAAAATGGTTGTTGTTTGATCCTTTGGTGTAATCTTTGTTTCTAGTCGAAGCTAGTTGCGGTTTGGAGCAGAAACGCTGAAATTGACTATTTTCTGCATGTACTCATTCATGTACTCATGTACTCAGTCATGCAGTCTCACTCGTATTTTAGCTCTTTTTCTGGAATGGATGCTGCTCTGCGCCCCTTGGTGAACATTTCCTGCGCTCGTGGAGCAGCTGAAAAGGACCACTGGTATGTCTGGTTCCTGGTTTGAAAGTGGAGAGTCGACTTTTGTGCCTTGAAAAAGGAGTAGAGAGCGATAAAGGTACGTCTGTGGCTTATTTTTGAGTGCTCCTCGTACATTTTTGATCGTGATAGAAATTCTCAGACCAAAGTCAGACCAAAGTCAGCGCGATGATGGCCGTACAGTTTTCTTGTGGATTTTTTAGTTGTTTCATCTCGTATCTATGTCAGTATCGTGATGGTGAAGTGGAGAGGGTGATTTTCTTCCTCTAGGCTTCGTTCGGCCGACTTTGCTTCGTCTTCGTTGAAAAGTGATCCGGAAAAAAAGGTCGATTAGAAAAATTATGTTGATTTTCAAAGTACGTGGTGACATGCGATTGCTGGCTATGCAGGGTGGCTATGGTCAGTTCTTGAGCTTCGAACGGGCAGAAAGGTTAGAAATTGTCGCTTTTTGCCCATTTGTGCCCACGTGTCACTTTCAACGTACCTCTCTATAACATGACCCAGCTGTGATGTGAGTGGTCGCATTGATTTGATTTTGGTTTGCTTGTAGGCCGCTGCCACCCGCATTCAGTGACAACGAAAATTTGGCACTGCTGTGAATAGATTAGTCGCAATGTGAAGAATCACGGGCAAAATGGCCCAAAACTTCGAGATAGTTTGATATCAGCTTTGAGCAGCCCTGGGCGAGTTGTTTATTGAAATGTGGAATTTTTCTTGGTGCACTTCCCTATGTCTAGCCAAACAACAAGATCAGGGTGGCTATGGTCAGTTCTTGAGCTTCGAACGGGCAGAAAGGTGACAAATTGTCGCTTTTTGCCCATTTGTGCCCACGTGTCACTTTCAACGTACCTCTCTATAACATGACCCAGCTGTGATGTGAGTGGTCGCATTGATTTGATTTTTGGTTTGCTTGTAGGCCGCTGCCACCCGCATTCAGTGACGCTTAAAATTTGGCACTGCTGTGAATAGATTAGTCGCAAAGTGAAGAATCACGGGCAAAAAGGCCCAAAACTTCGAGATAGTTTGATATCAGCTTTGAGCAGCCCTGGGCGAGTTGTTTATTGAAATGTGGACATTTTCCTTGGTTCACTTCCCTATGTCCAGCAAAACAACAAGATCAGGGTGGCTATGGTCAGTTCTTGAGCTTCGAACGGGTAGAAAGGTGACAAATTGTCGCTTTTTGCCCATTTGTACCCACGTGTCACTTTCAACGCACCTCTATAACATGACCCAGCTGTGATGTGAGTGGTCGCATTGATTTGATTTTTTTGTTTGCTTGTAGGCCGCTGCCACCCGCATTCAGTGACGCCTAAAATTTGGCACTGCTGTGAATAGATTAGTCGCAAGGTGAAGAATCACGGGCAAAAAGGCCCAAAACTTCGAGATAGTTTGATATCAGCTTTGAGCAGCCCTGGACGAGTTGTTTATTGAAATGTGGAATTTTTTCTTGGTTCACTTCCCTATGTCCAGCCAAACAACAAGATGAGGGTGGCTATGGTCAGTTCTTGAGCTTCGAACGGGCAGAAAGGTGACAAATTGTCGCTTTTTGCCCATTTGTGCCCACGTGTCACTTTCAACGTACCTCTCTATAACATGACCCAGCTGTGATGTGAGTGGTCGCATTGATTTGATTTTTGGTTTGCTTGTAGGCCGCTGCCACCCGCATTCAGTGACGCTTAAAATTTGGCACTGCTGTGAATAGATTAGTCGCAAAGTGAAGAATCACGGGCAAAAAGGCCCAAGACTTCGAGATAGTTTGATATCAGCTTTGAGCAGCCCTGGGCGAGTTGTTTATTGAAATGTGGAATTTTTTCTTGGTGCACTTCCCTATGTCTAGCCAAACAACAAGATCAGGGTGGCTATGGTCAGTTCTTGAGCTTCGAACGGGCAGAAAGGTGACAAATTGTCGCTTTTTGCCCATTTGTACCCACGTGTCACTTTCAACGCACCTCTATAACATGACCCAGCTGTGATGTGAGTGGTCACATTGATTTGATTTTTTTGTTTGCTTGTAGGCCGCTGCCACCCGCATTCAGTGACGCCTAAAATTTGGCACTGCTGTGAATAGATTAGTCGCAAAGTGAAGAATCACTGGCAAAAAGTCCCAAAACTTCGAGATAAGTTAGTTTGATATCAGCTTTGAGCAGCCCTGGGCGAGTTGTTTATTGAAATGTGGAATTTTTTCTTGGTTCACTTCCCTATGTCCAGCCAAACAACAAGATCAGGGTGGCTATGGTCAGTTCTTGAGCTTCGAACGGGCAGAAAGGTGAGAAATTGTCGCTTTTTGTCCATTTGTGCCCACGTGTCACTTTCAACGTACCTCTCTATAACATGACCCAGCTGTGATCTGAGTGGACGCATTGATTTGATTTTTGGTTTGCTTGTAGGCCGCTCGCACTCGCATTCAGTGACGCTTAAAATTTGGCACTGCTGTGAATAGATTAGTCGCAAAGTGAAGAATCACGGGCAAAAAGTCCCAAAACTTCGAGATAGTTTGATATCAGCTTTGAGCAGCCCTGGGCGAGTTGGTTATTGAAATGTGGAATTTTTCTTGGTTCACTTCCCTATGTCCAGCCAAACAACAAGATCATGGCCAGCAATCGAGGACATCTGAGAGTTGTAATTTTTGTACTCCTCCGAGGTGTGATTTTTGACGTGCTGGGCCAAGCACAAAGAAGCCATCTGCAAAAAAACTGCAGAAAATGGTTGTTGTTTGATCCTTTGGTGTAATCTTTGTTTCTAGTCGAAGCTAGTTGCGGTTTGGAGCAGAAACGCTGAAATTGACTATTTTCTGCATGTACTCATTCATGTACTCATGTACTCAGTCATGCAGTCTCACTCGTATTTTAGCTCTTTTTCTGGAATGGATGCTGCTCTGCGCCCCTTGGTGAACATTTCCTGCGCTCGTGGAGCAGCTGAAAAGGACCACTGGTATGTCTGGTTCCTGGTTTGAAAGTGGAGAGTCGACTTTTGTGCCTTGAAAAAGGAGTAGAGAGCGATAAAGGTACGTCTGTGGCTTATTTTTGAGTGCTCCTCGTACATTTTTGATCGTGATAGAAATTCTCAGACCAAAGTCAGACCAAAGTCAGCGCGATGATGGCCGTACAGTTTTCTTGTGGATTTTTTAGTTGTTTCATCTCGTATCTATGTCAGTATCGTGATGGTGAAGTGGAGAGGGTGATTTTCTTCCTCTAGGCTTCGTTCGGCCGACTTTGCTTCGTCTTCGTTGAAAAGTGATCCGGAAAAAAAGGTCGATTAGAAAAATTATGTTGATTTTCAAAGTACGTGGTGACATGCGATTGCTGGCTATGCAGGGTGGCTATGGTCAGTTCTTGAGCTTCGAACGGGCAGAAAGGTTAGAAATTGTCGCTTTTTGCCCATTTGTGCCCACGTGTCACTTTCAACGTACCTCTCTATAACATGACCCAGCTGTGATGTGAGTGGTCGCATTGATTTGATTTTTGGTTTGCTTGTAGGCCGCTGCCACCCGCATTCAGTGACAACGAAAATTTGGCACTGCTGTGAATAGATTAGTCGCAATGTGAAGAATCACGGGCAAAATGGCCCAAAACTTCGAGATAGTTTGATATCAGCTTTGAGCAGCCCTGGGCGAGTTGTTTATTGAAATGTGGAATTTTTTCTTGGTTCACTTCCCTATGTCTAGCCAAACAACAAGATCAGGGTGGCTATGGTCAGTTCTTGAGCTTCGAACGGGCAGAAAGGTGACAAATTGTCGCTTTTTGCCCATTTGTGCCCACGTGTCACTTTCAACGTACCTCTCTATAACATGACCCAGCTGTGATGTGAGTGGTCGCATTGATTTGATTTTTGGTTTGCTTGTAGGCCGCTGCCACCCGCATTCAGTGACGCTTAAAATTTGGCACTGCTGTGAATAGATTAGTCGCAAAGTGAAGAATCACGGGCAAAAAGGCCCAAAACTTCGAGATAGTTTGATATCAGCTTTGAGCAGCCCTGGGCGAGTTGTTTATCGAAATGTGGAATTTTTTCTTGGTGCACTTCCCTATGTCCAGCCAAACAACAAGATCAGGGTGGCTATGGTCAGTTCTTGAGCTTCGAACGGGCAGAAAGGTGACAAATTGTCGCTTTTTGCCCATTTGTGCCCACGTGTCACTTTCAACGTACCTCTCTATAACATGACCCAGCTGTGATGTGAGTGGTCGCATTGAATTGATTTTTGGTTTGCGTGTAGGCCGCTGCCACCCGCATTCAGTGACGCTTAAAATTTGGCACTGCTGTGAATAGATTAGTCGCAAAGTGAAGAATCACGGGCAAAAAGGCCCAAAACTTCGAGATAGTTTGATATCAGCTTTGAGCAGCCCTGGGCGAGTTGTTTATTGAAATGTGGAATTTTTTCTTGGTGCACTTCCCTATGACCAGCTAAACAACAAGATCAGGGTGGCTATGGTCAGTTCTTGAGCTTCGAACAGGCAGAAAGGTGAGAAATTGTCGCTTTTTGTCCATTTGTGCCCACGTGTCACTTTCAACGTACCTCTCTATAACATGACCCAGCTGTGATCTGAGTGGACGCATTGATTTGATTTTTGGTTTGCTTGTAGGCCGCTCGCACCCGCATTCAGTGACAACAAAAATTTGGCACTGCTGTGAATAGATTAGCCGCAAAGTGAAGAATCACGGGCAAAATGGCCCAAAACTTCGAGATAGTTTGATATCAGCTTTGAGCAGCCCTGGGCGAGTTGGTTATGGAAATGTGGAATTTTTCTTGGTTCACTTCCCTATGTCCAGCCAAACAACAAGATCAGGGTGGCTATGGTCAGTTCTTGAGCTTCGAACGGGCAGAAAGGTTAGAAATTGTCGCTTTTTGCCCATTTGTGCCCACGTGTCACTTTCAACGTACCTCTCTATAACATGACCCAGCTGTGATGTGAGTGGTCGCATTGGTTTGATTTTTGGTTTGCTTGTAGGCCGCTGCCACCCGCATTCAGTGACGGCTAAAATTTGGCACTGCTGTGAATAGTTTAGTCGCAAAGTCACGGGCAAAAAGGCCCAAAACTTCGAGATAGTTTGATATCAGCTTTGAGCAGCCCTGGGCGAGTGGTTTATTGAAATGTGGAATTTTTTCTTGGTTCACTTCCCTATGTCCAGCTAAACAACAAGATCAGGGTGGCTATGGTCAGTTCATGAGCTTCTAACGGGCAGAAAGCTGAGATATTGTCGCTTTTTTGCCCGTTTGTGCCCACGTGTCACTTTCAACGTACCTCTCTATAACATGACCCAGCTGTGATGTCAGTGGTCGGATTGATTTCATTTTTGGTTTGCTTGTAGGCCGCTGGCACCCGCATTCAGTGACGCCTAAAATTTGGCACTGCTGTGAATAGTTTATAACAGATACACCCTACAGATACACCCTATATAACAGATACACCCTATATAACAGATACACCCTATATAACAGATACACCCTACAGATACACCCTATATAACAGATACACCCTATATAACAGATACACCCTATATAACAGATACACCCTATATAACAGATACACCCTATATAACACATGACTGTAATACTTGATGCTCTTCCTTAGAAGTATTTAGCACTTTCTGAATGTATACAGATACCACAGATATCTACATATCACGTTAGTTTCAACATGACACGACCAGCCTGATGTCCACATCCATGTGCTGAGCATCACCTAGCTGATATATCCCTCGCTGTCAGAACTTACCACTTTCTTGCTCTCCTCTAGCGTGGCCAAGAGTTCATGCTGAGCGTGGCGCTCTGCCTCTAGTTGGTTGCGAATTAGCTCATACTCACTGTTGTTGGAAGATGTCTGCAACGTACAGGGTTCAAGGCATGACAACAGTAGACCACAGACTCAGTAGAAATAGGAAGGCAGGATATAACAACACAAACAAAATAGTCCCATGTGTGATCTCTTCAGATACACCCTATATAACAGATACACCCTATATAACAGATACACCCTATATAACAGATACTCCCTATATAACAGATACACCCTATATAACAGATACACCCTATATAACAGAGACACCCTATATACAGTCAACTTCGCTTATAACTACTGCGGATATAACGACAATTCGCGAATAACGACATAATTTTCATGCCCAGAGCAAAGTCCCATCCAACTGTGACACATATAATGAGACTTCGGGTATAACGACACTTTGCGAATAAGGACACTTTTCTGATGCCCCGCCGAGTGTCGTTATAAGCGAAGTTGACTGTAACAGATACACCCTATATAACAGATACACCCTATATAACAGATACACCCTATATAACAGATACTAGCCAGTGCAGGCTAAATTTTATTTTTCAAGGAAACCGTTCGAAAATGGTACCAATTGATTCAGCATGGCATTTTCATTCCTCCTGCAAAGTTTCAGCTGATTTGGAGTCATGACAAGGACGCTATGGCGATTTGAAGATCGAAAAACTTCACTTTTGTTTGTCAAGAAGAAAGACCATGATCGCACACAAATCATACAACCCGTGTGGCACAATGATTATTGAACGAAGTTGATCCGCGGACCCCGTGCTTTGCGCATGCACGCATGCATACTGCACAGTACAGAGGCTTTTTTGAACGCTCCAGTCTCTCCGGAGGCGTGGATTCGAATCCCACCGCTGCCACCAATGTAGTAGCTGGCCCTCGGAGACAATTTCACACACTCAAACAAAGCACTCACTTTGTGGTTTCACGAATACTCGTTAGGACAGAATTATTAGTTGCACATTCGGCAAGTAAAGATAAGAAGTGAAAAGAGCACAAGAAAAGAACAATGCAAGAAGACAAAACACACGGCGAACGGTGCCATGTTTTTAGGTCATCAACCAATCAGTAATTTATATAAACCGGTTGCCGACGAAATTCTAGAATATTCCAGAGCTGTGAACTGTGATTGGTTAATTATGCTAATGTTCTAGAACAATAACACTAGCAGCAGTCATACGGGTAAATACGGGTTTAGCCATACACGACTCATACATTACTCACGAGCGACTCACGGAAAGGGTAATAACATGCAGATACAAAATACGAAAGGAGAGAAAAAATGTAACTAACTGCCCATCTTGGAGTTTGAACCTAGGAATCTGTAACAACACAAGCTCTACAAATAAATACTCTTTTACTGCGAAAAATATACTTTATATCAAAATGCAACTCCTACATGTAGTTCTTCGTCTTCTTCGAAATGTCTTCCAAATGCGTGGTGCTGGTGTTGTTCTCAGCTTCGTCAAGGCAGAATGCAGCTGCATGTGATGCTCCTGTGTGTTCATGCATGTTCTCTTTTCGCGTCTCGACATTGTAGCGTCCAGACTCAGCTCGACTGGAGAAGATTGAGGAGACTATGCTTTGATCCATATGGAAAATCGATGAAATTTGGTAATTATCGTCGGGCGCTAAAAAGCGCTGGGGAGCAAGGGGCTAAAACTTTATAGCAGTCATCCCTTTCATGACAGGCATCGACGGGTATTTGTTCCATTCTGTTCCCAACCACTACGGGTCGTCTGCGAAGCTTTCTTCTTCGCCGATTCTCGGCCAGATCGTACGTCTTCGCACTGTATCTCTCGTCTCCCTCAACGGATCAAAACACGGTTTTCGCCAGGACGAGCACAAACCCCCAGATTTCGCGGCGGCAACATCTTCGAGTAGGGAAAAGCTAGCAGCTAACCAGGAATCACCAAAAAACACGCGTAATACTCAGTGTGATTTGCGACAGCTGTCATTGTGCCGTCGCACCATGCATGTACCATGCACGGGAATGGAACACGGATGAGTCGTTTTATTACGACAGCCTGCACTGGCTACAGATACACCCTATATAACAGATACACCCTATATAACAGATACACCCTATATAACAGATACACCCTATATAACAGATACACCCTAGATAACAGATACACCCTATATAACAGATACACCCTATATAACAGATACACCCTATATAACAGATACACCCTATATAACAGATACACCCTAGATAACAGATACACCCTATATAACAGATACACCCTATATAACACATGACTGTAATACTTGATGCTCTTCCTTAGAAGTATTTGGCACTTTCTGAATGTATACAGATACCACAGATATCTACATATCACGTTAGTTTCAACATGACACGACCAGCCTGATGTCCACATCCATGTGCTGAGCATCACCTAGCTGATATATCCCTCGCTGTCAGAACTTACCACTTTCTCGCTCTCCTCTAGCGTGGCCAAGAGTTCATGCTGAGCGTGGCGCTCTGCCTCTAGTTGGTTGTGAATTAGCTCATACTCACTGTTGTTGGAAGATGTCTGCAACGTACAGGGTTCAAGGCATGACAACAGTAGACCACAGACTCAGTAGAAATAGGAAGGCAGGATATAACAACACAAACAAAATAGTCCCATGTGTGATCTTTCACTATGCCCGATCTTGAAAGGACTTGCTTACAAGTAGAAAGTCGGTGCACTACGGTAATGGCCAAGAGGAGACTCTGCTTTGGTAGCTTTAGTATTTCTCTTTTGCTTTTTTTCAACAACCAACCCCAGAGCTCTGGGAAGCTCCATGAAAACATGAACACATGATACTATGATACGTACACACAGCAGCAAGGTCGCCACATGATACTATGATACGTACACACAGCAGCAAGGTCGCCACATGATGCTATGATACGTACACACAGCAGCAAGGTCGCCACATGATACTATGATACGTACACACAGCAGCAAGGTCGCCACATGATACTATGATACGTACACACAGCAGCAAGGTCGCCACATGATACTATGATACGTACACACAGCAGCAAGGTCGCCACATGATACTATGATACGTACACACAGCAGCAAGGTCGCCACATGATACTATGATACGTACACACAGCAGCAAGGTCGCCACATGATACTATGATACGTACACACAGCAGCAAGGTCGCCACATGATACTATGATACGTACACACAGCAGCAAGGTCGCCACATGATACTATGATACGTACACACAGCAGCAAGGTCGCCACATGATACTATGATACGTACACACAGCAGCAAGGTCGCCACATGATACTATGATACGTACACACAGCAGCAAGGTCGCCACATGATACTATGATACGTACACACAGCAGCAAGGTCGCCACATGATACTATGATACGTACACACAGCAGCAAGGTCGCCACATGTACATGTCACGGTTACATTTAAAAAGAAGCACCACATATTTATGTGACCATGCTGAAATGTGTGTGTGTGTGTGTGTGTGTATGCCCACGGCTCACACACCACTCACATGCATGCACATGCACGCTACACGCACACATCCATGTGTAACCGGCATGTAGATACAGTCAAATCTGTCGTAAGCGACCGCCCCTTGGTGCAAGAAAAAGCGGTCGCTTACGGCAGATGGTCTCCTACGGCAGATGTATGGCAAATCCGGCATACCAGGTATATGCTTCCATGTACTCAAATCGACGAGAATAATGTGATTTTTAATATCATTTTATTGGATATTCAACGACGACCATACCCGTATAGTACGCGTATGCGACACAGCAGTAGATCGACACTGCCTGGACTTGAGAGCTACAGCACAGCCTCAGTACAGCCTACAGGCCAGGCGCCAGTCGATCGCACTTGCAAGACAGCGCATTTTCACACTTTGCAGTTGACAGCGCACTGGCAAGTACAGTTTCGCACTTTACTGAACCTGGGTCGCGGTCGCTTACAGCAGATTTGAATGCAGCCACCGTGCATGAAATCGCGGTCGCTGGTCGCGCACAGCAGATGGTCGCTCTGGACAGATCAGTTTGTATGTGAAACCGTTGGTGCACGGAAAATCGGTCGCTAACGGTAGATGGTCGCCTACAGCAGAGGTTGCTAACGGCAGATTTGACTGTATACACACTGTCTGTCAACTCACCGTGGTTAGAAGCTCAGCGGTGGTGGCCAGTGCAGCTTTGTTCTGCAATGCAAGCTGACCCCGTGTGTCCTGGAGCTGTTGGCTGTCAACATCCATACGTGCTGAAGAGGATAGACCTGGATATTTCAAAAGCAGTGCACAGAAGATGTACTAAATAGCACATTGAATGAGTCATGCAGGACAATGGGTGCACACTGCTACACTAGTGTTGGTAGATTAAACATCTTTCATACAGGGGATCCCGAGTGTGGCAACAAATATTATCAGAGGATAGTAAAGAACGGCCACATGAAGAAAATGAACGCTATGCTATTACATTGTACATACCGTATTTTACCGGTTGTAAGTCGACCCCGGTTATAGGTCGACCCCGTATCCGGAGGTCTCAATTCTGCATTTTAAAGTTTTCACCCAAAGAAGCACTACTAACCACCTCCTGCTACTAACACATCAACAAATCATGTAAACATTCCTTATTGGAGGGCATAACGTCCCAATCCTTGAAAAAAAAATGCCAATAAACTGGCAACAATGTGTACACATGGTGCACTCGTGCATGCAGTGCAGGTCATTTTTGTAAGATACTGATAGTTCCCGGTTATAAGTCGAATCCCGGTTGTAAGTCGACCCCCACCCTTTCTCCGTCTATTTTAAGTCGTAAAAGGTCGACTTACAACCGGAAAAATACGTGATGTATGTCACCATAGAACCTCCTCCCGCTACACTATTCACAGGCTCTATAAGTTAGTTAGTAGTGCCGGTGGAGTTTTCACACGTTTTACACTACGCCACTATGCAACTCCCCTGTAAGTATATCTGAGAGCTGTTTGGACGGACTCACCGGGCGTAGTCCCTGCAGGACTCCGTGTTTCTCCGCGCCTTAGCGTTGCCAATGCTGCACTCTGATCCCGAATGACTCGATCATGGTTCTGTGCCTGGCAGCGCGCTCCCACTTCAGCCAACCTAAAGGTTTTCTGATGCTGCCAAGGAAGAGATTGGCAAGCACAAAGCCGAGTAGCATTCATTTCCTGACCCATCACTAGTCTAGCACATGTATTTATATCCTGCTCCTGTATCATTTTCTTGTGTTGGATTGCCTATGCATGTACCTGTTTATATACACACGAAGGGCAGAACACGCATGTAATGGTAAATTACCCAACATAACCCCCCCCCCCAAATAGAGTCTTGAATAAAGTAACTGACCAGAACCATTGAACCATTATGCATTTCACTCCCAGCATCAACTGGTTCTGGCACTAAGTACTGTAAGCCACTCTTCCGTCAAACACATCCTGGCAGCAGATCTGAGCAGCAGTTTGGACAGCAAACATTGCTGCTTCACATCATAGTGCAGTCAAGGTTAAATGGCATGTGCCAAGCACCGGCGGCACTTTCAATAAAATTACCTTCTCATTCAGATGAGATAACTCTTGTCGGTGTGCACGAACACCGCTTTTCCATTGAATGCGCACTTGTTTGAGCTCTTGACGTTGGTCACTCTCCACACCGTGACTTGCCTCAAGTAACTGATGTGCATACTGTGTTTCAGCCACCTGGGCTTCCATGTCAGTACTATGGCGCTGGCACTCTTCTTTCATCGCCCTTATCTCACCAAGCTGACGCTGGATCAGCTCATGCTTGGCATTCAACTCCTGCTTCAGGCATCTCTCAACCTCCATGCTCTCCTGGGTGCGATTTGCCTGAAGGTCAGCTAACTGAGCCGAAGCACCGGCCAAGTCGCGCTGCAGGGTGTATATTTGATTGTTTTGCTCTCTGACCTTTGCTTGGAGAGCACCGGTGTCTTTTCTGTAGGTCGATAACCGCACAGCGCAGCATAGCATGGCACATGGCAGCACAGCGCGAGCACAGCACAGCACAGTATGCGGGATCAACAGAGTGATCAGGAACTGAACACCCTTGCAGTAACAGTCAGGTTTCACATCATCTCAGCAATGGTTCCAACTCAAGTTCACACAGTACACCACAGCACACACTATACCTGGAAACTTCCAAGAGGCGCACCAGCTTGTCAAACTCAGACTCCAACTCGTCCTGGCTCATGTCATCACAGGAAACAAGGCTGTCTGACACACCATCATCGACTTTCTGCATTATCACCGGCCCACCGTCATCTGCGGACACAGTATGTACTGACGGCTGTGCTGCAAAGCTGACATGCTGGGACGTGTCCACTGGTCTAAGTAACTCCACGGCAGCTGACCGGCTAGAAGCGCCTGTATTGCCATGCAGCAAAGGACAAACAAACAAACACACACACACACGGACACGCACACACACACACACGTATACACACAGAGTATGCAAACATACAGCCTGCGTCTGGCCACCAACATATGTTCCAGTGAGGGGAAAAGGATGAGGAATCTGGGAGCCTAGCTGGCAGAGTGACGTCTTGCTGATGAGTGCCATGTCGATGGAGATTTGGACTTCTGCCGACTCCGTTGAAAGTTGGTGGCGGCCTGGAAGCGTGTGAATCTACTTTCCACCAAGTCCAAACCACCGGTGGCTGAATTTTTGCAGCGGTGAGCAGGTCCAGTGCCAAGGGTTCTGGTACTAATTGGGAACAAACGCTTCAGACGTTTCATTTCATTTCATTGATCTACCCAAGGCAAGTAAATACCTGTCAAGTGAATCCTAGCATGCTGTTACCTACCTAATGCAATACTTCGGAAGTAGATAGGTACGTTGAAATTGGAAGGTGAGCAAAAATGGTCAGAATCCGACATTTTCTCACCTTTATGCCCGTTCACAGCTCAGAAATTGGCAATAACCATCCTCATCTCATTGTGTAGCTGGACATAGACAAGGGCACCCAGAAAAAGACCCACATTTCTCTAAAGAACTCACCCAGGGCTGCTGAAAGCTGAATAATACCCTCAAAGTTTGGGGCTTTTTACCCATGAATCTTCACTTTGCGACTAAACTATTCACAGCAGTGCCAAATTTTCTGGGTCACTGAATGTGGGTGCCAGCGCCCTACAAGCAAACCAAAAATCAAACCAATGCGACCACTGACATTACAGCTGGCTCCTGTTATAGAGAGGTACGTTGAAATTCAAAGGTGAGCACAAATGGTCAAAATCCGACATTTTCTCACCTGTATGCCCGTTCGCAGCTCAAAAAATGACAATAACCATACTCATCTCGTTGTGTAGCCGGACATATACAAGGGTACCAAGAGAAACAGTACCATTTCTCTAAAGAACTCGCCCAGGGCTGCTGAAAGCTGAATAATAACCTATCTCCAAGTTTAGGGCTTGGTACCCGTGAATCTTCACTTTGCGACTAAACTATTCACAGCGGTGGCAAATTTTCTGGGTCACTGAATGTGAGTGCCAGCGCCCTAACAGCAAACCAAAAATTAAACCAATGCGACCGCTGACATTACAGCTGGCTCATGTTATAGAGAGGTACGTTGAAATTCAAAGGTGAGCACGAATGGTCAAAATCCGACATTTTCTCACCTTTATGCCCGTTCGCAGCTCAGAAAATGACAATGACCACACTCATCTGGTTGTGTAGCTGGACATAGACATGGGCACAAAGAGAAACAGTCACATCTCTCTAAAGAACTCGCCCAGGGCTGCTGAAAGCTGAATAATACCCTATCTCCAAGTTTAGGTCTTGGTTCCCGTGAATCTTCACTTTGTGACTAAACTATTCACAGCAGTGCCAAATTTTCTGGGTCACTGAATGTGGGTGCCAGCGCCCAACAAGCAAACCAAAAATCAAACCAATGCGACCACTGACATTACAGCAGTGTCATGTTATAGAGAGGAACGTTGAAATTGGAAGGTGAGCACAAATAGTCAAAATCCGACATTTTCTTACCTTTAAGCCCGTTCGCAGCTCAGAAATTGACAATGACCATCCTCATATTGTTGTGTAATTGGATATAGACAAGGGCACCCAGAAAAAGACCCACATTTCTCTAAAGAACTCGCGCAGGGCTGCTGAAAGCTGAATAATAACCTATTTCAAAGTTTGGGGCTTTTTACCAATGAATCTTCACTTTGCGACTAAACTATTCACAGCAGTGCCAAATTTTCTGGGTCTCTGAATGTGCGTGCCAGTGCTTTACAAGCAAACCAAAAATCAAACCAATGCGACCACTGACATTACAGCTGCCTTATGTTATAGATAGGTACGTTGAAATTGGAAGGTGAGCAAAAATGGTCAGAATTCGACATTTTCTCACCTTTATGCCCGTTCACAGCTCAGAAATTGACAAAAACCATCCTCATCTCGTTGTGTAGCTGGACATAGACAAGGGCACCCAGAAAAAGACCCACATTTCTCTAAAGAACTCGCGCAGGGCTGCTGAAAGCTGAAAAATAACCTATCTCAAAGTTTGGGGCTTTGTACCCGTGAATCTTCATTTTGCGACTAAACTATTCACAGCAGTGCCAAATTTTCTGGGTCACTGAATGTGGGTGCCAGCACCCTACAAGCAAACAAAAAATCAAACCAATGCGACCACTGACATTACAGCTGGCTCATGTTATAGAGAAGTACATTGAAATTAAAAGGTCAGCACAAATGGTCAAAATCCGACATTTTCTCACCTTTCGGCCCGTTCGCAGCTCAGAAAATGACAATGACCATACTCATCTCGTTTGTTAGCTGGACATAGACAAGGGCACCAAGAGAAACAGTACCATTTCTCTAAAGAACTCGCCCAGACCTGCTGAAAGCTGAATAATAACCTATCTCCTAGTCTAGGGCTTGGTACCCGTGAATCTTCACTTTGCGACTAAACTGTTCACAGCAGTGCCAATTTTTCCGGGTCCCTGAATGTGGGTGGCAGCGCCCTACAACCAAACCAAAAATCAAACCAATGCGACAACTGAAATTACAGCTGGCTCATGTTATAGAGAGGTACATTGAAATTCAAAGGTGAGCACAAATGGTCAAATCCGACATTTTCTCACCTTTCGGCCCGTTCGCAGATCAGAAAATGACAATGACCATACTCATCTGGTTGTGTAGCTGGACATAGACAAGGGCACCAAGAGAAACAGTACCATTTATCTAAAGAACTCGCCCAGGGCTGCTGAAAGCTGAATAATAACCTATCTCCTAGTTTAGGGCTTGGTACCCGTGAATCTTCACTTTGCGACTAAACTATTCCCAGCAGTGCCAAATTTTCTGGGTCACTGAATGTGGGTGCCAGCGCCCTACAAGCAAACCAAAAATCAAACCAATGCGACCACTGACATCATAGCTGGCTAATGTTATAGAGAGGTATGTTGATATTCAAAGGCGAGCACAATTGGTCAAAATCCGACATTTTCTCACCTTTATGCCAGTTGTCAGTTCAGAAAATGACAATGACCATACGCATCAGGTTGTGTAGCTGGACATAGACAAGGGCACAAAGAGAAACAGTACCATTTCTCTAAAGAACTCGCCCAGGGCTGCTGAAAGCTGAATAATAACCTATCTCCAAGTTTAGGGCTTCGTACCCGTGAATCTTCACTTTGCGACTGAACTATTCACAGCAGTGCCAAATTTTCTGGGTCACTGAATGTGGGTGCCAGCGCCCTACAAGCAAACCAAAAATCAAACCAATGTGATATCTGACATTACAGCTGGGTCATGTTATAGAGAGGGAGGATGAAATTCAAAGGTGAGCACAATGGCCAAAATCCGACATTTTCTCACCTTTCTGTCCGTTCGCAGCTCAGAAATTGACAATAACCAGCCTCATCTCGTTGTGTAGCTGGATATAGACAAGGGCACCCAGAATAAGACCTACATTTCTCTAAATAACTCGCCCAGGGCTGCTGAAAGCTGAATAATAACCTATCTCCAAGTTTGGGGCTTTTTACCCATGAATCTTCACTTTGCGACTAAACTATCCAAAGCAGTTCCAAATGTTCTGGGTCACTGAATGTGGGTGCCAGCGCGCCCTACAAGCAAACCAAAAATCAAACCAATGCGACCACTGACATTACCGCTGGCCCATGTTATAGAGAGGTACATTGAAATTCAAAGATGAGCACAAATGGTCGAAATCCGACATTTTCCCACCTTTCGGCCCGTTCGCAGCTCAGAAAATGACAATGACCATACTCATATCGTTGGTTAGCTGGACATAGACAAGGGCACCAAGAGAAACAGTACCATTTCTCTAAAGAACTCGCCCAGACCTGCTGAAAGCTGAATAATAACCTATCTCCTAGTTTAGGGCTTGGTACCCGTGAATCTTCACTTTGCGACTAAACTATTCCCAGCAGTGCCAAATTGTCTGGGTCACTGAATGTGGGTGCCAGCGCCCTACAAGCAAACCAAAAATCAAACCAATGCGACCACTGACATTACAGCTGGCTCATGTTATAGAGAGGTACGTTGAAATTCAAAGGTGAGCACAAATCGTCAAAATCCGACATTTTCACACCTTTCGGCCCGTTCGCAGCTCAGAAAATGACAATGACCATCCTCATCTCGTTGTGTAGCTGGACACAGACACAGGCACAAAGAAAAACAGTCACATTTCTCTAAGGCCGCGGTCACACCGAGCTCGATTCAGCCGTTCAGCCGAAACAAGCGCTTGTTTACGTCACTATTACCATGGAAATGGCTGAAAAATGTCCTACAAGCGACTTTCAGCCGTGGCTGACTCTCAGCCGTTTGTTTTCGGCTTGTTTCAGCCACAGCTTGTACAAGCGGCTGAAAGCCGAAATTCAAAAAATAATTTGAGTGCGCTTGGAGCTCCGGAGCACACCATGTAGCTAGTTGACATGATAAACTGATATTGATCAGTGTTCTTTCTTGTGTCTGTGGAACCGTGCTATCCCTGTGCCTTTGGTTTTGACCGTGAGTCTGTCTACCCCAACTACACTGTATTCAGTTTGATTTGGATTTTGTCCGACGACCATGGATTTCTGCCGCTGTGCCTCTAGACTGCTGCGTAGATTGTTGGAGCTGTGGTTTGAGGCCAAGACAAGGCACCACACTCACGACCGAATTCATGAAGAAAGCCGGGTACGAAGAACAGAGTGGATTGCAACTGAGTTCAATACCGGCAACCGGCGGGGCAGAAAGCTCGACATCAGGAAACACCACCCGAACCATTGCGTCCATGCACAACGAACAAATAAAAAGAGCACGACTTCGCAATTCAGAATCCGGGCTTCCTTTGCTTCTTCATCAAAACTGAACGCTAGAACAAGTACAGTTTTAGATCGCGAACGTTCTGCTTTCCGGTTTCTTGCAAACATTGGTGTGTTTCGAGATATTCAAAATTTGGCGGGTAAGAAAAACAAGCCATTCAAGCTTTGCACTCAAGGTCTGGTGTGACCGCGTCACAGGGATCACGCAAGCCAGCTGAGCGCCAGCGATAACAAGCCCAAAGTGGCTTGTTTCGGTGTGACCGGGGCCTAAAGAACTCGCCCAGGGCTGCTGAAAGCTGTATAAAAACCAATCTCCAAGTTTAGGTCTCGGTACCCGTGAATCTTCACTTTGCGACTAAACTTTTCACAGCAGTGCCAAATTTTCTGGGTCACTGAATGTGAGTGCCAGCGCCCTACAAGCAAACCAAAAATCAAACCAATGCGACTACTGACATTACAGCTGTGTCATGTTATAGAGAGGAACGTTGAAATTGGAAAGTGAGCACAAATGGTCAAAATCCGACATTTTCTTACCTTTATGCCCGTTCTCAGCTCAGAAATTGACAATGACCATCCTAATACTGTTGTGTAGCTGGACATAGACAAGGGCACCCAGAAAAAGATCCGCATTTCTCTAAACAACTCGCCCATGGCTGCTGAAAGCTGAATAATAACCTATATCAAAGTTTGGGTCTTTTTACCCATGAATCTTCACTTTGCGACTAAACTATTCACAGCAGTGCCAAATTTTCTAGGTCGCTGAATGTGGGTGCCAGCGCCCTACAAGCAAACCAAAAATCAAACCAATGCGACCACTGACATTACAGCTGGGTCATGTTATAGATAGGTACGTTGAAATTGGAAGGTGACAAAATTGGTCAGAATCCGACATTTTCTCACCTTTATGCCCGTTCACAACTCAGAAATTGACAATAACCATCCTCATCTCGTTGTGTACCTGCACATAGACAAGGGCACCCAGAAAAAGACCCACATTTCTCTAAAGAACTCGCGCAGGGCTGCTGAAAGCTGAATAATAACCTATCTTAAAGTTTGGGGCTTTTTTACCCGTGAATCTTCACTTTGCGACTAAACTGTTCACAGCTGTGCCAACTTTTCTGGGTCACTAAATGTGGGTGCCAGCGCCCTACAAGCAAACCAAAAATCAAACCAATGCGACCACTGACATTACAGCTGGCTGATGTTATAGAGAGGTACAATGAAATTCAAAGGTGAGCAAAAATGGTCAAAATCCGACATTTTCTCACCTTTCGGGCCGTTCGCAGCTCAGAAAATGACAATGACCATACTCATCTCGTTGGTTAGCTGGACATAGACAAGGGCACCAAGAGAAACAGTACCATTTCTCTAAAGAACTCGCCCAGGGCTGCTGAAAGCTGAATAATAACCTGTCTCCTAGTTTAGGGCTTGGTACCCGTGAATCTTCACTTTGCGACTAAACTATTCCCAGCAGTGCCAAATTTTCTGGGTCACTGAATGTGGGTGCGGGCGCCCTACAAGCAAACCAAAAATCAAACCAATGCGACGACTGACATTACAGCTGGCTTATGTTATAGATAGGTACGTTGAAATTGGAAGGTGAGCAAAAATGGTCAGAATCCGACATTTTCTCACCTTTATGCCCGTTCACAGGTCAGAAATTGACAAAAACCATCCTCATCTCGTTGTGTAGCTGGACATAGACAAGGGCGCCCAGAAAAAGACCCACATTTCTCTAAAGAACTCGCGCAGTGCTGCTGAAAGCTGAAAAATAACCTATCTCAAAGTTTGGGGCTTTTTACCCGTGAATCTTCACTTTGCGACTAAACTATTCACAGCTGTGCCAAATTTTTTGGGTCACTGAATGTGGGTGCGAGCGCCCTACAAGCAAACCAAAAATCAAACCAATGCGACCACTGACATTACAGCTGGCTCATGTTATAGAGAGGTACATTGAAATTCAAAGGTGAGCACAAATGGTCAAAATGCGACATTTCCTCACCTTTCGGCCCGTTCGCAGCTCAGAAAATGACAATGACCATACTCATCTCGTTGTGTAGCTGGACATAGACAAGGGCACCAAGAGAAACAGTACCATTTCTCTAAAGAACTCGCCCAGGGCTGCTGAAAGCTGAATAATAACCTATCTCCTAGTTTAGGGCTTGGTACCCGTGAATCTTCACTTTGCGACTAAACTATTCCCAGCAGTGCCAAATTTTCTGGGTCACTGAATGTGGGTGCCAGCGCCCTACAAGCAAACCAAAAATCAAACCAATGCGACCACTGACATTACAGCTGGCTTATGTTATAGATAGGTACGTTGAAATTGGAAGGTGAGCAAAAATGGTCAGAATCCGACATTTTCTCACCTTTATGCCCGTTCACAGGTCAGAAATTGACAAAAGCCATCCTCATCTCGTTGTGTAGCTGGACATAGACAAGGGCGCCCAGAAAAAGACCCACATTTCTTTAAAGAACTCGCGCAGGGTTGCTGAAAGCTGAAAAATAACCTATCTAGAAGTTGGGGGGCTTTTTACCCGTGAATCTTCACTTTGCGACTAAACTATTCACAGCAGTGCCAAATTTTCTGGGTCACTGAATGTGGGTGCCAGCGCCCTACAAGCAAACCAAAAATCAAACCAATGCGACCACTGACATTACAGCTGGCTCATGTTATAGAGAAGTACATTGTAATTCAAAGGTGAGCACAAATGGTCAAAATCCGACATTTTCTCACCTTTTCGGCCCGTTCGCAGCTCAGAAAATGACAATGACCATACTCATCTCGTTGTGTAGCTGGACATAGACAAGGGCACCAAGAGAAACAGTACCATTTCTCTAAAGAACTCGCCCAGGGCTGCTGAAAGCTGAATAATAACCTATCTCCTAGTTTACGGCTTGGTACCCGTGAATCTTCACTTTGCGACTAAACTATTCACAGCTGTGCCAAATTTTCCAGGTCACTGAATGTGGGTGCCAGCGCCCTACAAGCAAACCAAAAATCAAACCAATGCGACCACTGACATTACAGCTGGCTCATGTTATAGAGAGGTACATTGAAATTCAAAGGTGAGCACAAATAGTCAAAATCCGACATTTTCTCACCTTTCGGCCCGTTCGCAGCTCAGAAAATGACAATGACCATACTCATCTCGTTGTGTAGCTGGACATAGACAAAGGCACCAAGAGAAACAGTACCATTTATCTAAAGAACTCGCCCATGGCTGCTGAAAGCTGAATAATAACCTATCTCCTAGTTTAGGGCTTGGTACCCGTAAATCTTCACTTTGCGACTATACTATTCACAGCAGTGCCAAATTTTCTGGGTCACTGAATGTGGGTGCCAGCGCCCTACAAGCAAACCAAAAATCAAACCAATGCGACGACTGACATTACAGCTGGCTTATGTTATAGATAGGTACGTTGAAATTGGAAGGTGAGCAAAAATGGTCAGAATCCGACATTTTCTCACCTTTATGCCCGTTCACAGCTCAGAAATTGATAAAACCATCCTCATCTCGTTGTGTAGCTGGACATAGACAAGGGAACCCAGAAAAAGACCCACATTTCTCTAAAGAACTCGCGCAGGGCTGCTGAAAGCTGAATATTAACCTATCTCAAAGTTTGGGGCTTTTTACCCGTGAATCTTCACTTTGCGACTAAACTATTCACAGCAGTGCCAAATTTTCTGTGTCACTGAATGTGGGTGCCAGCGCCCTACAAGCAAATCAAAATTCAAACCAATGCGACCACTGACATTACAGCTGGCTTACATTATAGAGGTACGCTGAAATTTGAAGGTGAGCACAAATGGTAAGAATCCGACATTTTCTCAACTTTATGCCCGTTCACAGCTCAGAAATTGACATTAACCATCCTAATCTCGTTGTTTGGTGGACATAGATAAGGGCACCCAGAAAAAGACCCACATTTCTCTAAAGAACTCGCCCAGGGCTGCTGAAAGCTGAATAATAACCTATCTCCAAGTTTGGGGCTTTTTACCCCTGAATCTTCACTTTGCAACTAAACTATTCACAGCAGTGCCAAATTTCCTGGGTCACTGAATGTGGGTGCCAGCGCCCTACAAGCAAACCAAAAATCAAATGGTCAAAATCCGACATTTTCTCACCTTTTCGGCCCGTTCGCAGCTCAGAAAATGACAATGACCATACTCATCTCGTTGGTTAGCTGGTCATGGGCAAGGGCACCAAGAGAAACAGTCACATTTCTCTAAAGAAATCGCCCAGGGCTGCTGAAAGCTGAATATTAACCTATCTCCAAGTTTAGGGCTTGGTACCCGTGAATCTTCACTTTGCGACTGAACTATTCACAGCAGTGCCAAATTTTCTGGGTCACTGAATGTGGGTGCCAGCGCCCTACAAGCAAACCAAAAATCAAACCAATGTGACCACTGACATTACAGCTGGCTCATGTTATAGATAGGTACGTTGAAATTGCAAGGTGACAAAATTGGTCAGAATCCGACATTTTCTCACCTTTATGCCCATTCACAGCTCAGAAATTGACAATAACCACCCTCATCTCGTTGTGTAGCTGGACATAGACAAGGGCACTCAGAAAAAGACCCACATTTCTCTAAAGAACTCGCGCAGGGCTGCTGAAAGCTGAATAATAACCTATATCAAAGTTTGGGGCTTTTTACCCGTGAATCTTCACTTTGCGACTAAACTATTCACAGCAGTGCCAAATTTTCTGGGTCAATGAATGTGGGTGCCAGCGCCCTACAAGCAAACCAAAAATCAAACCAATGCGAACACTGACATTACAGCTGTGTCATGTTATAGAGAGGTACATTGAAATTCAAAGGTGAGCACAAATGGTAAGAATCCGACATTTTCTCAACTTTCGGCTCGTTCGCAGCTCAGAAAATGACAATGACCATACTCATCTCGTTGGTTAGCTCGACATAGACAAGGGCACCAAGAGAAACAGTACCATTTCTCTAAAGAACTCGCCCAGGGCTGCTGAAAGCTGAATAATAACCTATCTCCTAGTTTAGGGCTTGGTACCCGTGAATCTTCACTTTGCGACTAAACTATTCCCAGCAGTGCCAAATTTTCTAGGTCACTGAATGTGGGTGCCAGCGCCCTACAAGCAAACCAAAAATCAAACCAATGCGACCACTCACATTACAGCTGGCTCATGTTATAGAGATAATAATAATAATAATGACAGTTCGCATTTCACTCATTGCATGAGGTCAACGCATCTGTTAACAATTTCGAGCCAAGCAGCTCTATCAGAAGCAGATTGCACAGCATCCAGAAGCGACAGATTAATGCATTGTAAGTCTTTCTTGACAACGTCGATCCATCTCAGACGTGGCCGTCCTCGGGGTCGTCGTATGTCTGTTGTGTTGATCGACATTAGGAGGGCTTGGAAAGAGGACGATTCTTCGCCTTCCCTCACTACATGGCCGAACCACAGCAGTCTCCGTTGCCTGCAGACTTGGGATAGTGGGGTCTGCTCGGTTCTGGCATACAGCGCTGTGTTCGAGATTCGTTGTGGGTACGTGATACCAATGATGGTACGTAGTTTCTTCCGGTGCCATACATTGACGACGTCGGTTAATGTTTGCGATAAGGTCCAAAGCGCACAATTATACAGCAAGACAGGCAATATCAGGCAGGAAAACATACACAGCCTGGAATTCAGGTTGTGGCGTTTCCATGGAATGCCTGCAAATGCCCGATTTGCAGCAGACACTCTAGCTGCTATGTCTTCTGCTGTGCCTAGCATACTCCCCAGCAGCTTCACCGATTTCCAGGAATCATCTTCCTTGGTCACAGTGAAATATTGAGTTTTTGCCACGTTCAGCTTCAGATTGTCATCCGAGAAAACGGGTTCACACACACGGACGGTTTCTTCCACAGATGATCGCTCGTTCTGATGGGCAGTGGTGTCGTCTGCGTATTGTGTGAAAGTTGCTGGTAGGTCTGACGCGGGTAGAGCTTGCTCTCGGATCCTACGCATGGAACCTTCGGCGTAAGTTATAAACATTATTGGTGACATTGGGTCACCCTGGACGACGCCGATGTTTGTTGGAAATGGTTTGCTTAGTTGTTTACCAAGCTTCGTGCGGGCTGTTGTGTTTGATACTAGGACTGCAGTGGTGGACGTTGGTGCGCCAGCAGTGGCTAACCTCTCCAGAGCAACCTGACGAATGACAGTGTCAAACGCACCGCTGAAGTCCAATAGTGCCGATGAATATGACCAGTCGCCAAGTAGTGCGCGCTCACACATCGTCCTGGCGTAAAAGACACCATCCGTGGTCGATCTGCCAGGGCGGAAACCAGCTTGGCTCTCTGCCACATATGACTGCACATGGAGTGTGTGTCGTCGAGTGAGTATTGACGTCAAGATCTTACGGACGACGGAAAGGAGCATAACGGGGCGGTAGCTTTTTGGATGTCCTAGAGGCTTGCCGGCTTTGTAGATGGGAACGATGAGGCCGCAGCGCATGTCGTCAGGACAGTACTCTGTAGCTTGAACAGCGTTGAAGAAATTCGTCAGCCAGGGTTATAGAGAGCTACGTTGAAATTCAAAGGTGAGCACAAATGGTCAAAATCCGACATTTTCTCACCTGTATGGCCGTTCGCAGCTCAGTAAATGACAATGACCATGCTCAACTCGTTATGTAGCTGGACATAGACAAGGGCACCAAGAGAAACAGTACCATTTCTCTAAAGAACTTGCCCAGGGCTGCTCAAAGCTGAATAATAACCTATCTCCAAGTTTAGGGCATGGTACCGGTGAATCTTCACTTTGCGACTTAACTATTCACAGCAGTGCCTAATTTTCTGGGTCACTGACTGTGGGTGCCTGCGCCCTACAAGCAAACCAAAAATCAAACCAATGCGACCACTCACATTACAGCTGGCTCATGTTATAGAGAGCTACGCTGAAATTCAAAGGTGAGCACAATTGGTCAAAATCCGACATTTTCTCACCTGTATGGCCGTTCGCAGCTCAGTAAATGACAATGACCATGCTCAACTCGTTGTGTAGCTGGACAAAGACAAGGGCACCAAGAGAAACAGTACCATTTCTCTAAAGAACTTGCCCAGGGCTGCTCAAAGCTGAATAATAACCTATCTCCAATTTAAGGGCTTCGTACCCGTGAATCTTCACTTTGCGACTTAACTATTCACAGCAGTGCCAAATTGTCTGGGTCACTGAATGTGGGTGCCAGCGCCCTACAAGCAAACCAAAAATCAAACCAATTCGACCACTGACATTACAGCTGTGTCATGTTATAGAGAGGAACGTTGAAATCGGAAGGTGAGCACAAATGGTCAAAATCCGACATTTTCTTACCTTTATGCCCGTTCTCAGCTCAGAAATTTACAATGACCATCCTCATATTGTTGTGTAGCTGGACATAGACAAGGGCACCCAGAAAAAGATCCACATTTCTCTAAACAACTCGCCCCTGGCTGCTGAAAGCTGAATAATAACCTATATCAAAGTTTGGGGCTTTTTACCCATGAATCTTCACTTTGCGACTAAACTATTCACAGCAGTGCCAAATTTTCTGGGTCACTGAATGTGGGTGCCAGCGCCCTACAAGCAAACCAAAAATCAAACCAATGCGACCACTGACATTACAGCTGGCTCATGTTATAGATAGGTACGTTGAAATTGCAAGGTGACAAAATTGGTCAGAATCCGACATTTTCTCACCTTTATGCCCGTTCACAGCTCAGAAATTGATAATAACCATCCTCATCTGGTTGTGTACCTGGACATAGACAAGGGCACCCAGAAAAAGACCCACATTTCTCTAAAGAACTCGCGCAGGGCTGCTGAAAGCTGAATTATAACCTATCTCAAAGTTTGGGGCTTTTTACCCGTGAATCTTCACTTTGCGACTAAACTATTCACAGCAGTACCAAATTTTCTGGGTCACTGAATGTGGGTGCCAGCGCCCTACAAGCAAACCAAAAATCAAACCAATGCGACCACTGAAATTACAGCTGGCTCATATTATAGATAGGTACGTTGAAATTCCAAGGTGACAAAATTGGTCAGAATCCGACATTTTCTCACCTTTATGCCCGTTCACAGCTCAGAAATTGACAATAACCATCCTCATCTCATTGTGTACCTGGACATAGACAGGGGCACCCAGAAAAAGACATACATTTCTCTAAAGAACTCGCGCAGGGCTGCTGAAAGCTGAATAATAACCTATCTCAAAGTTTGGGGCTTTATACCCGTGAATCTTCACTTTGCGACTAAACTATTCACAGCAGTACCAAATTTTCTGGGTCACTGAATGTGGGTGCCAGCGCCCTACAAGCAAACCAAAAATCAAACCAATGCGACCACTGAAATTACAGCTGGCTCATATTATAGATAGGTACGTTGAAATTGCAAGGTGACAAAATTGGTCAGAATCCGACATTTTCTCACCTTTATGCCCGTTCACAGCTCAGAAATTGACAATAACCATCCTCATCTCGTTGTGTACCTGGACATAGACAGGGGCACCCAGAAAAAGACATACATTTCTCTAAAGAACTCGCGCAGGGCTGCTGAAAGCTGAATAATAACCTATCTCAAAGTTTGGGGCTTTTTACCCGTGAATCTTCACTTTGCGACTAAACTATTCACAGCAGTACCAAATTTTCTAGGTCACTGAATGTGGGTGCCAGCGCCCTACAAGCAAACCAAAAATCAAACCAATGCGACCACTGAAATTACAGCTGGCTCATATTATAGATAGGTACGTTGAAATTGCAAGGTGACAAAATTGGTCAGAATCCGACATTTTCTCACCTTTATGCCCGTTCACAGCTCAGAAATTGACAATAACCATCCTCATCTCGTTGTGTACCTGGACATAAACAGGGGCACCCAGAAAAAGACATACATTTCTCTAAAGAACTCGCACAGGGCTGCTGAAAGCTGAATAATAACCTATCTCAAAGTTTGGGGCTTTTTACCTGTGAATCTTCACTTTGCGACTAAACTATTCACAGCAGTGCCAAATTTTCTGGGTCACTGAATGTGGGTGCCAGCGCCCTACAAGCAAACCAAAATTCAAACCAATGCGACCACTGACATTACAGCTGGCTCATGGTATAGAGAGGTACATTGAAATTCAAAGGTGAGCACAAATGGTCAAAATCCGACATTTTCTCACCTTTCGGCCCGGTCGCAGCTCAGAAAATGACAATGACCATACTCATCTCGTTGGTTAGCTGGACATAGACAAGGGCACCAAGAGAAACAGTACCATTTCTCTAAAGAACTCGCCCAGGGCTGCTGAAAGCTGAATAATAACCTATCTCCTAGTTTAGGGCTTGGTACCCGTGAATCTTAACTTTGCGACTAAACTATTCACAGCAATGCCAAATTTTCTGGGTCACTGAATGTGGGTGCCAGCGCCCTACAAGCAAACCAAAAATCAAACCAATGCGACCACTCACATTACAGCTGGCTCATGTTATAGAGAGCTACGTTGAAATTCAAAGGTGAGCACAAATGGTCAAAATCCGACATTTTCTCACCTGCATGGCCGTTCGCAGCTCAGTAAATGACAATGACCATGCTCAACTCGTTGTGTAGCTGGACATAGACAAGGGCACCAAGAGAAACAGTACCATTTCTCTAAAGAACTTGCCCAGGGCTGCTCAAAGCTGAATAATACCCTATCTCCAAGTTTAGGGCTTGGTACCGGTAAATCTTCAGGTTGCGACTAAACTATTCACAGCAGTGCCAAATTTTCTGGGTCACTGACTGTGGGTGCCTGCGCCCTACAAGCAAACCAAAAATCAAACCAATGCGACCACTGCCATTACAGCTGGCTCATGTTATAGAGAGGTACGTTGAAATTCAAAGGTGAGCACAAATGGTAAAAATCCGACATTTTCTCACCTGTATGGCCGTTCGCCGCTCAGTAAATGACAATGACCATCCTCAACTCGTTGTGTAGCTGGACATAGACAAGGGCACCAAGAGAAACAGTACCATTTCTCTAAAGAACTTGCCCAGGGCTGCTCAAAGCTGAATAATAACCTATCTCCAATTTAAGGGCTTCGTACCCGTGAATCTTCACTTTGCGACTTAACTATTCACAGCAGTGCCAAATTGTCTGGGTCACTGAATGTGGGTGCCAGCGCCCTACAAGCAAACCAAAAATCAAACCAATTCGACCACTGACATTACAGCTGTGTCATGTTATAGAGAGGAACGTTGAAATCGGAAGGTGAGCACAAATGGTCAAAATCCGACATTTTCTTACCTTTATGCCCGTTCTCAGCTCAGAAATTTACAATGACCATCCTCATATTGTTGTGTAGCTGGACATAGACAAGGGCACCCAGAAAAAGATCCACATTTCTCTAAACAACTCGCCCCTGGCTGCTGAAAGCTGAATAATAACCTATATCAAAGTTTGGGGCTTTTTACCCATGAATCTTCACTTTGCGACTAAACTATTCACAGCAGTGCCAAATTTTCTGGGTCACTGAATGTGGGTGCCAGCGCCCTACAAGCAAACCAAAAATCAAACCAATGCGACCACTGACATTACAGCTGGCTCATGTTATAGATAGGTACGTTGAAATTGCAAGGTGACAAAATTGGTCAGAATCCGACATTTTCTCACCTTTATGCCCGTTCACAGCTCAGAAATTGATAATAACCATCCTCATCTGGTTGTGTACCTGGACATAGACAAGGGCACCCAGAAAAAGACCCACATTTCTCTAAAGAACTCGCGCAGGGCTGCTGAAAGCTGAATTATAACCTATCTCAAAGTTTGGGGCTTTTTACCCGTGAATCTTCACTTTGCGACTAAACTATTCACAGCAGTACCAAATTTTCTGGGTCACTGAATGTGGGTGCCAGCGCCCTACAAGCAAACCAAAAATCAAACCAATGCGACCACTGAAATTACAGCTGGCTCATATTATAGATAGGTACGTTGAAATTCCAAGGTGACAAAATTGGTCAGAATCCGACATTTTCTCACCTTTATGCCTGTTCACAGCTCAGAAATTGACAATAACCATCCTCATCTCATTGTGTACCTGGACATAGACAGGGGCACCCAGAAAAAGACATACATTTCTCTAAAGAACTCGCGCAGGGCTGCTGAAAGCTGAATAATAACCTATCTCAAAGTTTGGGGCTTTTTACCCGTGAATCTTCACTTTGCGACTAAACTATTCACAGCAGTACCAAATTTTCTGGGTCACTGAATGTGGGTGCCAGCGCCCTACAAGCAAACCAAAAATCAAACCAATGCGACCACTGAAATTACAGCTGGCTCATATTATAGATAGGTACGTTGAAATTGCAAGGTGACAAAATTGGTCAGAATCCGACATTTTCTCACCTTTATGCCCGTTCACAGCTCAGAAATTGACAATAACCATCCTCATCTCGTTGTGTACCTGGACATAGACAGGGGCACCCAGAAAAAGACATACATTTCTCTAAAGAACTCGCGCAGGGCTGCTGAAAGCTGAATAATAACCTATCTCAAAGTTTGGGGCTTTTTACCCGTGAATCTTCACTTTGCGACTAAACTATTCACAGCAGTACCAAATTTTCTGGGTCACTGAATGTGGGTGCCAGCGCCCTACAAGCAAACCAAAAATCAAACCAATGCGACCACTGAAATTACAGCTGGCTCATATTATAGATAGGTACGTTGAAATTGCAAGGTGACAAAATTGGTCAGAATCCGACATTTTCTCACCTTTATGCCCGTTCACAGCTCAGAAATTGACAATAACCATCCTCATCTCGTTGTGTACCTGGACATAGACAGGGGCACCCAGAAAAAGACATACATTTCTCTAAAGAACTCGCACAGGGCTGCTGAAAGCTGAATAATAACCTATCTCAAAGTTTGGGGCTTTTTACCTGTGAATCTTCACTTTGCGACTAAACTATTCACAGCAGTGCCAAATTTTCTGGGTCACTGAATGTGGGTGCCAGCGCCCTACAAGCAAACCAAAATTCAAACCAATGCGACCACTGACATTACAGCTGGCTCATGGTATAGAGAGGTACATTGAAATTCAAAGGTGAGCACAAATGGTCAAAATCCGACATTTTCTCACCTTTCGGCCCGGTCGCAACTCAGAAAATGACAATGACCATACTCATCTCGTTGGTTAGCTGGACATAGACAAGGGCACCAAGAGAAACAGTACCATTTCTCTAAAGAACTCGCCCAGGGCTGCTGAAAGCTGAATAATAACCTATCTCCTAGTTTAGGGCTTGGTACCCGTGAATCTTAACTTTGCGACTAAACTATTCACAGCAGTGCCAAATTTTCTGGGTCACTGAATGTGGGTGCCAGCGCCCTACAAGCAAACCAAAAATCAAACCAATGCGACCACTCACATTACAGCTGGCTCATGTTATAGAGAGCTACGTTGAAATTCAAAGGTGAGCACAAATGGTCAAAATCCGACATTTTCTCACCTGCATGGCCGTTCGCAGCTCAGTAAATGACAATGACCATGCTCAACTCGTTGTGTAGCTGGACATAGACAAGGGCACCAAGAGAAACAGTACCATTTCTCTAAAGAACTTGCCCAGGGCTGCTCAAAGCTGAATAATACCCTATCTCCAAGTTTAGGGCTTGGTACCGGTAAATCTTCAGGTTGCGACTAAACTATTCACAGCAGTGCCAAATTTTCTGGGTCACTGACTGTGGGTGCCTGCGCCCTACAAGCAAACCAAAAATCAAACCAATGCGACCACTGCCATTACAGCTGGCTCATGTTATAGAGAGGTACGTTGAAATTCAAAGGTGAGCACAAATGGTAAAAATCCGACATTTTCTCACCTGTATGGCCGTTCGCCGCTCAGTAAATGACAATGACCATCCTCAACTCGTTGTGTAGCTGGACATAGACAAGGGCACCAAGAGAAACAGTACCATTTCTCTAAAGAACTTGCCCAGGGCTGCCCAAAGCTGAATAATACCCTATCTCCAAGTTTAGGGCTTGGTACCGGTGGATCTTCACTTTGCGACTAAACTATTCACAGCAGTGCCAAATTTTCTGGGTCACTGAATGTGAGTGCCAGCGCCCTACAAGCAAACCAAAAATCAAACCAATGCGACCACTGACATTACAGCTGGCTTACGTTATAGAGAGGTACGCTGAAATTTGAAGGTGTGCACAAATGGTAAGAATCCGACATTTTCTCACCTTTATGCCCGTTCACAGCTCAGAAATTGACATTAACCATCCTCATCTCGTTGTGTAGGTGGACATAGACAAGGGCACCCAGAAAAAGACCCACATTTCTCTAAAGAACTCGCCCAGGGCTGCTGAAAGCTGAATAATAACCTATCTCCAAGTTTGGGGCTTTTTACCCGTGAATCTTCACTTTGCGACTAAACTATTCACAGCAGTGCCAAATTTTCTGGGTCACTGAATGTAAGTGCCAGCGCCCTACAAGCAAACCAAAAATCAAACCAATGCCACCACTGACATTACAGCTGGCTCATGTTATAGAGAGGTACGTTGAAACTAAAAGGTGGGCACAAATGGTCAAAATCCGACATTTTCTCACCTTTCGGCCCGTTCGCAGCTCAGAAAATGACAATGACCATACTCATCTCGTTGTGTAGCTGGACATAGACAAGGGAACCAAGAGAAACAGTCACATTTCTCTAAAGAACTCGCCCAGGGCTGCTGAAAGCTGAATAATAACCTATCTCCAAGTTTAGGGCTTGGTACCCGTGAATCTTCACTTTGCGACTAAACTATTCACAGCAGTGCCAAATTTTCTGGGTCACTGAATGTGAGTGCCAGCGCCCTACAAGCAAACCAAAAATCAAACCAATGCGACCACTGACATTACAGCTGTGTCATGTTATAGAGAGGAACGTTGAAATTGGAAGGTGAGCACAAATGGTCAAAATCCGACATTTTCTTACCTTTATGCCCGTTCTCAGCTCAGAAATTGACAATGACCATCCTCATATTGTTGTGTAGCTGGACATAGACAAGGGCACCCAGATAAAGATCCACATTTCTCTAAACAACTCGCCCCTGGCTGCTGAAAGCTGAATAATAACCTATATCAAAGTTTGGGGCTTTTTACCCATGAATCTTCACTTTGCGACTAAACTATTCACAGCAGTGCCAAATTTTCTGGGTCACTGAATGTGGGTGCCAGCGCCCTACAAGCAAACCAAAAATCAAACCAAGGCGACCACTGACATTACAGCTGGGTCATGTTATAGAGAGGTACGTTGAAATTAAAGGGAAAGTGCATCGATTTTTCAAGTAGGGCTAAGATGAAAGACAATTTCATATCGGTTCCGATGGTATATCTCTCGCCTCCATACGACCGCTGCTTCCGTTCGGTCCAGGGCAGAATAGACACCGCTGCTCAAGCTCTCCCCGGCCATACGTCGGTCTCATGGCAGATGACCAGAACTCTCGTTTTGTGGTGGAGGTGGTGTGTGTGTGTGTGTGTGTGTGTGTGTGTGTGTGCGCGCGTGTGTATGTATGTGTGTTGCTCCCTACGTAGACACACTCTTGTTTTTGTGTCCCTTGCGCCGTGGGACGGCATTCTTCCATTCTCTCTCCACTGCCCCTCCGGGCCCACGAGGCTCTTGTGGCAGTGGCTCGACAGGGCAGGGCAGGTGTGTGTATGGTGCATGGTGTGTGCTGGCATGTCTGTATAAACATGTTGGACAGGAATTTGTTCACCCACGACGTTCACGGAAAACCATGCCAGGTGTTGCTGGAACGTATGGAGTCTCCAAGCACTAACAATAACTTACATCATGTCAAAACTAAGAACGGTGCAGTGTTTGACCCTCATGTACTGTGAAACATGATGGTGATGGTACCTCACCTAAGCTATCCAGAAGCTAGAAAGAACATCAGGCCAACAGAATTGTACCAGAGGAAAGCATCTATTGCCCTGACTTCTTCATATGAAATGAACAATACCCTTCTCCAAAGAGACAACATGCAGATGAAGTGTATGGACAAATAATAAATAGGCCATTCAGTGAGGGCATGTAATGATCTCTACGTGAAGATTGGATAGACACATGCACGTCTGCAAGGAAAGAATTTGTTCATGGGTTAGCTTGCTGATTGAGTTCACATGGCCTACATTCATACATGCCATCTCTTCTGAGAAATATTCAGCAAACATTTCAAAACATACGACATTATTTGGTTCGCTAATTACCGTTACCCGTCGTCTCACGTGGCTTCAGAATATGTTACGAGAAAGAGAGATAGGAGAGTCTCCAGCAGGCAGCGCATCCATCGTCAGGAAGTGGAAAGAGCAAACGGCATGGTCCTTGGTTGAGGTATATGCTGAACGTTTGATTTGTCCCAACTCCCAACCAAGATTTCAGCACTTGGTTCGTCACGATTTTCGCTTGCCAGCTAACATGGCTAACGTCTCCGCACTCCAGCTTTCTCCAGCTTTCATAATCCCCGCGGCGCTGCGCGCCTTGGGGATTTGAAAAATAATCCCCTCGGAACCGTGCAATATCCTATACGTAGATCTAGTACTACATGTAGTACTACTACTAGTACTAGTCGGACGAGACCTTGTAAATCATGATACCATTGATAGTCAGTGGTGTCCACATCATGCGATTTTTTCTCAAATTTGGCATGCAAAAGTCAAAGGATATCATCGAAATGTTATCATAAATTCACAATTTCACCCAAAATGCAAGAAACATTCGCTTTGCTGCCATGGTGCCAGAATTTGCCATAAATTGTATGAATACATGAATCAGGGAGTCGTAAAAAAATACCGGTTTTTAACGACTCCCTGGCATGAATGTACTGTACTGCATAGCATGCGTGTACAGTGCCATTGTACAAGCCTGTAGCAAGAGTATCCATGGTAACCCCAGGTGTTATGGACTTTTGCCTGTACTTCAAAAGTACACGTTAGGGAGGGCCCGAATATGCTTGCGCATATTTTCGCATATTTTGTCCTTTTGACTCAAGGTCGCATAAAGTAGCAAATCTAGCATATTGTACCAAATGTAGCATATTTTGCTACAAGGAGCAAATAATTCGCATAATTATAGGCATAATTTTAGGGCTGATTGCGGAAATGGACAAGAAAACTTACCATGGCACGCTCGGTCAGGGAACACTTCCAAACTTAGCCCGGAAGGAAAAATGCTCATCCAGACACTGGGCGAAAATTTGACCCGAGAAGAGAGTGTCTGCGACTCAAAGTCGCATAAAGTAGCAAATCTAGCATATTGTACCAAATGTAGCATAATTTGCTACAAGGAGCAAAGGATTCGCTCTGGTGATCAAGCATATTTCGAGCATATTTTTCTGCTTTTGTGTGATTTCGAAGCATATTTTGAAATAAGTGGCCAATATGCGAAAAGCATAATATGCGAAATTTTGGAGCATATTTGGGCCCTCCCTAGTACACGTGGACAGGTGCATGCACAATAATAGCCCAGTTATTATTATTATTATTATTATTGTAAAATAGAAAAGGACATATGGATACGAGTTTAGAGTAACTCTCCATCACTGTAACATGATACTATATACAGTCAGAAAGTGCAATAACTAGGCACAAAACTGACAGAGTACTGAGACATTCGACGCCCTGACACCTAACTTTAACACATCTCCGTAGCGCTAACCGACAGCCTTCCAACTTGGAAGGTTCAAGGTTATGGAAAAGACCAAAGAGGGGAAGGCAAGCGCAACGAAAACGAGCAAAAGCTACAGTCCCAACGGAACAAAGAATGTCGATTGTTACTGGACGATGACGAGACCAGTACGATATTTGACAAAGCGGTCTAACTACAATTCGAAGCAGCAAAGCAGCACACCACCCAACTTGGGTGGGTCATAAATATCAAAGATAAGTAAAGAAAGGGAAGCTTTGCGAAAACGAATTGTACAAGCCGAAAGCCAAACTCCTACAGTACTCCTCATGCATGACATTGTGATGGACTAGTTGACTACAAAACAAGTTGTTTCACACGACGTACGTTTCGCCGTATGGTTCGTGACGGCTCATCAGGTGTGCAATTTGAAACTCGGATGTTGAGCCATAAATAAATGTAAAATAGAAAAGGACATATGGATACGAGTTTAGAGTAACTCTCCATCACTGTAACATGATACTATATACAGTCAGAAAGTGCAATAACTAGGCACAAAACTGACAGAGTACTGAGACATTCGACGCCCTGACACCTAACTTTAACACATCTCCGTAGCGCTAACCGACAGCCTTCCAACTTGGAAGGTTCAAGGTTATGGAAAAGACCAAAGAATGTCTCAGTACTCTGTCAGTTTTGTGCCTAGTTATTGCACTTTCTGACTGTATATAGTATCATGTTACAGTGATGGAGAGTTACTCTAAACTCGTATCCATATGTCCTTTTCTATTTTACATTTATTTATGGCTCAACATCCGAGTTTCAAATTATTATTATTATTATTATTATTATGCTCTATTCGCGTTAGCATCAGTGAGCTTATAAAGCTCACATATAGCCTTCGCTTAAGCCGCAAGAAGGAGCAAGTGAGCGCGAGGAAGCGCAATGCACACAGAGCGTCAAAACAAAACAAAAAACAGAAAAAAGAGACAAGCTGCAAGAAGGAGCAAGTGAATGCGAGGAAGCACAGTGCACATCAAGCATCACAATCACAAAAAAGACAAGATGGAAACGCAAAGTTATGTCCATTGTTGCATTAGCGGCTACATACAACCTTCACCAGGTCCTGCCACTGAGGGCGATCCTGGGCGAGCTGCTGCAGCCTGTTGCAGTCATCTCCATTATCTATATATAAAGGTATAAATTATGTGTAGTTATTAGCAGTTAAAAAAGTAAAAAATACGCTTGGTATCTGTTCTTGCTACTGTGCTCTATGGCTGCCAGACCTGGACCATCTCTAGGGGTAAGCGGTATATGCTCTGGAAATGAGCAGATTATGCTCTAGCGGATGCTTGCAGAATGCTCGAGAAAACAGCCAATTATGCTTTTATACACTTCACTAGAAAGACCAAAAGAACATAATTATAATCGTCATGAATAAAGGACTCAGACCATTCTCATGATGTGGACTGGGAGCTTTGTGGAAGTACATGACAATAATAATTATGCAAGAGGAATACCAAATTCACAACCAAACCCTGAACTTTTTTTATCATTCTTAACCGACAAGAAGCGGTATGACTTGTATGGTCCTTGAATAGCAGATGTGTAACGTCATAATAATATTATAACGTTACATAACAGCCTCATTGAGCATCTGCCCTTGTTTTTCGGATGCCATTTTACGTCCCTTCCCAAAAAGGACCTGATTATGCCAAAAAGTATGCCTTCAATAGCAGGTGTATATAACAGCCTCATTGGGCATTTGCCCTAGTTTTTCGGACGCCATTTTATGCTCATTCTCAAAAAGGACCTGATTTTGTCAAAAGTTATGCCAGAATAATCCGCTTACCCCTAACCCTCTCACAAGCTATCATAAATCGAATTTTTTTATACTATGTGCACATCCCTACAAAGTAATAGGGGTAATACAAAAATTAGAGCTTTTGAGCTCAGGTATATATCTGCGTAAGTTGCTTGGCATCAAATACCATCTTCATCGCGCAAATCAGTCAGTACTGCACGAAGTCAACAATGATATTGGCCCGTTCACACGCCTTGATTCAACTTTAAAAGCATATCAAGTTGAAGTGGTTTAGACATGCGGCAAGGCATCATCATAGCTATTTCAAGATCAATCAATTCGTTCACCAGCATCAAAGACTGATCAATGAATCGTACAATTCTGCCTCTCTCTCTCTGTCTCTCTCTCTCTCTCTCTCGTTGCTGCTGATCGTGATAGGTAGAGGCAGCTAGTTTATGAGTGCATTTAGATTCTCTTTTTTCTTCTTTTGATGCTGCTGCCTTATGACACACGTGGCGCCCCTACGGCCAGAATGGTTATGGGTTCTACCAAGAGTAGATAAACAAGAGTGTGCAACTCCGGATCTCTTCTGCACAATCTGCAGATACCCCCGCCCACGGCGGAATTTTTTGTTGACGTCACCTTTTTTCAGGGAAACGCGGACTTTGCCGCAGAGCAGTGTGAGAGCACGTGCTGGGCACCGACCTTGTAGTCCAAAGCCCCGCCAAGTGCACGAGGGAAACCTCTCCGAAAGGCTCACAGCGTGTGCGTCGTCGAAAAGATTACGTCAACAAAAAATTCCGCCGTGGGCCAACCCATCCGCGAGTTGCACACTCTTGTTTATCTACTCTTGGTTCTACATACATAAAATGTACCCAATGCTGTAGATATACATTAGGCTATGACAGTAGCCAACATTCTGATTGTATTTCGGACCCAGGTTTTGTACTCGAATGAACAGAATAAACCGGGATTGCGGCCATGTAACCGAACTACTACACGTAAAAGTCGTAAAAGGGGATCACGTGGAATCCCGTACACCTCGCGCGCACTTGGACCTAGCATGGCGTGTATGTCCAGTGCATCGATTCTGGCTGGAGAATTAGCAATTCCACCCTCTCTTCAGAATTGAGGGGTGTGACGGAATTGGATTCCGTCAATTCTGACGACCGAATTTGGGTAATCGAACAGTGCATCCACCTTAACTAATTCCAGAATTGACCGAAATGTGTGTAATCAAATGCGCCCATAGTCTGCATGGCAGAAACCAAAAAAAGAAAAACGCCGACCGACTGATGAGTGAAGTGACCCAAAACAACGAATTAATTCTGGGTGGCCTTATTATTATTATTATAATTTCCGTGGAGATATTGCTTTATTATTATATGCCGGGATATTGTAGAAACAGTGACTGTAGAATTGTAGTATTGAAGTACATGTACATGGTAGATCTACTAGTACATGCAACATAAAGATTTGTATTATTTATACAAGAGAGAAAGACCGAGGAAGAAGTCCATTTATATTATTATTCCCGTAGCTATACAGAAGACGTTACTTCAGTAACGTCTGGCGCTAGCCAGGGTCCACACAGCTTTAATTCCCGTAGCTATGCAGAAGACGTTACTTCAGTAACGTCTGGCGCTAGCCAGGGTCCACACAGCTTTAATTCCCGTAGCTATGCAGAAGACGTTACTTCAGTAACGTCTGGCGCTAGCCAGGGTCCACACAGCTTTAATTTGGTGTTTGTTTGTTTGTTTGTTTGTTTGTTTGTTTGTTTGTTTGTGTCACGCCTGGCGCTATCCTGTATCTGTCCCGTACCGTACCAACAAAGACAGCTGGCCACAATATTTTTGTTTGTTTGTGCCATCGGCATGCCTGGCGCTATCCCGTACCTGTCCCGTACCATCAAGTGTACGGTACCATCAAGAGAATGAGTATATATGCGAAGTGTATCGGGGAATGCATTCAGTGCAGTACCATTTTGTGTGGATTTGTGTGCGAGGCCGAGATCCCACTAGCAGGCTGGCTGGGCCGCCTGTCGAACAGCCCGGGAATCGCATGTAGGCCGATAGCATAATAATTATAACGTGTATACAGTCATGTAGATGTATAGCAGGGAGTCATATTATGTAAACGACTCCCTGCTGTATGGGGAGATTTTCTGGAAAGAAATACGAAGTAGGGAGACGAGTAAATGCAATTAGAATGGATGTTAGTTGCCGTCAGTATAATAATAAGAAGAAGACGAACGCCCGTGGTCGGCAGAGTCAGCGCCGGTCCCAGGAAACGGCAGGACAGACATCCCGTCGACTCCAGAACGCCCGTGATCGGCAGAGTCATCGCCGGTCCCATAGCTATGCAGAAGACGTTACTTCAGTAACTCATTGAAACGTTTTTGCAATACAATGAAGTAGCTAATCAAAGGAAAAAAACGTTTCCATCAGTTCTAACAACATGCACGATGAGCTAGGCAACAAAGCATAGCGCAGGGCCCTGAGCTTCCAAGCTCTCTCGTTTGGTACAGCTTTAATTCCCGTAGCTATGCAGAAGACGTTACTTCAGTAACGTCTGGCGCTAGCCAGGGTCCACACAGCTTTAATTCCCGTAGCTATGCAGAAGACGTTACTTCAGTAACGTCTGGCGCTAGCCAGGGTCCACACAGCTTTAATTTGGTGTTTGTTTGTTTGTTTGTTTGTTTGTTTGTGTCACGCCTGGCACTATCCCGTATCTGTCGCGTACCGTATCGCACAGCTGGCCATTTGCTGGCTCACGTATCTGTCCCGGACCGTACCGTACCATCAAACACAACTGGCTACAAACAGCTGGCCACAATATTATGTACATGTATACGACTCCCTGTGTGTTGCAACTGTGCTTGAAGGGGACGGTTGCACTTTTTGTAGCTCCGTTTTGTCTGAGTTTTCAGTCGTTCCTCTTACTAGTCTTGCCAAGGGGGTGGCTCTGGGTCCACCAGAGTTGCCCCTGGCGTATTTCTGAATTTGCTGGGGCGAGGGTTCCGCGACGCGGTCGCCAAGGCAGTGTCTTTTCAGTCACGACCGTTGTCGTCCTCGTCTCTCCATTCGCGGTGGTGTAGCTGACCCCCGAATGGTTTCAAACTGCGAAGCTCGGAGGAGTACAGTGGTGGCAGAGGCATGAGCTGTGAGTGGAGACGGTTGCTGGAGATGGATGGAGATGCAGGGAGAAGAGTTACGCTGCCTGACGCCGCGTGGGAAATTGTTTGAACCTGCAATTTCAGTTCGAGCGCGGTGGACTTCTAGACGATGTGTCCTCATGGCTGTTTTTCAACGCTTGGCCTATCGCTGATATCCCTGCGTGGGATGTTCTTCCAGTGGAGTCCAGGTGGGACTTCGGGTGCCCACACTCCATCACCTGGTTGATTGTTTCGGAACTGCAAAAATAATTATTGTTTCCTATTTTGTGCGCATCTCTTGTCATCTCTCTTTTCTATACGTCGCACACCAGATGTACTACTATCGCCGTCTTTCCCTTGCTTTCTCTCCCTGCTTGCTGTTTCAGTTTTGTTTTTGTTGCCACTGTCCCTCATCATACCCATGCTTGGGTGGTGGGCGGCGTGACCCGTTAGGGTAGCTGCCAATACAGTACGATTCCCTGATGTATAGAGAGACTTTCTGGAAAGAAATAGGGAGACGAGGAGGAAATGAAATTAGAATGGATGTTAGTTGCCGAATAGGTGATAGGATGCGTCAGCAAAGACATACTTTGGAAGAGAGATCCCGTCGTCTCCAAAATAAGCGTGAACGGGCGAGTCAGTGCCGGTCACAGGAAACGTCGGCAGAGTGATCCTGTCGACTCCAGAACGCGCGTGCTCGGCAGAGTCAGCGCCTTCCCAGGAAACATTTCCATCAGTTCCCACAACATGCACGATGAGCTAAGTAACAAAGCATAGCGTAGGGCCCTGAGCTTCCAAGCTCTCTCGTTTGGTATTTGTGTGTGTGTTTGTTTGTTTGTTTGTGTCACGCCTGGCGCTATCCCGTATCTGTCCCGTATCTGTGACTACAAAGGCTCTACAGGATTGTACATAACAGCTGTCCACAATAAGTGCGGGCTCCTGTATCTGTCCCGTACCGTACCAGTATTCGTCGTATTATGCATACGACTCCCTGATGTAGAGGGGGATTTGGAAAGAAATAGGGAGACGAGGAGGAAATTAAATTAGAATAGACGCCGATTAGGTGATAGGATGCGTCAGCATAAACATACTTTGGAAGAGAGATCCCGTCGTCTCCAAAATAAGCGTGAACGAGCGATTCAGTGCCGGTCACAGGAAACGTCGGAAGAGAGATCCCGTCGACTCCAGAACGCCCGTGATCGGTAGAGTCCGGCGGTACCAGGCAACGTCAGGACAGACATCCCGTTGAGTCCAGAACGCCCGTGATCGGCAGAGTCTAAGCCGGTCCCAGAAAACGTCAGGACAGACATCCCGTCGAGTCCAGAACGCCCGTGATCGCCAGAGTCAGCGCCGGTCCCAGTAAACGTCAGGACAGACACCCCGTCGACGCGCAGAAAAACTAAATCTGCAGCCTCTTTTGCCGTCGAACAGGATACGTATTTATATAGGAGACTGTAAAGTTATGTAATGTCCAAATTTCGACGTGAGCAGCAGGTCACTCGCGTTGATTTTTTCGACGTGCGAGCCAAATAACGCGAGCTGAACTTTCGCGTCGCAGACATCCCGTCGACGCGCAGAAAAACTAAATCTGCAGCCTCTTTTGCCGTCGGACAGGATACGTATTTTAGGAGACTGTAAAGTTATGTAATGTGCTCCACAGGCAACCATGCATTCGGCGTCGTCATTGGCTCAACAGGTCAATGATTATGTACATGTATTACTACAAAAAGGCCAGAAAATCCGATTCCTGTACGAGAGAGCTTGAAAGCTCAGGGCCCTGCGCTATGCTTTGTTGCCTAGCTCATCGTGTATGTTGTCAGAACTGATGGAAATGCTTTTTCCTTTGATTGGGTGCATCATTGTATTGCAAAAACGTTTCAATGGGATACTTAAGTAACGTCTTCTGCATAGCTATAGGACCGGCGCTGACTCTGCCGATCACGGGCGTTCTGGAGTCGACGGGATGTCTGTCCTGACGTTTCCTGGGACCGGCGCTGACTCTGCCGATCACGGGCGTTCTTCTTCTTATTATTATTATACTGACGGCAACTAACATCCATTCTGATTGCATTTACTCGTCTGCCTACTTCGTATTTCTTTCCAGAAAATCTCCTCATACAGCAGGGAGTCGTTTACATAATATGACAACCCTGCTATACATCTACATGACTGTATATACGTTATAACTATTATGCTATCGGCCTACATGCGATTCCCGGGCTGGTCGACAGGCGGCCCAGCCAGCCTGCTAGTGGGATCTTGGCCTCGCACACAAATCCACACAAAATGTTACTGCACTGAATGCATTCCCCCGATACACTTCGCATATATACTAGTACTCATTCTCTTAATGGTACCGTACTCTTGATGGTACGGGACAGGTACGGGATAGCGACAGGCATGTCAATGGCACAAACAAAGAAAACATTGTGGCCAGCTGTCTTTGCTGGTACGGTACAGTACGGGACAGATACGGGATAGCGCCAGGCGTGACACAAACAAACAAACAAACAAACAAACACCAAATTAAAGCTGTGTGGACCCTGGCTAGCGCCAGACGTTACTGAAGCTTTGGCTGGGGTGGTGCCGCTTGCGGTCCCGGTCCCACTGCCTCCTCCTGATCCTCCGCCGTCGGCTCTTGCGGCGGTGGAGCTTGCCAGTGACAGACCGCAAGCAACACCGGCAGGGGCATTGACACTACAATTGCCAACCAAAAAAGACTCACCTTGCGTATTAGCAGCTCCCACACCATCACCAACAATGCAATCTACAGCAACCACAACTAATCCACCATCCAAGCCCATTATTGAAAGACCAAGACCATCAACAGCCAACTACAACAGAAACTACGCACTCAACGGACAAGGGCCCAAGGAGGGACGTGAGAGCAGGGTGACGGCCGAGTCCCGTTCAATGGACCATGTCAGGCGGGATAACAGAGAGAGCGCAGAGGAAGCAGATGATGGGACGGACGGTGAAGGGAGCAATGAGTCGGAGAGCGACGATTGTAGTGATCGTGAGAGTGCCGGTGAGAATGTTAGCGTTGTGCGTAGGTTTCGTGGTAGCAAGTCTTCAGTGTACAATCATCTGTTGGCTAGTCCTGATTGTTGCAATTCGTATTCCGACTCTTCATTCACTGTATTGTGCCGTGGTCGTCATGGTTATGGACTACAGTTAAAGGTTTTGGAAGCCATCTGTCAGCGTCTGTATAAGCCTAATTTGTGTGTACAGAAAGATAGTATAATTGGGTTGAAATTGTTCAAGTAAAGTGTCATGTTTGGTGCGGCCAAGCTTGGCCGTTAATGTTCTAGGTGTAATGTACTGCTGTTATTTGTTATCACTTTGTCCTTCTTTCTTTCTCTTCTTTGTTCACTTTTCAGTTGCAAGTTTAGTGTTAGTACACACATTCGTTATTGCTCTCGCTTTCATTTTTAAAATTCACACTTGTAAATTTCACTGCTGTTGTTCTTAGTGTTATTTCTCTAACTTAGATTTTCTATAATAGTTCAATTTTGTTTTCAGTGTCCTTTAGTACAACGAAGATTCCTGATGAGTGTTGTACGAAAACTTGTTTGAATCCCTTTCTTTCTCTACACAATTTCTTCACATTTTTCATCGTTTTATTGCACATTGTCTCCACTGTAGTGTTTTAGTCCGTGACTCACAACACCCAAAACAAAGCACAACCGTAGTTCACTTGTCCAGTACGCAACTGGTTGAATATTACAGAGTAGAGCAATATAAAAGGAAGATAATGGAGGTAGTCCAAACACACGAGATACATGTAGCTAGCATGCATGAATTGATGAATGCCAAGTGCGGTCATTCGACACTTCCATAAGGTCTAGCATTACCGACAATAGTCTGGCCCTCAGGTGATTTACAATGTCTGTGGTTACAAACACCACATCCACAGTTTTACAATACATGAATACAGTGTACACAAATGTCGATCCAGCTTGTATTACTGATTGCGGTTATCAAATTATTATTATTATTATTATTTAAAAAGGCGACGTGTCACGAATTCCATTGATAATTGTGACAAGAAAACGTTCTGGAATACATTATTCGTCCCCATGGTTGTGATATGAGTGCGCATTTAGTTATATTCATTGCATTATTATTATTATTAAAAAGCTTTAGTGGAGATAAAAATGTAATCAACGCAATAAATAGAGTAAGCTGCGCACTCAGGACAAACTTTTTGAAGTTTTTGGGGACGGTTGGCGGTTTTCGTGCTCTGAGGATCAGCCTCAGCGGCACTCCTAGAGCATCCCTTAGCAGTGACCAAACCTTTGTGTACCTTACGATGTCACTTGATGAGAATCTAGACCTAGCCCTGGTGGGATTCAAGGACCTAATTGACCTGGGCGAGCGGAAATCAGTAGACCAACCCTCAAGCCTTTCTCGCCCGGAACTCGTCAAAGAACTCCGGAAGATGGGCGTGGGAGTGCTGCCGCAGCCAGCAAGTCCAAACGGTACGTTGGAACAATTGTCTAGCCTTGTATCATGTGTTTCAACCTTGTCCAAGGAGATTGTTATGTCGAGGGAAGATAGAGACAGCACAATGTTGGCCCTGAAATTGGAAATCCAAGAGCTGAGGCGTGAAGTAGTAGAGCTTCGTCAACAGAAGTCTTCCATCCCTGACCCCTTACCACACACCGTACCCACGTACACATCCCAACAAAACGTGGGTACGGGACCTCCAGCTGCGAAGTCCTACAGTAATACCGTACGCACCCATCATGCTGCAACACCACAAGGTACAAGTCCAAGTAGCACCCAGACCCAGCCTGCCCAACAAAGCCAAATGTGTGCTGCACGCACCAGTGATACTTGTAGTTGTACAGTCCACACAGCCAACAGACAATGCTGTGAAGCAGGGGTCACTGGCATATTTAGAAAAGCGATCCTGTCAGCTTTTCTATTATTTGTAGTACAGAGCCGACACAGAACATGTGGAAAGAGGTGAACCATAGACGAAAAGGACGGCAGGACAAAATCACGGACAGCGTATCCAAAGCTCTGCGGGCTACTATAACCTCTCGGTACGTGAAGGAATCACCTAACACGGAACCTGCTGATCCGTGCGTCCTGACAGGGGTGGTGCCCATCAACAAACTTGTGCTCTACGTTGGAAGCATCAACAGCGGTTGCAACGCTCACTCCATCAGAGACTGGTGCGAAGCGAGGGACGTGGAGGTATTAAATTGCTCCGTCATGGAGTCGAAATACCTTGGCACATCGTATGCCAGAGTCACTGTGGCTGCAGAACATGAAGAGCATGTACTAGACAGAGCCTTCTGGCCCGAAGCCATCAGCCACTCAGTACGCAAGTGGCGTTTTGCAGACAGCCCCAAAGTGACGAAGCCAGCTTCCAATGCGTAACCTTTATCCCTCCTCTTCCACTTCAACCCCTGCGCCTCTCAACGCTCTTGCCCCACCTTTATTTCCCCATTCTGTACATGCTGCTACTCACCGACTTACAATCTGTGTCCTTAATGCTCGCTCCATAGCAAACAAGTCTGGCGAACTCATTCAAATCTGTGAGGATCACACACCCAGCGTAGTATGCATCACAGAGACCTGGCTAACTCCCACACAAGCTTTCCACGTGCCACACTATGAATGCTTTCGTCGAGACCGACCTGTTTTAGAAAATAGACAGAACCGTGACCCACACAGGGGGTACGGAGGAGTTCTAATCTTAGTTCGTGAAGGTCTGTGTACTTCCATTGATCAGCTACCGGATTTTCAGCAACCGGGCTTGGAAGCGCTAGCACTTCGGCTTACACTCGCTGAACATAAGCTTGTCTCACCTTCTGACCTGCCAACAACCCACCTAACAGTAGCCTGTATCTACCGTGCTTCTTCCCCGTCGACGGATGACTTCTCGACTTTTCTCGACCGCCTCCAAATAGCCCTGCAATCAACTCAAAGGAAGCCCGAAGCCCTTGTGATATCAGGCGACTTCAACTGTAGGTATTCCGGCTGGTGCTCAACTGACCAAACGGATGCATAGGGTCTGAGTCTTGACAACCTCTTCTCATGCTATAATTTGACCCAATCGGTAACCTTTCCCACCCACCTCCGCTCGAATGGACTTGGCAACTGTCTAGACCTTATCGCGAGCAACATCCCTAACCAACTCAACCACATTCAACACCTGGCTCCTCTTGGAGCATCAGACCATGCCGTCCTGCTGGCTGAGTTCTCCTCCTCAAAGTCTTCCCCCACAGCAGCCAGCACCTGTCGTAGCCCACCATCTACGCAAAAATACAATGTCCTGAGTGCCACGGATAACATGTGGAATGCCATGAATGTTTTTCTCGCAGATGTACCCTGGTCTCAGGTCCTTGCCTCCCACTGCATCGACACGGCTGTCTCCGCATTCACTGACATCCTTGAAGGTGCCTTGGACCTATATATAGGAAGATCCTCCCCTCCTCGTCGGAAATCACGCCACAAACCCTGCCCCTGGATGACTCCATCACTGAAAGCAGCTATTAAAGTCAAGAGCGATCTCTACAGCATCTACCGGAAATACCCATCCCCTACAAATTTCAACAAATACAAACACCAACGTAACTATGTAAAATGCCTTTCCAGATCCTGCCATCGCTGCTACATCCGCAACCTCCGTGCCACGATATCTCCCACAAACCCTCGCCTCCCATCCCTCCCTGTGCTCATTCGTCAACTGCGAAATCCTACCAGCGCCCAGGTCATACTTTCGAAGATGGTGGGCCCCAATGGTCGAACAAGCACCTCTCCGGCATCCATTGGTAACTTATCGAACCACCACTTCGTCAGTGCTGGCTTACAGGTTGACCCCGATGCTCCTATTCCCACTATTTCCTCCCTACCTCCACCAGCAACTACATTGCACTCCCTGATCATCACCTCATCGACTGTTCACAAGTATATTGCAAGACTGCCTCTGAACAAATCCCCCGGAGATGATAGGATCACCAATGAGATCCTCAGGAAACTGAGCTACTCAATTGCCCGCCCACTCTCCATTCTTTTTAACCTTTCCCTCTCCTCCGGCACATTCCCGTCACGATGGAAGTCAGCCACTGTCATTCCAGTGTACAAAAATAAAGGCGACAAGAACAACCCGTCTAATTACCGACCAATCTCCCTCCTGTCCTGCGTCTCCAAACTGCTAGAGAGAATAGTGTACGACCGCTTGTACGACCATATCTCCCCTCTTCTTCACCCCGCACAATCTGGCTTCCGCCGTAAGGACAACACATCCCTGCAATTGTCCCGCATAATCCAAGACCTCTGCTCCCTAAAAGACCAGCGGCAGGTCTCCTGCATCTGTTTCTTCGACCTCTCCAAGGCCTTCGACACCGTGTGGCACAAGGGCCTGATCGCCAAACTTCGTGCCCATGGTGTCTCCGGCTCCCTACTCGCCTTGATAACTAGCTACCTCTTGGACCGAAATCAGTGCGTCACAGTAAATGGAACCTTATCTGACCCCGAGTCTGTGACATCCGGAGTGCCCCAGGGCTCCATTTTAGGTCCCCTGCTCTTCCTCACATACGTTAATGACCTCCCCTATTCAATTCCCAATATTTCTTTGTTTGCAGATGATACCACTGTCCTTGCTTCCTCCCCATCTCACGCCACCCTGTACCCCAAAGTTCATACTTTTCGTAGCTATTAAAGGGGAAGTTAAGGCAAAAATTAAAATTTCACCAGTTGTAGTCTTCGGGGTGCTGAGTCGAATGGTCTTGGTCCGAGAAAGCTGAGACGCTCCTTTCCTACTTGATTCCCAATCGAACTCGCGCACTTCCACCGAAACTGGGTGACTGCGCCCTACTAGATGGGGATTTGTATGCAAAATGTCACTAAAAGCGCCATTTCGTTCTTATAAAAGCACGGATGACCGCGATTGGCCTATATGTTGTAGTCTTTTGGACGCTGAGTCGACTGGTTTTGGTCCGAAAAGGCTGCGATGCAGCGTTCCTCCTTTATTCCCAATCGAACATGGTTGAAGAAGCGGTCACGTGCTCCTGGGTGCCAAAATCACCTGGTCACCACGCCAGCAGGCGACAACTTTCACACCAAGGTTCAACTCGAGTGACAGGACTGCACCCAAAAAAGGTCAAAACAGGCTGTAAGTTGTACCCTGCAGGCACGGTGACCAGGTGACTGGTGTACGCAGGAGCACGTGACCGCTTGTTCTACCATGTTCGATTGGGAATTAGGGGCGAACGCTGCATCGCAGCCTTTTCGGACCAAAACCAGTCGACTCAGCGACCAAAAGACTATAACATATGGGCCAATCGCGGTGATCCGTGCTTTTATAAGAACGAAATGGCCCTTTTAGTGACATTTTGCATACAAATCCCCATCTAGTAGGGCGCACTCAACCAGTTTCGGTGGAAGTGCGCGAGTTCGATTGGGATTCAAGTAGGAAGGGAGCGTCTCAGCTTTCTCGGACCAAGACCATTCGACTCAGCACCCCGAAGACTACAACTGGTGAAATTTTAATTTTTGCCTTAACTTCCCCTTTAATAAACTTTTCTTTCCACGTAGATTATTTGTCAAATCATTTTTTTACTACCTCCGACAAGCGAAACTTGGCGCGTTTTTTTGATTTTTTTGTGTTGGTAACAAAACTACTTCACAAGGCTGTGAGGTACGACCTACTTCTAGCTCCATGCAACCGGGTGCAGGAAGCCAAGCGACGAGCTGGTGAGTGGCACATGGCTCAGACTCAGTCAGAGGCAAGCGTGTCTCTCATGTACCAACAAAACTGTGCGCGCGTCCATTCTGCGAAGGAGAATTGTCGTGCTTTCGCGTTGCAATGCAAAACCAAGGAGTTCTCTCTCTCTCAACTCTTGGTCACTCCGCCAGCACAGAGTCTATGCGTCAATGCCAAACAATACTAGCGTCTTTCAACAGCCACCAGAGCGATGTGTCTCTGGTGGCTAAGGAAAATCGCCAGGAATTGCTGCAGGCAATTTTTGGACAGTTGGCGAGAATACCCTGCAAAACAGTTGGAGTCCAGGCGCTTGTGGAGGTGTTGCACAGTTCTTACCACGTCAATCTGGATAGTGGCGGCGGAAACGACTACCCTCGACACCGTGGCTCGAGCACAGCACACAGGAGCGACATCGAGATTTTCAGAGCGATTACAACAGAGGTACTTGCTGCGACTGAATCCGCTCTAGTCGCACCTTCGTCTCAAAACAGGGACAATTCCTCGCCAGAAGAAACTGCGATCTCTGAATCAGAGGAGAGTTGTTCAGCCTAACAGATGCCGCTAATGTCCTTGTTGAGCAATACAAAGTTGAATTTTGGTGAGTCAATCATTAGTTTTGATTGTAAAGTGTGAGTTATTTCGAGTAATTTGAAGTTAAAAAAACGCGCCAAGTTCCGCATGTCGGAGGTAGTATAAGGGTGCGTTCTTAAATCCTCTCGGAAAAGTTGGAGACTCTCCGAAAAGTTCGAGAGCTGTTCTTATATCCTCTCCGACTTTTAGGAGGCTCTCCAAAGCTCTCCAAGCTTCAGAGGTGGTTGAAACTTGGAGATTCCCGCGGTTTGGGATCAGCGCATGCGAACTACGACTAAAAGCCACATGAGTGTACGCATTTCCCTTTTCGCATACGCACATACATTCATCACTCAAGATCGCGGCCCCTTTGACGCCTCATTTTGCTTGACATGCGCAAAATATCTCCGAATTCTTCGAGACCCGTTCTCGAGTAATCCCAGTTTCTTCGACTCCTCTTTTCTTCTTCTTCTAGAAGCTAGAGAATATAAGAACGCACCCTAATCAAAATAAAATCAATCAATAAACTGAAAAAACTCAATTTAAAAGGAGAAAAACAATAACAAAAAAACTGTACTAATTAATAAAAGAACACCAAAGGGTGTGCTCCCAACTTTAGAATTCTACCGTAGTAAAAACAAGAAAATAGTATCATTTCGCCATTGCACTACTCACACTGGTATCTCGATTTAGTGTTCCATGGTTGGCCAGCCTCTAATCTCAGAAGGACTAACATCCGAGGAACTGCTCTCTGTTGGTGTGCAGTGACATGAGGAGCTGAGTTTTTTTCTGGTTCTGCACAAAATTCTGACCTAGTCAATGACACAATCGATCGGTGTACTGGGAATGGACTTGGTTACTGAATTTGCTTTTGGAAAATATCAGTTAAAAAAGGGTATTGATTACTTAGAATTTATCTTTTTGGTATTTACACGCTTTTCTGTACGCCTCCTGTTTTCAAACCACTTGCGTATCCTCTGCGAGTCACAGTTCAACTGTTTTGCAGTCTTGTCATACCAATCATCTTTTGGATACTTATTGTCGACGTAGCCTTGTTGAAGAATTCGAAGCGCGTTTTTGTCAAAGTGTCTCCTTCCAGTACTACTCTTCTGACGGCTGGTAACAGCGACTTCCTCATCCTCTATCCATTTTCGAATGTGTTCGCAGAGAGATTCACGCGGCTGCTTCAAGTTACAATTTTCGAAGTGATTGATTTTGGACGAAGTGTATTGGGTTTTAAATCGAGCGTTCAGTTGCTCTCTGACTACTCGAGTGCTCATATTTCTCTCTGACCGTTTATTTTTGAAACGGTATGCCAAATCTGTTACTGCTTGAAGAGATGGTAAAACCTCGTCGTCATGGGTATCATAGTCGTTCTCCGAGTCTTCGCTATTAGCTGCATATTGAGAGGAATTACTCTCCTTTGAACTACTTCCAGAATAACTATCAGAGGAGCACACCCGGTTCGGTGACTTTTTCTCCAATGAATCGCTTTTAACGTCACTAGCAGACGCAAAACCCTGTGTTGACGCTGCCTTGATCGGTCCTCTCACAGATGGCCTTTGATCATCCCAGCTACCCACTGGTACAGCGCCATGTTCCGAGGAGCTGATGGATGCCACACCATGAGACGAACTATTGCAAGATGATTTACTGGTTAGCGGGATACACATATCCTGTTCGTTGGTCTCTGACGATGCATCCGTATCTTTGCATTGCACCTCCTCTTCCCTTGCATAAGCAAGATCTTCATCGAAATATGCGCTCACGGGGTCTGGCGATGAATCATCCTGCTGTACACGCTGTTGATCTCCTGAAAATCCATATTTGATTCCTTCCGGTTTTTGAACTGATTTCACCTTCTTCAAGTGCCCGACGAAGTCCGCTGAATCTTGCGAGGTAAATCAGTATCATCTTCAGAGGATGAATCCGATGCGTGTGCAGATGAGTAGTGCTCCAAAACATCTGTGTCCTCCTTCTCCAGAATGTTATTGGCTTCAGTGCCAATTACGGCCAAGTGTGGACTGCTCGAAGAAAACAGTTCATCTCCTTTTTGAGCACTGGTTTGACCGGAACGTTGATGTTCCAGAGTGCGTTTTCTCTTTTTTTAAGTCTTCAGTTACACTTCCAACAATGAACACAACCAGGAAGGACCACGAGACAGTATGCTTTGAAACTGGAGCTTCGCGAGTACCGACCGATAAACTTGATTGATGAAGAACAAAACACACTACTGAAGAAAAGTGGATTCCTTTCGAAATGATGTTTGTTTTACAATTCAGGGACATGGAATAACTTCCAATTGTGTTAGTTTATCAGTTCGCAGTTTGATAATAAAAAAGTAATGACACAACACACAGGGGATTCTATAGACTGCCTTATTGCGCTTGATTTTCCTCATTTGCTGATGATCTCAGCACAAATTGTGACATTCCTTAGGACGTGTATCACTCAGTCAGACTGCCTCGCACGTAGGTGTAGAACGTCAGTACCGTTGTTCAGTGTTGTGCAATGCTAGCGCATGAGCTGATTGTTAAGTAACTGGTGGTGCTAGTGGATGTAATAGCGTAACTTGTCGGTCTTTGGTCCTCTTTTTCTTATAAAAATGTAAGGAGGGGAGACGTAGTCAAGTGGTGTGCTTCACTGTCCGAAGAGTGCTCTATACGCATGTAGGGCAGAGCGTTGTACACAAGAGAGAGAGAGATTGGAGACTTTGTCACAATTCTGAGTGGCACGTATTACCACGATCATCAGGCAACTGATGGATCCAAAAACGTGCAGCCAGAACATAAGGGGAGCAAGGTGGGAAATTCTGAGGGGTATCATAGGCGACGCGTATCATAGCGCAAATGTCTTCCTACGTGAATGATGTAGAATAGAGCTGGGGACTTAAATGCAAAATCTAGACATGCCCACACCATTACACACACATGAACCCACACACTCTCCCTTTTCTCACATACACTCACACGCGCGTGCACGCACACACACACATTCTCTGAATCTCTCTCTCTCTCTCTCTCACTCACCCAAGCACACACACACACACACACACACACACACACGCTCATTCTCTAAATATCTCTCACACATACACACACACACACCATGTACCACACACTCATTCTCTAAATCTCACACACACACACACATTCTCTCTCACACAGACGCGCGCGCGCGTACGCCCACAATACTAATCCGTCCATTCTACCGCACACATCCTTGCACCCGCACTTATCCAATCACCCACACGCACTCTCTTTCTAACGCATTCACACAAACACACACACACTCACACATGCGCACACTCACTCACTCACTCTCACCCACACATCCACACAAACACATCCACACACATACACACCTGTCCTGTCCTGTAGAGTCACTGCCGCAAAAGGGTCACGTAATCCCAACACTGGGAAACTTGAGAAGACAGAGAGAGGACACAACGCTCGATGACGCTCCAGGTGCACGGGTAGTCGCATCCGCTTGCCGCATATGCACACGTGCTGGAAGGCTGAGCACTCCTCTGGTGTTGGTCTATGCGCCACCCTTGAACAGCGATGCCTACCCCGTCCCCGGACAAGCAGCGACCACACCTGTCACAATGCGCGGCACAACATCCCTCCGCCGGTGCCGACGTTCCGGTAGCTCCACGTGGCACTGTGGCATCCACCACACACACACACACACACACACACACACACACACACACACACACACACACACACACACACACACACACACACACACAAACACACACACACACAAAATAGGCAGCGGCAGTACCAGCTAGATTCACGTGACCTTGCGAACAAAGTTACGGAGGTAGAAATTGTTTTCATGACAACACTTGGACACAATCTCTGACCTCTTGTTGAGGGAGCGGGTCTTGTCAGCCCAGGCAATCTCTAGCTTCTCGGCGAAACACAGGTTGCAGTGCTTTGAGATGTTAGAGTATGGTGCGGCTCTCCTCACAACGGACCACTTGATACTAAAAGGTTTGTTTTCATTCTTCAGTCTCTTTTGTCCCTTGTGCTACTTCAGAGCGGACTCTAGAAGCGTCAGTAATAGACTGGTACCGATTCCGAATCCCAATGTCTTAACAATCCCATAACAAGATCATTCGGTTCACCAAGTTTCGAGCTTTAACCGATCTCAACGTCCTTATCACTTGTAGAATACATGTCGCTGCAAATTCTTTATTATTTGTTTATATATTCGAGTTCGGATTGAGGTTCTTTCCTTTCTTCCTCTTCCTTCCCCTATTTCTTGTCCCTTTGGTTTTTAGCTTTTTATGTTTTCACTTTGTTTTTGCTGTCCCACCCGTATACTTTCTCTCGCCGTGTAAACTTGAAGCTGTTTGTGTTTGCTTTTAGGTGTCTATCTCGTTGCACCAGTCCTCTTTTAAGCACGATATTTACCCCCCGCTCTGCATCATGCCGCACAAATGCTGCTACCCGCGGTCAAGCTTCAGCTGCTCTGAACCTACCCAGAGCTACGTCTCGTTAAGGCCTGAATGCTATTTCATTTTTGGCAGCAGACAGATGGAACATGCTTCCACCTGGATGTCGTCAAGCTAAGCCCCTTTCTGCATTTGTCACAAGCACCAAGTCATTCCTAGGGTTCCCAGTAAAAAGGCAACGCCTGTTGGGAGTTCCCTAGTAAAATAATAAATTCTACTACTACTGCTGCTGCTGCTGCTGCTGCTGCTGCTACTGCTACTGCTACTACTACTACTACTACTACTACTACTACACGCCTGGCGCTATCCGTATCTGACGGCAAAAAAAGCATAGGATGTTATAAATTTTTCAATTTTTCCTATTTTTTTTCAGGCAAATCCTGGGATTCGAACCCGCACTATCGCCCTACATGCATTCCCCCATACACTTCGCATTCATACCCATTCTTCCAAGTTGCTTCACGTTATTATCTTGCGTTTGAAAGCCCTATTTAAATGTTGCGGGCAGCTGTATGTGGCCAGCTGTGTTTGATGGTACGGTACGGTACGGGAGACGGTGTAGTATTACCCTTGATCGTACCTGTCCCGTACCTATCCCCTACCGTACCGTGCCATCAAAGACGGCTGGCCACAATGCATATTCAAGTAGGGCTTTCAAATGCAAGATCACAATGTGAAACAACTTGGAAGAATTAGTATGTATGCGAAGTGTATCGGGGGATGCATGCAGGGCGCGCGATAGTGCGGGTTCGAATCCCAGGTTATGTCTTAAAGGGGAAGTTAAGGCAAAAATTAAAATTTCACCAGTTGTAGTCTTCGGGGTGCTGAGTCGAATGGTCGTGGACCGAGGAAGCTGAGACGCTCCCTTCCTACTTGAATCCCAATCGAACTCGCGCACTTCCACCGAAACTGGGTGACTGCGCCCTACTAGATGGGGATTTGTATGCAAAATGTCACTAAAAGCGCCGTTTCGTTCTTATAAAAGGACGGATGACCGCGATTGGCCCATATGTTGTAGTCTTTTGGACGCTGAGTCGACTGGTTTTGGTCCGAAAAGGCTGCAATGCAGCGTTCCTCCTTTATTCCCAATCGAACATGGTTGAACAAGCGGTCACGTGCTCCTGCGTACGCTAGTCACCTGGTCACCGTGCCTGCAGGGTACAACTTACTAGCCTGTTTGACCTTTTTTGGGTGCAGTCCTGTCACTCGAGTTGAACCTTGGTGTGAAAGTTGTCGCCTGCTGGCGTGGTGACCAGGTGATTTGGGCACCCAGGAGCATGTGACCGCTTGTTCAACCATGTTCGATTGGGAATAAAGGAGGAACGCTGCATCGCAGCCTTTTCGGACCAAAACCAGTCGACTCGGCGTCCAAAAGACTACAACATATGGGCCAATCGCGGTCATCCGTCCTTTTTTAAGAACGAAATGGCGCTTTTAGTGACATTTTGCATACAAATCCCCATCTAGTAGGGCGCAGTCACCCAGTTTCAGTGGAAGTGCGCGAGTTCGATTGGGATTCAAGTAGGAAGGGAGCGTCTCAGCTTCCTCGGACCACGACCATTCGACTCAGCACCCCGAAGACTACAACTGGTGAAATTTTAATTTTTGCCTCAACTTCCCCTTTAAAAAAAAGGATTTTTTTAAAGAATTTATAACATCCCTATGCTTTTTTTGTCTAGGTCATCAAGGCAAAAAAGCATAGCGTATTATTATTTGAAACTCGGATGTTGAGCCATAAATAAATGTGGAAGAGAAAAAGACATATGGATACGAGTTAAGAGTAACTCTCCATCACTGTAACATGATACTATATACAGTCAGAAAGTGCAATAACTAGGCACAAAACTGACAGAGTACTGAAACATTCGACGTCCTGACACCTAGCTTCAACACATCTCCGTAGCGCTAACCGACAGCCTTCCAACTTGGAAGGTTCAAGGTTATGGAAAGACCAAAGAGGGGAAGGCAAGCGCAACGAAAACGAGCAAAAGCTACAGTCCCAACGGAACAAAGAATGTCGATTGTTACTGGACGATGACGAGACCAGTACGATATTTGACAAAGCGGTCTAACTACAATTCGAAGCAGCAAAGCAGCACACCACCCAACTTGGGTGGGTCATAAATATCAAAGATAAGTAAAGAAAGGGAAGCTTTGCGAAAACGAATTGTACAAGCCGAAAGTCAAACTCCTACAGTACTCCTCATGCATGACATTGTGATGGACTAGTTGACTACAAAACAAGTTGTTTCACACGACGTACGTTTCGCCGTATGGTTCGTGACGGCTCATCAGGTGTGCAATTTGAAACTCGGATGTTGAGCCATAAATAAATGTGGAAGAGAAAAAGACATATGGATACGAGTTAAGAGTAACTCTCCATCACTGTAACATGATACTATATACAGTCAGAAAGTGCAATAACTAGGCACAAAACTGACAGAGTACTGAAACATTCGACGTCCTGACACCTAGCTTCAACACATCTCCGTAGCGCTAACCGACAGCCTTCCAACTTGGAAGGTTCAAGGTTATGGAAAGACCAAAGAGGGGAAGGCAAGCGCAACGAAAACGAGCAAAAGCTACAGTCCCAAGAACAATCCAAGTTGGAAGGCTGTCGGTTAGCGCTACGGAGATGTGTTGAAGCTAGGTGTCAGGACGTCGAATGTTTCAGTACTCTGTCAGTTTTGTGCCTAGTTATTGCACTTTCTGACTGTATTATTATTATTATTATTAGACACAATCTCATAGCATGTGACAAGCATAGCTAATGCAGGGACAGAATCCCCTGAGACAAGGGCGTTGAGCCAGCCACGGCAATAGTAAGCTAGGAAAACAAAGCAAAATATGAATTAAAGCAGAAAATGAATGGAAAATTACAAAGAAAAACGATTAACGGAAGTGAGCACTATCAAAATTCGTGCATCACCCAGGTATTCGAGAATGTTCTTCGATGATAATTATTGCGTCTAGTTCAGTTGTGATAGTAGATCTTTAAACTGACTAATAGAAGAACAAGTTTTCAGACCGTATGGTAATGATAACCAATGAGAGTAGCCGGAAAACAAAGGGGACTTTAGATACTGGGCTGACTTAACAAGAGGCAGGGTGAGCGCGTTACGGGTTGAGCTTGTCGAAAACCAATTGTACTTCATCATGTGTGAAGGGGTTTTATGAAGAAATATTTTATGAACCAGTGTACAGAGATGGTGCTTATGACGAACGGAGAGAGGAGAAGTGTGTGCAAGTCGATAAAGGGCATCCGAAGGAAAACATCGATCCTTGTTGTAAAGAATTTTAAGTATAAATCTATGGTGGACTTCTGATTGGCTCAAAGTTGTGTCAGAAAGGCCACACCAAGCGGTATCGCAATAGTCGAATATAGGGAGAATATAGCACTGATAAAATAATAGTTTACACTGGATGGGCAAATGAGTGCAATGTGGTTGTAGTACCCCTAAGGCTGAACTGGTTCGCTTGCATACACAGTTGACATGTGCAGCCCAAGAGAGTTTGCAGTCAAACATCACACCTAGATGTTTGTGCTGAGTAACAACACGGATAGGCATAGTCGAGTCAGGGAAGAATAATGGTTGATCAGGAGGGGATGAAGAAATATACATGGCTTCTGTCTTGTCTAAATTGGGCTGGAGTTTCCACGTTTGCATCCACATGACAGTGCTGTTGATGCGATGCTGCATGGTAAGGAGTAATTGTGCAGGGGAGGAATCAGAACAGATAAGGCCAGTGTCATCCGCATACAAACTAACATCGGGGACAACTGAAGGTAGGTCATTAACGTAAAGCAAGAATAACAAAGGACCCAGAATGGAACCTTGGGTCACTCCAGACGTTACAGGGAGGGGATCAGACAAGAAATAGAACAAGCGAACAGCCTGAGAACGAGCAGACAGATACGAGGATATCCAACGCAAGGCAGCATCCTCCACCCGGAAGGTGACCTTCAACTTGGCAAGTAAGCCACGATGCCAAACGGTGTCGAATGCCTTAGCCAAGTCGAAAAACACCATTCCCACGTGCTCCCCACAGTTCCTCTTTGTCGCTATGTCTTGGACAAGTCGAGTCACCTGGTATTGAGTTGAGTCACCACGGCAGAATCCCGACTGAGCTGGTGAGAGAGCCGGAGCGATGTGCAGGTAGAGGGAATCGAATACAATACGCTCACAAAGTTTGGAAACTGTGCGCAGCAGAGAGATGGGGCGGTAGTTTGCCGGGCAAGCACGGGAGCCTTTATTCTTGTAAAGCGGTGTCACGATGGCGGATTTCCAATCCTGTGGGAATGTACCAGTTCGAAATGACATATTAAAAATAATGGCGAGAGGATAGGCTATTGATGGTGCAAGAGACTGCAGCACTTCATTCGGGATCCCATCTGAGCCGGGAGACTTTCCAACTTTCAGGCGCTTCAGATATTTCCGAACTTGACACGTAGTGACAGTGATTGTACGGAACGGAACAGATATGAAAGGCGACTGGGACAAAGGGGGAATGCGCCACGAAGGATCATCAGGTAGCCCAAATGAGGTGAACTGAGTGTTCAGAACATCAGCTATGCTCTTGGGGGACGTGGCGACCGTACCGTCGGATGCTATCATCGTTTGGGGCATGACACGGCCGGAAGTGTGCAGCTGTGCTCGCACAAACTGAAAGAGTGTAGGTCGATTCGGTGACGTTAGTGATGCTTGGATGGAGCGTATATATTGACGATGTGCTTCCCGAGACAGGTGCTTTACAGCATTCCTTTGTCGGTTATAAGCTGCATGATTTACTGCTGTCGGATATTTTTTGTACACACTATATAGATCACGCTTGCGTTTTACAGCAGACCTGAGCTCAGCAGTAACCCATGGTGGAGATTGCATGCGGGGTCGTGGAGATGTCACAGTGTGGGTGGCTCCGAATGAGGTGAGGTGCCGACGGAAGGCGGACTGGAGCTCACAATCAAAGTGATGAAGTGCGTCATTAACATCAGTGTACGAGTTCAGAGAGGACCAGTTGTAGCCAGCTAAGTCAGCGTTGATTAATTGCCAAAGGTGCGAAGGTACTTGTTTGAAGCGATACAGTGAAGAGGGAGGACCAGTGGCAGAGTTGGGGAAGTAGTTCGAAATAGGGGCGTAACATAAAGTGCAAACAATCTGTATATGGTCAGACATACCCAAGGGAGGTGCTTGATCAATTGAGCGCACGAGGCGTGGTCGGTTGGTGATCACCAAGTCCAGACACGAAACAGAGCCATTAGGCGAGGAATGAGTGGGGAAGTCAACCATCTGGTGGAGCCCAAGAGCAGCAAATACTGTGCTAAGGAGATCACCAGCCTTCGAGGTAGAATCGGTGGGACACCAGCTTGAGTTGTGGGCGTTGAAATCGCCAGTCACTAGCAGATCATAAGAATCTAAACAGACTGACTGTAATGCCTCAACAAACATGTCACAAAAGTACGACAATTGCATTGTGCTCTGTGAGGGTGGTCGATACATGCAGCATAGTAAGATGGGATTCTGAGATTGAGTAGAGGGGGAGCCAAGTTCAAGCCACACAGACTCGCAGCCAGGGCGTTGAAGGTCGGCACGAGGGGAGACGTACGGAAAGGAGTCCGAACGGACAAGTACGGCAACACCCCCATACCCACGGCTACAATGTGCTGACCGATTGTCTTCCGGAGGTCGATCTCTGCGGATGCAGATATAGCCTGACAGTGAGAGCGGGTTCGAGGGACAGAGCCACGTCTCTGTTAGGCAGATTATGTCAGGCTTAGCACATTCGGCAATAACGCAGAGCTCAGACAACTTGTTGACAACAGAGCGACAATTCAGAGATACTAGGGTTAAATCACGCTGGGATTTAGGGAAAAAAGGGAACGCTGATGGATTTAGCGCTGGACATGCAATGTGTGCGGGTCGGCCAGAGGAGGGCTGAGCGGGGTAGAGCGGGCGGGCTAGTTTCGATCGTGGGGTGAATACAGGGGCGTTGGGATTTAGTCGTTGTTGCTGCATCGTTGTGTATGTTGGTTTGTTAGCATGACAGTTCAGGATTGATCATCACTGCCTCGCCGCGAAGTAGAAGACGACTTGTTACCTTGGGCATCAGCAAAGCGCCACTTTCGCACTGTGTGCTGGATGGTGGCCGGCCAGAATTTGGAGTCGAGAACTTTGTCCTCGTCCGATGCTGCCACGGTTACGCGAGCATGGCAAGTACCCAGGTACGTGTTTTCTGAAATCGAACAGTTCAGTACGTCAACTTGGCGGGCCTTGCACCACGCTGTTATTGACTCTGCCCTGCAACCCGGACTGACATTTCCAACGTACAGAACAAGCTTCTTTGTACGTTCAGGCCCTGTTAGCACACGCGGGTCGGCTGCCCTGGGCTGTGGTTTCACGTAGCGTGACGTAACCCTACGGCGTGTGACTTCCGACCACTCTGCACCTGCAGCACTCGACCCTGGGTTGGATTGCTCAGGTGGGTGTGGTCTGGTGCCATGCATTGACAAAACAGGCTGCGACAAATGGCTGGAGGTGGTGTGAGCGGGGGTCATATGGTGAGTACTAGAACCCGTACTACCCTGTGTGTACTGCATAGGACCAGAGGAAATATGGGTGCGTGCACGTGGGGGATTCAAGTCTCCTACGGCGGTGCTGTGCAACTTCCCGCCGGACATTGCCAAATTTTGCTGTGCCTCCTGTACGAGAGGGTGTACACAGATTTCCGGTTGTTGGAGCCCCTGAACTTCCCGCCTGAGTTGTTGCACTTCTAATTCCAGACTCAGGATTTTGTCGGCTCTATCCTGTCTCAAGGAGACAATTTCCTGTGACAAGCAGCTAATTGAGTCAGTAAGGCTTACAATTGCAAGTTGGAGCTCCGATGTGGGTAGCGAACTCTGCGCCAACACGCCCACTCCACGCTTCCTCAGCTCGCTCACCAGATCCGGCCGGGAGAGGCTCGAGGCTTTATCCACAGACATTTGCTCGCCGATCTTGATGAGCTCCTCATAGCCAACCAAAGCCAGGTCCATGCCTTCGTTTGTCGCCATTGGTACTGTTGGTCTCTTCTATTAGTTCTAAGCAATAATGGGGAGGGGTAGTTCTGTAGAGAGACGCACCTCGAGGCTAATCCTCGGAGCACAAAATGTCAAAACCCTGCCCTGAGCTTCCAAGCTCTCTCGTAAAATCTACTACAACTACTACTAGGAATAAAACATACTGAAAACTCCTTGTTGGCGAAAGCCCCATGGAAAAAGGATTTATAATATAGAAAACAAAAAGGACAAAAAAGAAGGACAAAAAAGGATACGAGCAAAAGCAAGCACAGCATGCAATACGGTACGGTAAAGGTGAGCAGGTGACAGTGAACCCGTAAGAATATGTCGTATCCGGACGGCCCGGGGTTGGACCCCAAGGCTGCGGTTCGACATGAACTAACTTATTAAACCTTCACATACAAGGCCGTGCAGTGGTGGCCACTTGGAGAGAGTCCACCAACAGAATTACTCTTACGCACGCACGCACATATACCTAGACATACTCTCACACACACACTCAGGCATATACAGACACGTACACTCACACCAGCGTTCAGGTTTACTCACATCTTCAACGGAGCTAACTAATAATTACTTAGTTCAAGAGACGATATGAGAGCACAAGGCAAGACAGACGAAAGCCGAAGCTTCCGCCTGAAGGCGGAAGGCAAGAGAGAGAGAGAGAAAAGGAAGGTGATGGCAATAGTATCTAGTTGCGGCCATGGAAGTCCATGGCCACGAGATTGCTGGTCCCGCATGCAATAGCGTATCAAACCGTAGTAAATATGTGTACGAACTGTTGCATAAAGAGCGGGAGCCATGTGGGGAAATAACAGCGTATACCATATAGGGAAGGCCCCAGGCCTTGTGTGAAGACATAAAATAAAGACGATTATGAACCCGTTTACGGGAGATAGATAAATAGTTAGACACCTATTAAAATAAGGCATACTTGTCCCATAGAGGCCTAAAAGGCACGTGTCAATAGTATGGATACGACATATCCCCCCGCTTACACGGAAAAGAACACGTCCTCGTGTTATAAGTAAGGCCACACTGAAAAAAGTCTGTGGTTCGACTCACCCGACCGACCGTACATTTTTCAGCCCGACCGTAACTTTTTTTTCGGCGGGCTGTCGTGTGACTGACGTAGTCTACGTGGACTGAACACGTCCACGTCTACGTGCTGTGCAGCGCTAGCAGCGTGAGTCTGCGGACGCAGGCGGCTCCTTTTGGACTTGACTTGTACCTTTTTGTAGTTGTACTGCAGTGCAGTGCAGTGAGTGGTACGACTGCTGCCTTGTGCTGGTAGTAGAGTCTACTCGATACGACCACCGGCAGACTGGCGAGACTTAGGCTGTGTTTACATGAGAAATTTCAACCCGGGTCGAGTTCAGCCCGGGTTGAAAGTCTGTACGACAAACAAAAGAGGTGAGCGTTTACATGAAGACAGTTGACCCGGGTCAAATACTGATATGCCGCCAAAAGTCCACTTCTACAGTCCTGTATGGTCACGTGAATCTGTTCGCGCGAAATTTGCATCTGCAGTGCTGTTCAAACCTGGCGCGAGATACGCACAGAAGTACGTTTGTACGATTTTCTTGACCCGGGTTGATTTCAACCCTCCCCTTGGGGGGAGGGTTGAAATCAACCCGGGGCGAGATTTCAACCCGGGTCAAGCGCAATGCGTCATGTAAACGCGCCATTCACTTTGTGCACATGGCGGGTTGAAATCTGACCCGGGTCGAACTCAACCCGGGTTGAAACGCTTCATGTAAACACAGCCTTATTTTGAAGTGACCGTCCGGTTGAGAGTGATTGCCTCGTTCCAGATTAAGGACGGCCTTCTGTTTTGGGATGAAGGACAGACGAGATTGCACTTTCCTCGTTTTCTGCCACACAATGTTTCAAAGTATTAGCCAGTGATCCCTTTATACAACATGTATGGCATAACACTGCGTGATAATGCCGATGTACTGGGTGTCTAAAGGCAGTACAGTGTATTTACATGTACTAAAAAATATATTTAAAAAAAATCCGCCCGCCCGGAAAAAAATGTCCATGTTAGTCGAACCACACACCTTTTTTAGTTTGGCCTAACGTAATAAATTAGACTAAGATTATGGCTAACAATTTAACTAAATGAGTGCAGGTCAAATTGAAGTTCTTATCAAAAAAAACTGTTCAAAGACTAGCTGTAATATTGGCTACAACCAATCCAGTCAATACCACTGAAGTCACTTACTCATGCCACACAGGACTCCCAAACAGCTGGGGCGGATGGCGGGAACGCGGGGTTCACCTTTCCATCACGCCAACTGGCGGAGCACTGTCAAATACCCGAGCGGTGTCCTCCTCGTCTCGGGCGGCGGCATCAGTGGCATCAGGCTGGTAGGACGGAGTCAGGGTGGATGCCATGGGCTGCGGTGGGTCCGACTCATCTTGCTCGTGGACCTCCTGCAGCCGATGATGGCAACCTTTCAGCCGGTTGACGTGCACTATCAGCCGACGTGCCGTGGGCTCTGACAGCTTGATGCGGTAGGTGACGGCTGAGAGCTTCTCCTCGACTAGGTATGGTCCGTGCCACAGTCTAGAAAACTTGGCGGTTGTACCCGTCGGAATAGCCGGCACCAGAAGCCACACTGCGTCCAGGCGTCGGCGGAGAGCACTCACAAATTCCGGCTGTGACGATACTGCAGATGCTTCTCCTGGCGGTAATCCAAATGCCAAGTCTTGAGGTAGGCATAACTCCCGACCAAAGAGTAGATAGCTTGGACTGTAGCCGGTACTAGTCTGCGGCGTCGAGCGGTATCCCATCAAGAATGCTGGCAACTTGATGTCCCAATCTCGATGATTCCTGCAGACATAGTGCGCCAGGCCACGCTCAAGCGTCTGGTTGAATCTTTCAACCAGACCGTCACTCTGTGGATGGTACGCAGTTGTCCTGGTCTTATCTATGCCAAGCAGAAAGCAAACACTGCGAAACAAAGAGCCATCAAAGTTTTTGCCCTGATCGGTATGCAACCGATCAGGAGCACCAAAACGCGACACAAACTCATTGACAAACACTAAAGCAATAGTGGAAGCATCCATTCTCGGAAGCGGAAAAGCTTCCACCCATTTAGTGAAATAGTCAACTACAACCAAAATATGGCGGTTCCCTTCCGCTGTCTCCGGTAAATTGGGGATCAAATCCATTGCTACTCGCTCAAAAGGATACCCGTCCAGGAAGACTGTAGTGGAGTGCCAGACCCTCTGCCTACGGGACGTTTCAACTGGCTACAGGAAGAACAACTTGCAACCCAATCTAAGACATCTTTCTTCATGCCTACCCAGTGAAATTGTTGCGTCAGTTTCTTCTGCAGGCGACCCTAGTCCACTAGCATCTACGTCTACCAGAAATGGTGACGCATCTTGCCCAAACCTGGGGTAAGCCAGTACTGGGGCGGTCGTCAGCACTGTCTTCAGATTCAGGAAAGCGGTTTCACAGTCAGGAGTGCACAAAAACACTTGGCCAGTTTTCGTCAGGCTGTGCAAGAGGCGGGCAATGGTGGCAAAATCTTGGGCAAACCGGCTATAATACCCACAGAATCCCAAGAAACCACGCACTCCTCCAACTGCTTCAGGGGTAGGCCAGTTTCTGACTTTCTCGATCTTACCCGGGTCCGTCCTAACCCCTCCCGGGTAACAATGTGGCCAAGGAACTCAACACTTGTGCGGAACAAGAAACACTTACTGGGCTTCAACCGCAGATCTGCCTTCAAGAGGCGGTCAAAGACCAACTATGTCACTTTAGATTTCAGTTTGAACACTCCATAATCCGAACCCACAGTACTGATTGAGGCGGGGGAGGTAGAGAAGCCCTTGTCCCGAAGAAATTGTGCAAGGAATGTGGGATAATACGTCCCGGCCAACAATACAATCACGCGGCAACCCCTTAACAATTATTACCCGGTGCCAACTGGTTGCATCTCCGAGTTCCAACTGAACAATTGCTGACGCCACGGCTTCTAGTGGTTGCCCGTTGGGGCCAATCAACTTCGGGCCTTGGTCAGAGGTTTCCTTTTCCAGCTCCTCAGGTAGGCGGTCGGCAAAATCCTCTGACAACAATGTAGCGGCGGATCCTGTATCAATCACAGCGTCCACTGGACATCCATTCACCGCTCCAGGCACCAACATGTCCGTACGCTCACTCGCAAGTTCAATGAAGACAGAACACATAGATCAGGCTATTGTTTTCTGTAGCAGTCTAAGTTTTGCAGATACTGACTTCAACCCCAGGGTTCCACTTCCCGGGAAAATCTACAAAAGCAGATGCAAACTACCTCCCGTCTTTTGTTAATAATGACAACTCTCAGAGTAAGTACTCCGACAGACTGAGAACCCGCAGAAAAGGGCACTAGACTAGAGCCATTTCGTCGCTAAAGAGCGGTAATAGCATCAGCTACATCCCAAAGCTAATTCATAGGTTTCTTCTGAGAACTCGCAAGGCCGAGGGCTCAGCAATAATCAAGCAATAATCAGTCTGCAATCAGCCACATGCCCAGAGGTAGCAAGTGCTGCAAAATGCGTCAATTTGCAACAAAAACAGACTGGTGCATTTTTCCAATTCTTCCTTACCGGCAATACAAGGTCAGGAGACCAGCGGTGATCGCACTGTAGGGGCGTCGATTCCACTCCCACCGATGGGGCGGTAGAAACCCTACAGCAATGGCTTCAGGTACAATAGCTGCACGAGCATGAGCAGCTGCTGAACCATAAGGTCACAAACACAAAACTACAAAAAAAAAACACAAACCACAAACACAGCAGGAAAACTGCTGCCACTGTGCCAGCTTCGTCATACAGATCAAACTCTCCATTGACGCCATGATCAAACCCTGGACTTGGCGGCGCTCCACATCTGTTTCCAGAATGCGAATGTCCATACCAAGTGACACAAACCAAAATAATGGATATACGACGCCACGTGGAATTTTCGTCAAACTTACGATCACGAGAAACAGCCCAAGAACAACCATACCTTCTTCTTGATATCCTTGAGATCTCGTAGAAGTCCGGTCATTCGCGGATCGGGCAGCGGAAAATCCATACTGCCCGTCCATTCGAACGACCGGGGCATCACAATGTCATAATCATCAATGTCTCTCTCGTTGACAGCACACAAGGTGTCGAATCCTGTTCACTGCGCCAAATGTCGTATCCGGACGGCCCGGGGTTGGACCCCAAGGCTGCGGTTCGACATGAACTAACTTATTAAACATTCATATACAAGGCCGTGCAGTGGTGGCCACTTGGAGAGAGTCCACCAACAGAATTACTCTTACGCACGCACGCACATATACCTAGACATACTCTCACACACACACTCAGGCATATACAGACACGTACACTCACACCAGCGTTCAGGTTTACTCACATCTTCAACGGAGCTAACTAATAATTACTTAGTTCAAGAGACGATATGAGAGCACAAGGCAAGACAGACGAAAGCCGAAGCTTCCGCCTGAAGGCGGAAGGCAAGAGAGAGAGAGAGAAAAGGAAGGTGATGGCAATAGTATCTAGTTGCGGCCATGGAAGTCCATGGCCACGAGATTGCTGGTCTCGCATGCAATAGCGTATCAAACCGTAGTAAATATGTGCACGAACTGTTGCATAAAGAGCGGGAGCCATGTGGGGAAATAACAGCGTATACCATATAGGGAAGGCCCCAGGCCTTGTGTGAAGACATAAAATAAAGACGATTATGAACCCGTTTACGGGAGATAGATAAATAGTTAGACACCTAAATAAGGCATACTTGTCCCATAGAGGCCTAAAAGGCACGTGTCAATAGTATGGATACGACAAATATACCATAGGACTCTTTTGGGTGAACCGTCCGGCTCTGACAGGGAAAAGCACTAGGCCTTATTATTAGACACAATCTCATAGCATGTGACAAGCATAGCTAATCTTCTTTCTTTATTTCAGGATTACCCAATGCAGTGACAGAATCCCCTGAGACAAGGGCGTTGAGCCAGCCACGGCATTGACGGATTATGCTAGCATAATGTTTCACATAATTCCTACCAAAATCGAATAATCGCATAATTCCAGGCAAATTGCATACGAATCGCATAAATTGGAATAAAAAATCACTTTCACAATCGCTTTTTAGACTGCTTCAGTGCTTGCCGGCCGGCCCGCGGTGCACCGGTGGGAGACTTGTCGCACCACGTTCTCGAGTGACTCGGGTCACTTTTGCCACGTGCTTTCGCAGAAATCCAACAGACGTTGACCAATAGACGTCGACTACGTACTGACTACTGTTCTCTAGTCTTCCTCTCGCACGATCTCCATGGATACAAACTCTTTATGCAGTTATCTACCGGAGATGAACCTGTGACCCCATGACCCCTGCACATCTCACAGCGCTTAAGAGCTTCTTGGAACCAGGACGCAGCTGCGGAGCTTCGTCCGAACGAGCCCAACGGCTCATTTTCTTCGTTGTTGTTGTAGGAGGTGGGTTGAGTTTCAGCGCTCTCTCTCTCTCTCGGAGTTTCCTTCTCTTGCCTAGCTAGGTGTAGGTGGTTTGTGTTCTTGTATCAAATAGTTGCATTCGAGATGAACTGAGTCGTGACTGGCGTTATCGTACACGATGCTCCGCTGCGAAAAGTTTCAAGTAGCTTATGTCAGATAGTGGAGAGACCAATCCCTAAACCGTTCGCTAACGGAGTGCCCTGAAGCGGGACCTGAAAAAAATCATCCGCCTTGCTTTTTAATTTGAGGTTGTTGGCGAAGCGGTGGTTGACTCTACGAAGCAAAGACAGAGCTGCGCTATGTAGCAGCAGCTCCGTGAGAAATTTCAACCAACAATTACGGGCGACTGCAGCGATGGTAAGGCTTTGATTTCGTTCACCATTGGTTGCAAGTGATCGTTGAGATCGTTTCTTTCCCGCTATTATATAAACTTCATTTGTTTGGTGTGGCCGGTATTTGTTGTCCGCTAACCACGTGACTGGCATTTGCGCTGTGTCTTCCTTTCGCATTGTACTTTGCCATGCTTCGCTGCTGCTACTTTGCCGCTGTACCTAACCTCTATGCCCTTCTTGTTTTGTTCTCCTTTTCTTTCCTCCAAGGTGACCGGTAAAGGAGCATGTATTGCCATTATCAGTTCGACTGCGCATGCGCAAATTCCATGGAAGAGTGTTGCCCAGCTGCAAGAAGAGACTGGTAATGATGTACACGGTAAGCACGCCCGCACATGTCCTTCAAGTGCAGATAATTTATCTTTTGTCCTCTTTTTCTTCTTATAAGATATTATATCCTTCTGTCGGTATGGGTCGGTGCTCTGTAGCTGCGTGGCTTGCCGTGTCCGAACTGTCGCTAAATTCTTCCGACTCGCTATTTCGACTAGCACTAGAGCCACGTGAAGACCATTTCCACAAGCTCTTTGTAATGACTACAGGAAACGCCTAACCTCCATTATTTTTAGTCACGCGGAAGCGCATTGCAGTGTTGGTGAAATTACTTTTCCCGATCTGGACTTGTCAATAAAATTATTGCAACAGGTTTCGGCCATACTCAAAGCTCCAAAATAACTAATTATCCGTCAAAGGAAGTGTCCTTGCTGTGCTGGTGTGTTTATGCTTCATGCATTGGTTCGGCTACGAGCGCATGATGGTGACGGATTGACGATGTAGTATCTGGACTTGTGGTAAGTTTAATTCTGGCGACGACATGTGTCTAATTTGTGGAGGTTGGAGAGCGAGGCCGCCGTCTTTCGGTACTAAACTGCCGCCTTGTTGTGCTGCTCCTGTAGAATTTAGTGGGTTTTCCATTACTGTCGGCAATGCCAGTGCAAAGTAGTTTATGTTTTCTCAAAGTCGGAACAGTTTCTGGTGACTCATTTCTCCAACGTCCGACCTCCTGTTTGTTTTCGGTTCTCTGCTGGCAGTTCGTCATCTTTCGAGCGTCGAATATTCGATTGGATTATTTGGCAGGGCAACCGCCAACCGGCGCACTCGCAACGGACTGCACGCCTGCATCAGGACCGCTGTGCAGATTGGAGTAGCGGAGGGCATAACTCCCCAAACAAAAGGTACAGTGTCTTGTCCTCTTGGTGGTCGGGTGGCGTGTATTTGGCGAGTCGACATTCCTGTTGGTCAGAAGACAGTGTTGTACGAGTGCAATGTACATGTCTGTCCAAGCGTGTGGATCTACACTGTACACGTGTTGTGGTCGCTTGCCACAACCCACATTATGGTATTATTGTAATGCGTTGGAACGCGTCCACCTGTGGAGCGACGCTTTGCTGCTTGACCGTGATACCAGATTGTCATGGGTAACATGTAGGTCTATTCGAACGTTGTGCTTACCAGGCTGCATTGCCAAAATGGCAGCTGTAGCTGTAAGTACAACAAAGTAATGCCGTCTTGAGCCAGGTAGAGGCTCAGCTCATGGGGCCCTTTGACGGATATGTACATGTAGATGTTATGATGCTGGCGATAGGGTGCACTTCGAAATTCCGCCTCCGGAAAATATTCCTACTTCCAAATCCTGTTACTACATGTAGCACTTCAACCTCTGGTAAAGAGCATTATAATAATTATTATTACGAGACGGCTAACACAGTTGATGGATATTGGATAATTCGCACCGAGGTCCCATGCTGCCTATTATGATTTTATGAGTTTCTTCTCTATTATTCTTTGGTGAAGACTAACAGCCTGCTAAACTTCTAACCAGTTGAATCTTAGCAACAACGGGCAGTGTGAAGGTTTCGGTGTGACATCCGTCCAATATTCTGAGCACATTTAGCATGGCTTTTGTTTGCAATCATCGGAATTCCACGTTTGAAGGGTAACTGTTACGGTTTCGTAATTGTTCAGTAGCTAACACCCTAGCTGGTTTAGATTTTGGATTTCTATATCGAATCATCCTAAAACCAGTGCCACTACTCGCCAGCATCTACCCATGCATAACCCCTTCAGAGAGGTGTAGTGGGGGGTGCAGCCAGTTGTGCTCGTGTTGCCGATGTGTGTGTGTGTGTTGTCGGTCCCCCTGCAGACGCTTGACCACAACGTCATGTAACTTATGTTCCCAGGGCAGCGTAAGAATGCTTCGTAAGCACTGTCGCGCTTGCACTCCTACCCCACCGCAAGGGGCTGCCCTAGACAAAATGGTGTTGGGAATTGTGGACAATGTTTGGTTTTCTTGGTTGTTGCATACCGTGTACTCTCCCGTTGTTCGGTGTCAGACTTTATATCCGATAATATTGAGGTCACTTCCCAAGTCGAGTAGCCGTCAATATGACATGGTTGTGCTGTCATGAGCACTAAAGGGCTGGCATATTCTCCTGGCACTACGCTACCAGCAACAGAACCCCACTGATCTCAGGTCAAACACCCCCCCCCCCCCCTCCTGGCGCTCTCATCTGGCTTCACACGTTTACCTATGCCTGCTTTCCTAAGTCATGATGTAATGGAGGGCATTTCTTGTGTATGTGCCTATGTGATTGCTGAGCAACGTACGGATGGATTCCAGGAACATTCAAGGAGACTACTCAATCGTCTTCAACCTGACAGCATTCCATTCCGCTGCTCTTACCCGGGTGTGTACGCTAGACCACTGGATTACGATCACCCACTGACAGTCTGGAGTGAGGGTTGCTTCAAGCCTTGTACTCGGGAGCCTGCCTTGAAGAATGGGAAATCTTCATCCTGGAACTCTACAGGCACCGCCAAGAGTACATAACCCCCCCCCCCCCCCCAAGAGTGTGCAACTCCCACATATCCTGTTGTCCTGACAGAATTTCAAGTTGACGTCATTATTTATGATGCAATGCTCCTTGCACCAGTGATTTACAACATGTGTACGGGTGTCAAGTATCACACGTTTTTCTTTGCAATAATTTGTTCAGCATCAGATGGGCTTTGGTCCACCACAGGTTACGGATTCGTCTGATAATCCATGTACAGTGCGCATTGCATCATAAAAATGACGTCAACTTAAAATTCTGTCAGGACGGCACCCATAGTTGAGTTGCACACTCTTGGGGGTTATGTACTCTTGGCACTGCTCTGCCCATCCGACAGGTAAGCAATTCGTTGTCCATCAACTTTTGGACTGTGACTTCACCGATGTTGCTGTTTCCTTTTATGGCATTTTTACGTTGTTGCCGTTGCAATTTCCTTGTCTTGCCAGAAACCTAGGTGAAGACCTCATTATGCACATTAGCAAGAGTCCATAATCCCTCAGAGTGCGCAACGTCACTGATCAGACCTGGGGAGGCGAAATCCGTGTTGCACGTCATAGTGTGATAATATGGGCCACAACCAGCTAAAACATGTCTTAGAGTGAAATTTTTCAAATTTTGTATTTCCTCCAGAAAACAGTTCTTGGGACCTTACTTGACCTCTTGAAGGTGATACAGGGCAGAAAAGTAGTCTACAAGTGTCCCAAACACCGCTTTCAAAATATGTACTTTGAAATATATAATGACAGTTTTCGGAGTCTGACACAAAGAGACAAGCTATTACTTAGTGGCTTTTGTGGCGGAGCACAATACAACGGAACCAAAGATGTTGACACCGACTTGAGCATGTCAACGACATCAGTTCAAAGGCTTGGCCCAAGTTCTTCCTGGAGAGCAACACGATGCTCTGGGCGGCGTTGCACTTGCATACTCTTTCGATTCTGGCAGTGACACTTTCGATCGTCGCCTGCGCTTCCGAGACCGCGTCAGACGACTCATGAGAGCTGAACGCAAGTAACGTCGTAAGGCAGCCGGTTCGCCGCCTAAATGATTATGTACTAGCCCATAACTTGTGCCTCTTCGCTACTGGAGACGACGATTCAGCTTCGCTGTCGACATCAACATCACTGAGATCCCAACAAATTGTCAGCGTCGCTCTGCAGACCCTCCGCCACGGACTTGCAGACACCTGAACAAACCTGGGCCATGCACAGCGATCGTCTGGCCCTGCGAGCTGCTCTAGTATCACTAGATGCGGACATTGTCAGTCTTTGCTCGCCAGCTACTTGAACTAGACCGCCGAACAAGTGTTTGGACAAAATTTGAGAAGATGATCGCCACATCATGGATCATTTGAATGAAGTGCAGAGTGAACGCGCTCCAAAAAACATTTTTTTCATTTCGTCATTTCCCAACTTTTTTTACGAAACCCCAAAGACATGTTTTAGCTGATCGCGGCCCATATCATGAGTAAGGGAAGTGTGTTTGTGGTGGAATGCGTCGACGGAGTGAGTGACGCAAGTCCGACCCAAAAAATGACGTACATCACGGATTATGCCGTCCCACAGCCCCATCCCAGCTGCACACTTGGGGGAGTATGGACTCTTGGCATTAGCGATGTTCTGCTCTACGTTACGGGAATGTGACGAGAAGAATCCTGGGGACACGAAGAGTGTTCCCATAACGCAAATGGAACCAATTCTGCTCTACGTTCACTGGGAATTTCCCCTTCCAAATTTGGCAGGTTTCTGCCTGCATTTAAGAGAGCATGAGAGAGCATCATTCCTCTTGCAGTAAAATCCAAAAACTACACGCAAAAATTCAGTCACTTCTGCATCAACTGTTGCACCAAAAAATGTTGGTGGCGCAAGGAGAAGCTTGTCGTTTGGAGTGACAAGTGATCGCCGCTGCTTTTCCTTGTCAGAGTCAAAAATACACTTTGTTCTGCAGCGTTAGGAGTGGTGTTGGAGTATAAATTGCTGACTAGACGTCGCGGAGGGGCGAGCTTTCCTGCGCAGGTATGAGTTTGGACGTATATCAGAATGGTCGAGTGTAAAAATTCAAAATTGTTTATTTCAAGAAAACCCAAAAAGGATGATGGGGGACATATCCTCAGTGCTAGAAGAGGTGTTCTACTATCTGCCGGTGTGTAGTGTTTGCTAATTGAGGACGTAGCTTGCTGTTTTATCAGCGCTTGAAATTTGGCTATTTTCAAGACGATCATTTGTGGCGTCAAGGGATGATTGCCCTCCATGGCCAGCAATCAAGGACATCTGAGAGTTGTAATTTTTGTACTCCTCCGAGGTGTGATTTCTGGCGTGCTGGGCCAAGCACAAGGAAGCCATCTGCAAAAAAACTGCAGAAAATGGTTGTTGTTTGATCCTTTGGTGTAATCCTTGTTTCTAGTCGAAGCTAGTTGCTGTTTGGAGCAGAAACGCTGAAATTGACTATTTTCTGCATGTACTCATACATGTACTCATGTACTCAGGCATGCAGTCTCACTCGTATTTTAGCTATTTTTCTGGAATGGATGCTGCTCTGCGCCCCTTGGTGAACATTTCCTGCGCTCGTGGAGCAGCTGAAAAGGACCACTGGTATGTCTGGTTCCTGGTTTGAAAGTGGAGAGTCGACTTTTGTGCCTTGAAAAAGGAGTAGAGAGCGATAAAGGTACGTCTGTGGCTGATTTTTGAGTGCTCCTCGTACATTTTTGATCGTGATAGAAATTCTCAGACCAAAGTCAGACCAAAGTCAGCGCGATGATGGTCGTACAGTTTTCTTGTGAATTTTTTAGATGTTTCATCTCGTATCTATGTCAGTATCGTGATGGTGAAGTGGAGAGGGTGATTTTCTTCCTCTAGGCTTCGTTCGGCCGACTTTGCTTCGTCCTCGTTGAAAAGTGATCCTGAAAAAAGGTCGATTCGCAAAATTATGTTGATTTTCAATGTACGAGATGACATGCGATTGCTGGCTATGGTCTTCTGGGATGCTGGCGTGGCTAAGTAGTGCTGCCCCAAGAACTCTTCTAAGGTGAGGTAATGTTGGCTTGCTGGAGTTTTGTTCGTAGCTTGTTCTTGTACGCTGTGCCATGGCTCGTTTGTAGACCCATAAATCGTGCCAATATTGAGGGGTATGCCAATTTCATGGTTCCCTTCAAAAGATTTTGCGCGGGCTTAGGAATGTCGATCTACACCCCAAAGCAAACCTACCTGCAAAATTTGAGCGAAATCTAAGAGACCGACTTACACATATGTTCTGGTTTTCTCAGACATGCTCTCCTAAAGGGGAAGTTAAGGCAAATATTAAAATTTCACCAGTTGTAGTCTTAGGGGTGCTGAGTCGAATGGTCTTGGTCCGAGAAAGCTGAGACGCTCCCTTCCTACTTGAATCCCAATCGAACTCGCGCACTTCCACCGAAACTGGGTGACTGTGCCCTACTAGATGGTGATTTGTATGCAAAATGTCACTAAAAGCGCCATTTCGTTCTTATTAAAGCACGGATGACCGCGATTGGCCCATATGTTGTAGTCTTTTGGACGCTGAGTCGACTGGACAAGTGGTCACGTGCTCCTGGGTGCCCAAATCACCTGGTAACCACGCCAGCAGGTGACAACGTTCACACCAAGGTTCAACTCGAGTTCAACTCGAGTGACAGGACTGCACCCAAAAAAGGTCAAACAGGCTAGTAAGTTGTACCCTGCAGGCACGGTGACCAGGTGACTGGTGTACGCAGGAGCACGTGACCGCTTGTTCAACCATGTTCGATTGGGAATAAAGGAGGAACGCTGCATCGCAGCCTTTTCGGACCAAAACCAGTCGACTCAGCGTCCAAAAGACTACAACATATGGGCCAATCGCGGTCATCCGTGCTTTTATAAGAACGAAATGGCGCTTTTAGTGACATTTTGCATACAAATCCCCATCTAGTAGGGCGCAGTCACCCAGTTTCGGTGGAAGTGCGCGAGTTCGATTGGGATTCAAGTAGGAATGGAGCGTCTCAGCTTTCTCGGACCAAGACCATTCGACTCAGCACCCCGAAGACTACAACTGGTGAAATTTTAATTTTTGCCTTAACTTCCCCTTTAAGTGATACCCAGCAGATGCGTACGCATTTTCTTTGCGGGAGCCACAGCGTAGAGAACCTCAACTCTGCGTAGAAATCTGACCCAAAACACGCGAAACCGTAGTCTCTAACCCAGACACCTGCTCGCAACGTGATTTCTCTACGTTTTCATGTATAGCAGAACCTCACCATTCTCAGTATTTTTCTCCATGGATTCGTGGGTTGTTGTTGCTGATAGGTTTCACGTGACAAATTTGCTGCCTTTCTCTTTCCTTTTTCCGTTTCGCTTTGTTTAACTGAAGAGAAGCTGTCATCAATCATGTGGTTGATGGGCTGCTATCATGCTGGCAACTGAGACTTGATATTGGAGAAGTGGGATAACTCTGGACGCGCAGGTGAGTGGATTCTGTGTGCATTGTTCGCCACTCAGGTGCCTTGCACGGTCCTGCAACTAGCTTGACCACCGGTTCACTGTGGTGATTGCTACAGAACAGTTGCGTTGGTTAGTCCCTGTGGGGGTCGCTATGGAAAAGCGCCGGACATCGCTTACAACCAAAGGGTGACATCAGAATGTGACGTCAAAGTTACTGGTATTGAAAGAAAACGCCACCGCGATCAATCGTGAAGGCAGTGAAGTCAAAGACGGGTCAATCTTGAATAGGCTGTTTGCAGGTTAGATCGATTGATCCTAGGCAGCCAGAATGGCAAGTAAACGACGTAGCATTGAGTTCGTTGATGTGTCACGTCAGAACGCGTCTCTCCGGGATGAGCATGACAAGTCATTCTTCGGTGATATCCCCGGTATGCAGGCAGCGAGGGCAATACTGTAGAGACCCGATGGGATATTCAATATTGCGTATGTGCCTGAGTCCAACAGCACATGGATGCCATGCTTCTCCTATTCACTTGTGGTTGACTATGGTTATACGGTACAGCTATAGGAGACCCTACACATCGACTTGTTTGCTTTTGTTTTGTTGTGTTTTGCAACCACTGAGCAATGCTCACCCAGATGTCCGGGCGACATGCATTCTCCACTATGCGCCAGCAACTGGAGAACACCCATGGCAGTGTCCACCGCTAGTCAGTCTGTTCACCAGTAAACCTGGACAAGCACAGGCTACGAGTTAGGAACGGTTCTCATTGAGAAGTACACTGGAGCAAGGCTTCTTCATCAAAAACGTGGCTGCTGCCCACCTTCTTTCTCGCAGGTAAACATGCTCACATTGATCGTAATTTATAACTAAGCTGTCTGATGAGAAACGGTGGTTATCGATGCCGAATGGGAAATTTGAAACTGTGGGCAAGGTGACTTCTGGAAACTTGTGCGACTACTGTAACAGCTTACAAATATGGTTTGAAAGTGCTGCACCACAACAACACTGGAGGCATGATAACGCTGACTTCTGGATCCACTTGAATCCAGGTTTATGGCTCCATACATGAGTACACGCTTTGTGGTGGTTTCCCTTCACGGTAAGGGGACACCTCCTCCGACAGTGACTGGTCTGGGCCCTCTTGGATGGGGACCCACTCCTGTTACAGAAAACCACATATGCACGCGACATGAGGCCTAGCTAGTGCCCTCCACATCGTACTTTGCTATTGGTGGAGTGCATTCAATGGAGTGCATTCAATTTGACCCAGGAGTCGTAAATCGTGTCCTAATGTCTTCGCTTTTAAGTGCAACTACTGCGAATGAGCAAAAATGGGCAAGGTGCCGCACTATAGCTCTTCGAATAGGTTTCCCAAAGGACCATGTTGTTCTTTGTCACTGTTTCTTGTGTGTGCCCAGTCGAGTTTGTCGGGGACAACCTGTGGAGAGTGGGAAATAGGATATGTTCCCCTGTCGTGATAAGTATCAATTTCGGCTCCTTCAAAACTCACAACTGTAGGCTATTGTATATTCTATCATCCACGTACTGCTGTGGACATTGAAATCCGGTCGAATGACACGGGGCCCGGCGGCGCCCTCAGTACGTACAGAACGTTGCATGCACAGTGCACGTGTTGATCGTATTCGTACTCACGGCTGCATGGCCAGCATGGCCCTGGGCCACTTGGCCTCCGACCGGATTTCAATGTCCGCAACAGTAGTTGAAGACCTTTGGAGCTTTGGAAATCTGTCCAATTAGAGCTAAGCTTATTAAGCTGGAAAGCACTTTCAAAAAGTTAGGTTTTGGACTGACAACTACGGTTGGATCATATCGACAATAAAAACCCTGCTCCTTTATCTGATTTTATCCAACCTCCATTGAATGTGAACAAGAAGAGCTACACGAGTCCTACAGTGAAGTGTGTGCAGTTGTTTCCATGGTTTCTACCAGTATGAGAACGAGACAATAGAAAGGATTTGCCGTGCATAGCTTTGAACGAGTGAGCATGACAGGCAATCATAACAATTATTGTGATGGTACCTTTTACGATTTCTTTGAGAATATCGTTACTTGCTCCAAACTGCGCACAGTATTGTGTGTGTGTTGTGTCTCCCTCTTGTGTGTGTGTGTGTGTTGCGTCTCCCTATCGTGTGTGTGTGTGTGTGTGTGTGTGTGTGTTTGCTCCAGGCTTGCCATCTGCCACCATGCTTCCCCATATGATATATTTTGCTCCTGGAAAACCTTTTTTTTTTGGGGGGGGCACTTCATTGCGGCAAGACTCTTGCTGCAATGTAGCTGCCACAAAATGACAGGTGTTCCGTTCCATTTCCCCTGGTTTCAACCATTACGAAAGGGTAAAGGGGGTGGGGTGCTGCTGGCGACTCCATGACTGCCTTCGATCAAACTTTGCCTCAAAAATGGGGTTGCAGGAAAAGGAATCTGTAAGTCTGTGAATAAATCGAAAATCTTGTGCGATTCAAGTTGCCTCTATTCAACACCATTCTGGCCTGTTTTGCGGAAGACCGCTGGTCAAGATTGTACGGCAAAAGGCCACAAAGCGTCACGACAAAACATGTTGGCTATCGATCATTGATTTTGCTAGCATTCAAGGTATTTCCTGTATGTATGCCATCACAACACATGCCCTATATGGTCTGTAGTAGTCTGCAGTATCCATATTCCTGCCCTAATAGAACTGTATTACCTATCTTGCACATTCACTGATCACGTTTGGTAGAATTATTCATGAATTCATTTGTTTGTGGATGAATTGAATTGTACTGTTGCATGTAGCATTATTATACAGCCACATCATTCTTACTATTTCCACGCCTGCATGTCTGTTCCCACACACACCTCAGGGATCAGGACACAACTACACACTCAGCGAGTACACAATGTGGCCAGCGGGGAGCGAGGTGGAGCAGCACACACTCGGCCGATGATTAGTGCGACCAGCCAAGCAGAGGCGGCAACTGGTGGCTGGAGCCGACCAGACTATCAACCACAACAAACACTAAACAATATTCGACCCTCATGCCACACTATACTCATATTTTCACATTATTGCATTTCTCTCACTCAAATTCTAATATATCCACATTCTTAGTTAGGGTAGTTAGGCATAGATCAGGGCAAGGTAAGAGCCCTGTAGGTCATCTCTTCTACATCCAACCAGCGCTACGGCCAACCAGCGCTACGGCGTCAAGTCATCGGGCCTACCATTGGTAAATATGTAGTTATGTAGTGCATGCCTGGTGTATTGTACAACACCATGTTGTTTAGTAACCGTGCCCGTTACTTGTACTATCCCCATACAACAGTGGCTGTCACAGGCTGCTGTTGTGTGGGTGTATGTAACCAATCAATTGTGTCATGCTCATTCATTCCCTCTCAGGTAGGTTCAAGCACTCCACGGACACCACGGCAGCCTCGCTGATGCCCGTCTCCCTGGTAACGTATATTTGGGTGGTACGTATGTAGACATTGGTAGGGTATGCATTCTGCTGTTTTGGCTTGCTAGTTCCCCATGTGACAATAGCCGGCGATGGCTGCTGTCACATGGGTGTATGCTTCTAATCCATTGTGTGAAGCTGTCTATTTTTCCTCCGCTAGACTTGCAAGGCCAATGGACCAAGATTCTTCACAGCATGGCTAAGTATAAGCCATTTGTTTGGTACGTTACACAATCTGATTTCTGCATGCAGCAATTATTCATTTCTGACTTGCAGAGTAGGTGATAGGGACATGGCCAGAGTATGTGGTTTGGATATGTTGCTCAATTGTACATGGAGTGTTGAGGTTACTGATGAGTAGCAGAGTTTACATGCGGTTGCTTGCTACTGGCAGGTGTGTTGGGTCGGTGAATGTGTGGCTAATACAAAATGGATGAATTCTGAAATGGAGCAATCAATGGCAATTGCAGTCATTTTCCAGCTGTTTGTCGCTGCACAGTCATTCTTTATCCCTTTGTATTCACGACATGTGCACCAGTTTGATGCACCTGTCCGTAGCCGGTGAATGTTTGGACGGCTTTGCAACTTGTTTGTGGCTGATGATTGCATGTACAACGGGAGGTAAATGCCTTGGCCACATCTCAGACCATGCCGCTTACTCTTCTACTGTGCTTGCCAGAAATTTCTTATCTGTTTGAAAACTGTGATCACCATAATTGTCGTGTACCTGGTGCTAATCATTACTGTTTGCTCCATACCTGCCCAGGTAAATCATTACAACCACCATCATTTCAATCACTACTACCGATGCAAGCCATCTCAGTACTACTGATGTCGGCCACCTCGCTACTACCGATGCAAGCCATCTCAGTACTACTGATGTCGGCCACCTCGCTACTACCCATGCAAGCCATCTTAGTACTACTGATGTCGGCCACCTCGCTACTACCGATGCAAGCCATCTCAGTACTACTGATGCCGGCCACCTCGCTACTGCCGATGCCGGCCACCTCGCTACTACCGATGCCGGCCACCTCGCTACTACCGATGCCGGCCACCTCGCTACTACCGGTGCCGGCCACCTCGCTACTACCGATGCCAGTTTCCGGCCATAACGCTGCTATCGATGCCGGCCGCCTTGATGCGATACATGCTGACCACTTCGCTATCACCTATGCCGGATGCTTTGCTACTGGCCGCATCAGCCAAACGTGATACTACCAAAACTGCAAAAACTAAATAGCTACTGTAAATTGCTACTACCGGCATTGACTATCGAATCACAACAGCTGTGTGACCATATCACGCCAATACCGATGCTCTCAACACCAGCTATCACATGACTGATCACCTCTTGCATGTCACAATGACGCCGGCACCGTCAGCCTCTCTACTCTGCTGATGTCAGTCGCACTGTTACTACTGATGAGAAGCTGTCTCTCTCATCGTCCGGGTTGGATGCAGCTTGGAGGTTGCCTTCATCCCCAGCTCTAAAAAAAGGTAAAGCATTTTTCTGGTACCCATTTGTGCGGGCTTGGGAGTTAATTGCATGAACTTGCACGTTGTACCCCGGTTAGCACTAGGTCTGGGATCCCAGGAGGGTAAACTGTACGCTGACTGGAGGGTAACAATTAGAATAGACACTCTGAACTCCGATACCATAATTCCGAGTGAACAGGGAACTACAAGCACTTGCCAAATGCATGCTTCTCAATAGTGTGAAGCCTCCACTGAGTTCTCAAAGAAAGCAATTTAAATACTATTTGAGAGACCCATTCTAGGGAGCGTACGCATCTTAGAAGGCCTTTATCCACAGCAACCTCTCATGTCCCTAGTCTCCTTGCATGGCTCTTGCCGATGGAGATTTGACCACGCCTGGGATTTGTTGTGATGGCATACACGCAGCCGTGGGATGCGCCTTTCACAGATAGATGTGTTCATTGCCGCAGCACACTCCACATGTGACATCAAAATTGTACAACTAAAATTGCTGTTCACTAATTCGTAGATGTATTAGCCCGCATGTACAGGTTATCGACACGCCGCTTGGAACGTCAATGAAGGCCACGTCATGGAGTCGCCAGCAGCTTCCCTCCTTTTATTATTTCAACATTCCCAATAAATCAGCAATGAGCATGGATCAGGAGTTGAGCCTATAATCTTTGATCCTTTCCATTGCATGGAATTTTGGCTTTCCAGAGTTTCTTCAATTGGCCGCACACCCATGTCCTTGTCTCATTGCTGACCCGAAAAATGGAACGGAACACCTGTCAATGGGGAGGGAAACTTTTAAACTCACAAAGTCTTTGAAAATCAGATCATACTTGGGGGCATAAATGATGTAATGTTATTATTATAACTAAGAAGCTTCAAATTCCTAAAATACACACAAAAAGGGAAAAAGCAACAGACCTATGCCCAAATTTTTCAGGTTGGCTGCCATTTTGATTCTGTATGCATTATATAGGCCCAATCTGATTGTATGCACACCATTCAAATGTATGGTTCCCATTCAAATGTATGTACACTGTTCAAATGTATGCATGCCATTCAAATGTATGCACACCATTCAAATGTATGGTTCCCATTCAAATGTGTGTACGCCGTTCAAATGTATGGTTCCCATTCAAATGTATGCACACCATTCCAATGTATGGTTCCCATTCAGATGTATGGACTCCATTCAAATGCATGGTTCCCATTCAAATGCATAGTTCCCTCTCAAATGTATTGTTGCCATTCAAATGCATGGTTCTCATTCACCCACATTTTTCAGGTTTTAAACTTATCTCCTAAAAGGGATACTCAACAGAATCGACCTACAAGTGCAGCAGCGTTGGCTAGATGTGGTTAGCTGGCACCTCAGCGCAGTACAGATTACCTGAATGTCTCTCTCTGTGCATAGCTGCAAGGGTTGTGATATTTGTTGGTACGTTGGCGGGAAAACAGTGCACGTGAGTTATGTGTGACCAACGAAATCACTAGTGATTTTAAACGGGGAGAGCAGTGAAGCCTGTCAAAAAAGACCGCTCACGGAACCTTCAACATGTGGTCTCTGTTACCAGGTGGTCTCCTTATCCAGGGTCACTAGACTAGAAATAGCTTCCTTGGCCCTGATTGTAGTGGTCGCCATATCCGAGTCGTTGCCTTGACAGGTTTTACAAGAGCATAATACTTACTCCCTGATTGTCTTGGCATGCACACTGCCATACGGGATTGTTGTGTAACTGCAGGTGACATATCTAATCAATTCGTTCGCCATTAGCGTGTAAACGAAGTACTGCTTGCCTCGAGTCACCAACACAGAATTCACGAGCTACGATCGTTCTTACTACGGCGTTGCATGTTGTTTGTACGTTTACTATCACGTACAAGCAGCTTGGCACGATGCAATGCATACCAATTTATTTCACTACACGTACTACCCGTAACACATCAATTCTTACTTCGTAGGTGTTTAGGTCCGGTCTTGCGTGACAGAGATAGTAGGGACTTCAGACCATTTTTTCAAATAGGTTTTCTGTGGCTTGTGTTTTTGCTTTTTGGATAGGTTAGAGCTTCCTGAGGAGTTTGGTCTTTAGTTTTTCTAAATCGGCCAAAGGAAAAAGTCACAACTAAAATAGTCATCGCCTATCACCGGATTTTTCCGACAAACGTCCCACACATTTGAGATCAGAGAGATAAGTCAAACTGAGTGTTGGCAAAACTACTGCTGTTCAACCACCTGACACCTCTTTCTACTGTGTGATTATGTTATCATTCATGGCCGTTAGTAGTGATTCCCGTTGTATCCATGCTGCTGGTTGCACTTGTGATCATCATAACTGTATTGCGTGAATGCATGATCCTTCTCGTGTTTCATTGCGGTGCCACTATGGATCTATGGCCCGATGCTTAGGTTATAGTGCATTGTAGACTTACTTTTCTTTGTGTAGTTTCAGTCCACACCGCAGACTGCGTGATCTGCCTGTAGCTGTGCGCAGAATCCTGACGCTGCGTGCGTGGTATTTGTTTCTTTCGCTTCCGGTGCATTCTTACTGTACGGTGTGGATCTACCCTTGTGCATATATTAGCCTGTAGCCCTCTTTAGTCGGGGGCTTTTTCCTTTGTTCCTTGCTGGCAGAGTGTGCAAATTATTAGTTGTGTGAAAAGAGAATCTTCCAATACTCAACTTCAGAACTCGTGGATGTTCTAAACTTGTGGGGTACAGTTGAGCCCTGGGCTCGACTTGTACAAGAAACACTGAGAGAACCCACTTTCCTTAGCAACGCATAGCAACCGCACACAAGATCCAAAAACAATCTTGATTCTCCGCATGAAATAGCTGAATAGCATGGTTTACAATGTAGTGGTTAGTAACAGGAGACATTGATGATACGGTCCTGAGATGGCTTCAGATTGTTGGTGTCGAGAAAAAGAATGGTGGCACGGAAGAGGCACTGACTAAGGTCAACAAGTCATGTACACATGTACTACAGTACAGTACTGGCTGTATTGGCTGGGGTAATCGTAGCACGCACATCTACAGTACATTGTATTGGCTGGGGTAATCGTAGCACACACATCTACAGTACATTGTATTGGCTGGGGTAATCGTAGCACACACATCTACAGTACATTGTATTGGCTGGGGTAATCGTAGCACACACATCTACAGTACATTGTATTGGCTGGGGTAATCGTAGCACGCACATCTACAGTACATTGTATTGGCTGGGGTAATCGTAGCACACACATCTACAGTACATTGTATTGGCTGGGGTAATCGTAGCACGCACATCTACAGTACATTGTATTGGCTGGGGTAATCGTAGTAGTTGACACACATCTACAGTGCAGTGTATTAATAATAAAAATAATAATAATTCGCGGGATTCGCGTTGGCATCGCTTGAATGTTCAGAAACACACAAACTAGCCTTCGCTTCCGCAGGCCACCACTATGCCTATGCCTTGCACACCTTAGTGGCGAATGCAGACCTCACAAGTGAGTCAGGGGAGAGTAGGTGAGTCTCTCAACCAATCGGGCGTGTAAACGGCCCATACTGTACCCTGTAAACTGCATCCTTGTTACCCTCACTCCGAGCTGTGAGTACCCAGTTGACCGTGGGTGTCGGCGCAGTTCACCACGCATAAAAAGTCTTTACTCACGTAAAAAGGCTTTACACGGGCCCTGCTACCAGCGCGGGTCTCGAACTCGGGACCTCATGATTCGCAGGCAGGCCTGCAAACCAATAGGCCATATGCGTTGGTCTCCAGTGTATTGGCTGGGGTAATCGTAGCACGCACATCTATCAGTACGTATGCTGTCCCCGGGGAAAATTGCAATTCCGCGGCCGCGTTTTTTTCCGCGTTTTTTGCGATTTTTTAAAAGACCGCGTTTTCCGCAATTTTCCCGCGTTTTTTGAACTTTTTTGTTACACTACACGTACACACAGTGCACTGCATGTACGGCCAGCAACGTCTCATCGTGGCGGCTTTTTACTCAAATATGACGAGTGCTTACACCAGAGAGTTGTAACTGATTGATTTCACTACATACTCACTGAAAATTGCCGCACATCAATATTATTCACCGCATATTTACCGCATATTTACCGCAAATTCACCGCAAATTATGCCATATTATGGCGCGTTTTTCCCCGCGTTTTTTGCGATTTTTTTCCGCAATTTTCCCCGGGGACAGCGTATGATTTACAACCCGAGTACAAGCGAGTACAAGGGCAATACCGGCTGATACATGACCGAACGGCGTCAGCCGTGAGGTCATGTATCAAGCCGTTATCGCACCCCACGTGAGTGTCTCCATGGTCTGAGCCAATCAGCGGCCTTCCTGAGCGTGCAATATTCCCCAGTACACCGCCAGCCAATGTGGATGCACTGCAGTGCGATATGGCACCCCGGGGAGTGAGCGTGCAAATAACCTATATTTGCACGCTCACTTCGAAGTGAGCGTGCAAATATAGGTTACTAGCAGCACCCGGCCAGCGTTGCCTGGCCGAACGTGGCATGCGGGTGAAGCAAGTACATGAACAGCACATTGCTGTGTAACACCGCATGACCGGGTAGTTGTTTATCAGCAGTTATAGAACTGAGATTTACAATAGTGAAGGCTCATCCAATTATTGGGAAATTGTGCCTTAGGCATGTTGAGACATGTACGTACATGTACATGTACACGTGGCAGCTTGGACATAGAGAGTGTACTTGTGTTCAGCATATGGGATGATGGGATGCTTCATCCTCGAACAATAATGCGAACAGCAATGCGCAGCATGGTGAGTGAATGGAATCACGTATAGAGTTCTCAGTTATTGGGATTAGTCAGCCATGACAACAAATCGACGGCAAAGTACTGCGGCACACCCGCAGGAGACACCAAAACAAATTCAAGGCAGGAGACACCATGCCCTGCACGAAACTGCTAAAGCGTGGCTTCAAGAGACCCCAGAAGAGGCAGAACAAAGGCAAAGTGGAAACCCAATGCAAGGAAGCCATAGGTGCTGTGTAACACCGCATGACCGGGTAGTTGTTTATCAGCAGTTATAGAACTGAGATTTACAATAGTGAAGGCTCATCCAATTATTGGGAAATTGTGCCTTAGGCATGTTGAGACATGTAGGAAGCTGTAGATCTTTTGTATCATTTTTTTGGAGATCTTTCTATTTGCAGAGAACGGTTCACGTGGTCCGTGGAAAAGGTAGCTGCACGATGCGCTCTTCACTGCAGATCAGATGCAGAGTGCAGTCAGTGCAGATCTTTTGTATCCTTTTTTTGCAGATGTTTCTATTTGCAGAGAACGGTTCACGTGGTCCGCAGCGCTTGTGCGGCTGCTAGTGCTACCTATGGCCTAGGGTAGGTGGCTACACGATTCGCACGCTTCGCGTGCTCAGTGCTTCTGCGCGCGGCTGCTACTGCTACTCGTACTGATCGTGTCTGCTAGCTACACTGTTCGCACGCTTCGCGTGCTCAGCACGTGGTGGTGACTACACGATTCGCACGCTTCGCGTGCTCAGTGCTTCTGCGGCCGCTAGCCTGTCCCTGCGGGAATTTGCGGAAAAAACTCTCGAAAACTTGCGCAAGAAATTGCGGCAGAAAGTAACAAAAAATGCGACGAAAAGTGCGGAATGATGCAGAACTTGCCAGGAATTCGCGGAATCATTTGCAGAAAATTGCGGATTTGGGCCAAATCATGAAATTTGTTGCATCGTATATCTACTCGGGAGTCGTACTGTGCAAATAACCTACAGGATCATGGAAAGAACTGCGTGAAAAGTGCCTAAAAATGGGAGATATAGTGCAGAAAACAACAAAAAACGTGGGAAATCGCGGGTTTTGCTGAAAATCGCGGGTTTGGGCCAAAATCGCGAAATTTGTTGCATCCGTGGAATCGCGATTTCCTGGAGGGACAGGCTAGCTACACTGTTCGCACGCTTCGCGTGCTCAGGGCAGCGCTGCTCCGCAGCGCTTCTGCGTAACACACAGACAAACACACGTCACAGGTGCCTCTTCTTTATAGACTAGTATACCGTATTATCTCTAATATAAGCACAGTCTCCAATAATAGCACGTCTCCAATAATAGAACACCTTGGGGCGGCATTCAAAAAATAAAGTGCTCAGTCTCCATTATAAGCACACTGTGTAAATTCATTATCTGTACCGGCGAAAAAATCCCTGAAATGTGTGTGTCATACATGAATTTGGCATGGCAACATGCCTCTGAAATGAGGTTGAAATAATAATGGAACAGTCTCCAATAAAGGAACGTCTCCAATAATAGCACGGGGCGGAGGTACATTGAAAAAATAAAGGACCGTGCTTATATTAGAGATAATACGGTAGATTTGCACGCTCACTTCGAAGCGAGCGTGCAAATATAGGTTATTTGCACGCTCGCTTCGAAGTGAGCGTGCAGATATAGGTTATTTGCACGCTCACTCGCCGGGGTGCATGCAATATCGCACTGCAGTGCATCCACATAGTCATCTGGTCATTGGCTGGCAGTGTACTGGGGAATATTGCGAGTCGCTCCGCCAAGCAGTCGCTGCTGACTTGCTGCACCACACCAAAATTAATAATAATTGGTCGAGGACGCTGTCGCGGAAGCGAATGTGGACCCGGCTTGCGTCCGCCAAGTCAACTTCACAAGCTCCGTGAGAGTCGAGACAGCAGACGCCCAAGTATTGGAGAAGACTGTCGACAGCCGATTTGAGAAACTGTCCGACGCCGCTATCTTCAGCCTCGTTTCTGTTTCTGAGCAGAAAAACAAAAACACAGAGCAGGGAACTGACAAATGGCTCCGCTTATTCGACGAGTATTGTAAAGACACAGGACGTCGCTGTGACCTGAGTACGGTTACCTGGTTACGGCAAGCGACCTAGCTTACATTCTGCGACATGCATACGTCGAATTCCGTCCGAAGAAGGCTGGAGTGAAGTTCTACTCTGCATCAAGCTTGCTCGGTTTCCGTTCCGCAATACATCGCAAGCTAGTCGAGTTGAAGCGGCCCATGAACGTCCACAGTGACCCAGCGTTCAAGGACGCAAACATTGCATTGAATGCTTTCCTCATGAAGCCAAAGAAAGCGGGAGAAGTCAAAGCGGTGGAGCACAAACACCCCATCAACGACGACGACATGAGCAAGCTGTCCCGCTACTTCCAGGATCTTCCGTGTATACAGCAGCTGCTCGAAAGAAGTGTTCCTCTAAAAATGAACGCGACTGGTTGTGCTGTGCTGTATGACTGTGAAATGATAGCAGGGTTGCATGCAGCATGCTAGGGTTGCACCAGACTGTGTGGTGGCAGGGGTGCGGTAAATGTATTACTGCACTCGGACGCGTGCAATAGGGCTTGAAAGTGATGACGTCAAAATGGCCAGGGAGTAGTAAGTTGACATCAGATTTCTATTTTTGGATCCACTAAGGTGTGACTTTGCTATTGCCTAAGTATGTGGGTGCATAGCAACCCACTCATGTCGCATGCAGGTGTGACTTTGATTTCGCCACCAGTTGTAACCCCGCCCCCAGTAGCCAAATCAGTCAGTTTCACTGGCTACATCACCATGCTGTGGGTAAGACCGCTTGAAATGTGCTTGGATCCATACAAAAACTGGATCCAAGTGGATCCAGTTTTTGAATTTTTGAAATTGTTGCTATGCTGTGACGTAGCACTTTCAAGCCCTATACCAACGTCGATATCTGCACTTATGGCTTCGCCGTTCGTGCAGATATCGGCCGGTATTGCACTGGTCCTTGTGCAGTAATACATACATACCAACTTTCCGGTGCACGTGAATTTGCCTGTCGTGTGAATACCTCAGTAGCTGAGTAGGTGCGTGTACGTGCGAGTACATCATGTTGGCGCGGATGATATGTGCACCGCGAGTTTTACTCGGCACAATCATACTTCTGCTTGCTTGCTTTTCTCCTGTTCTCTTTATCTTCTTGCCTTTGGTCTTGCGTTGTGGTTGCGGTGTTGGTTCAAGCAAGCTTTAACTGGTCTAGTTTGCAAGAGCTTTGAGTGCAATTCCCGATACAAACACCCCTCTCCTCCCGGTGTGGCCTCGTCAGCTTCTTTCCTGGCAAATACTTGAACAATGTTTGGAATATTATTTGACAAGCAAGGAGGAGAGAATTATTTTTACTGCTGTCAGCACGCGAGCAGTGGCAAATAACTCAAGCTGTCTTCTGGAGCTGTGGCACTAGGCTTGTGGGCCGTCGTATTTGCCCATACCAGAGAAACTCGCGGAATACGTTATGTGCTGACGACCTCTGTTCTACTGCTCAAGGTAAATTAAAATTTATTGACGTTGAGTGAGGACAAGTGTGGACCATGTGTATGGCCAATCAGCAGTGGTGCTCACCGGCCTTCCCTTCCTCACCGCGAAATAGGCCTTTACGAAATTATCAATGAAATACTGTAGTCTGTAGTCCCTGGACTCACCGCGAAGGCACTGTACATGTACTTGAAACTATTTGAATATTTTCACTTTTTGCTACATATTCATACCGGTACTACTGAAGTACACTAACAACAGGGCCAATTACCTATCCGTATCCAGTATCCGTTGACGGACAGCGCTTCCTCAAGCTCCAATAACAGGCATCACGCTAGAGACATGTATGCCAAACACTGCAGCCTGGTCACCTCTAAGCAGTCTAACAAAACATGTGCACAGACAGTCCTTGTCACTCCAAACAGCAAGCATATCCTCTCTGGGGGCGACATATCCTGACAGTATGACCGAAGTCAAGCGTGACACTGTTGCGTCATGAGAGCAGTGCTGCAGGGCCTGCACTGACCATGTGTCATAGTAGAATAGCGAGTTTGACTGATCTTCCCAGATCAATGAGATCACACTAATCGGGATTTGTTCAATACCTTTTGGACCCCAGCAAAGCATTGCTGCTGGTGAAACTCGAGTCACTTCGGAGAGGATGTATTGTATTTTGAGTGACACAGGATGTTTGTGCAGATGTCTTGTTAGACTGCATAGAGGTGACCAGGCTGCAAGGTTTGGCATACAAGCGTCTGGTGTCTTGCCTGTTGTTGGAGCTTGATGAAGTGCTTTCCGTCATCGGGTAGGTAAAATTAATATATTTTCAGGAAAACCTGGAACACACCCATGTACTGGGTGCCCTGTGGACGGTAATGGAGATGTTCACTATCTTGCAGTGCATGATTCAGAAAGTATGAGCCGTACACTGATACCTCAGTTGTCCGGAGACAAAAGTCACGGGCACTTCGGTCTACCGGGCAGGCACCCTTTGGACGAGTTTCGGTTGAAATATTACTACTCTTTTGTCACTTTTCGTGGAAATATTACTACTCTTTTGTCACTTTTCGTGGAAATAGTGACGTCATGTGCCATATCTATAGCCTTTCCCCATCAAGATGTATGTAACTCAGAGTTACAGACATTTCAAAGTTACGGGCAGTGCTCGGTCCCGGACCACCCTGGATAAACGAGGTGTGAGTGTAACTCATTCCTGTTGGGGCGCTTGAATTTTGGCAATTTTGTGATGCAGTCCATTGAAGTATGCACATGATGGCTATTGCCTTCCAGGATGTAGGCCTGGTTTTGTGTGGTGGTGATGTGACTGAGGTGATGATTTCACTCATAATTATGGTTTGTTTTTAGCTTTTGTCATGTGCTGGTCGGATGTTGTACCAGCACTTACCCTGTGTCCTTTCAAAGTTATTATTGTTGTTTTTTGGGTTCGGGGGGGGGGGGGGGGGGTATTTTGAGGCGTACCCCGATTCCAAGGTGTCGCCAGGTTGTAAGTTGAGTTACGAATCATTTTGCATGGTTGTTGTAGACCCCAAAGGAAGCATACGTTGCAACATTTGATAAGAGTATTTTGGTGGCACGGGAATGTGCCATGGTAGTCACATGGAACTGTACGGGGAAAAATCACGGTTCGCGTCAGACTTGGCTTGAGGCCGAGTTTTGCGCATCCGTAGAAATGCCACCACCCTCTGGGATCAAGGCACTGGTGCAGCTCCTAAAGTAGAAATGCCACCACCCTCTGGGATCAAGGCACTGGTGCAGCTCCTAAAGTAGAAATGCCACCACCCTCTGGGATCAAGGCACTGGTGCAGCTCCTAAAGTAGAAATGCCACCACCCTCTGGGATCAAGGCACTGGTGCAGCTCCTAAAGTAGAAATGCCACCACCCTCTGGGATCAAGGCACCGGTGCAGCTCCTAAAGTAGAAATGCCACCACCCTCTGGGATCAAGGCACTGGTGCAGCTCCTAAAGTAGAAATGCCACCACCCTCTGGGATCAAGGCACTGGTGCAGCTCCTAAAGTAGAAATGCCACAACCCTCTGGGATCAAGGCACTGGTGCAGCTCCTAAAGTAGAAATGCCACCACCCTCTGGGATCAAGGCACTGGTGCAGCTCCTAAAGCGGTGGTAACTATACAGCTACACAAACTATTCAGCAAGCGGACAGTGTAATAATAACACATACATGGCTTCAGGCACTGGTACTCGGTTCTTGCTACGTGTACTAGAACTAAGTTTCACAATACATCTCATTATCCTTAGCTACAAGCACAAATCAATACCAGTCATTATCGCCTTCTCCACATGTCCTTTGCGTCTCTGTGTTTTTCACTGTTTTTACTTGACATTATCTTTCTTTACGGAGTTGTTGTTGCTGTTCATTTTGCTACTCCTTCTTTTTCCCTCCCCTTACTTTTATTTATCGCCGTGGTTGGCATTCACCCACTCTCTTAACATTGGCCGGTGTTTCCACCGAGTCTTGAGATGTTGTAATAAATATATATATAAATAATTGTGAAAAGAAGGACAAAATTTTACAAGTTATGACTAACTGTCCACCAACGTAACCAGATCTTATACAGTCAGCGAGTACGACAAAATGGCACAAAACTGACATTGCGTTGCGCTTTCCTTCCTCTCTTGGACCTTTCCGAACATGAGTCTTCCAAGTTGGAAGGTTGTTGGTTTGCGCCTTGGAGAAGTGTTGGAGCTAGGTGTCAGGTCGCCGAATGTCTCAGTACTCCTTGTCAGTTTTGTGCCATTTTGTCGCACTCGCTGACTGTATAAGATCTGGTTACGTTGGTGGACAGTTAGTCATAACTTGTAACATTTTGTCCTTCTTCTTTTCACAATTGTTATTATTTCTATTATTATTATAAGTATGTAGTTGTCCGTGGTGTACATGCATGCATACATTATTATACATTAGATATGATGATGATGTGATAAATGTGATATGATGATGATGTGATAAATGTGATATGATGATGATGTGATAAATGTGATATGATGATGATGTGATAAATGTGATATGATGATGTAGTGATACATGTGATATGATGATGAAAACTCTGAAATAGAAAAGAGTAGGCTATGGTCAGTACAGACTGTACTATGAAGGTGATAATGACTGGTATGACTTGTGCTTGTAGCTAAGGATAATGAGATGTATTGTGAAACTTAGTTCCAGTACACGACGAAAGAACCGAGTACCAGTGCCTGAAACCCTGTATGTGTTATTCTTTTACTCTATTGACCTTTAGTGCCTTTGCTGCACAGTTCAATGTGCCTCCCATTGTACATTCCCGTCCCACCGAAATACTTATCAAATGTTTCAAAGTATGTTTCCTTTGGGGTCTACAACAACCATGCAAAACGATTCGTTGCTCAACTTACGGCCCGGCTACATCTTGGAATAGGGTACGCCTCAAATATGCCCCCCCCCCCCCCCTCAAAAATTGAAACAACTGAAGTATGGGACACAGGGTAAGTGCTGGTACAACATACGACCAGCACATGACAAAAGCTAAAACAAACCATAACTATGAGTCAAATCATCACCTCAGTCACATCACCACCACACAAAACCAGGCCTACATCCTGGAAGGCAACAGCCATCATGTGCAGACTTAAATGGACTGCATCACAAAATTGCCAAAATTCAAGCGCCCCAACAGGAATGAGTTTCACTCACACCTCGTTTATCCAGGGTGGTCCGGGACCGAGTACTGCCCGTAACTTTGAAATGTCTGTAACTCTGAGTCACGTACATTTGAGGGAATGGCTACAGTCCATTCACAAAAAGATGGGCCCTGGCTCCGGCGAGCTCCCGTATTTGGCGATTTTCAAGATGTTATCGTTCACAGTGCAGTGCTGCGAAATTTGAAATTTGGAAAAGGGTCCAAAAAGGGTACCTGAACTGGGGTTCGAACCGCACAATGCACTGTTGCAGACGGAGTCAAACGGCCTGGATTTTGATGGTTTTTCCCAATTCAGTGCGCTTGGGGCAAAGCCTGGCCGAAATCCTATTCTTGCTACGGCTTGCTGTATGGAGAAATAGACTTCAGAAACAGAATTGGAAGAGGATTCCAAAAAAATTCTAAAAAAACTCAACATTTGACCCATTTATGGCCAAAAGCTAGAAGTCCATCTTTTTCTGAATGGACTGTAGATCTATGGCATGATAATATTATGATGTCACTACAGAGGTTCCGCACTACGTAAGTGGGCGGGAAACCCGTAAATTCGCGAGTTTTCACTCCACTTTTGGAAAGTTGTCTACGTAGAGTACAGTAAAACCCGTAACTAACGACCACCCCTTGGTGCCCGGAAAAGTGGTCGTTAGTGGCAGGTGGTCTTTAGTTAGAGGTTTGCACCGCGCGACCATAATATGGATCCCATTATATGATATGTATGTCAAAATGCAGATGATACAATCCCCCACCACATGCGCACTGGCATTCTTCTTTCAGATCATACAACACTTGGAGAGAGAGAAAATCAAGTTTTTTATACACCGGAAGCGATACGACCTTTTGACACGTATGTCGACTTACTGGGTTTCCAGAGCAGCGCTGGCCTGGCCAGGCAGTGGACTAGTCTATCGACTCCAGCCAGCACAGACTGTCAGTGTGACCTGGTGACTGAGCTGTGTGATTGCACTTCGACAGAGTTTCTCCTTCCAGTAGTAACATCGATCAAAGAGCGCTTTGGATGCGCTCTCCAAGACGTTTCCTATCATGTTTGTTCTTGACAGCACTTGAAATTATGATAGGTGTAGTGCAGTCCACACTGATTCCACAGTAAAAATGAGACTGCGCTCATTTGTCCAGCTGTAGTGTCGAAACGACCATGGAAAATCATCAAAATTTCGAGAAGGAGCTTCAAGCAATGTTTGATTTGCTACATCGCGGTCGCTAGTTACGGGTCAAAATTCGACATTGGGACAAGAAAAGGCGGTCGCTGGTCGCGTTCAGCAGGTAGTCGCTAGTCACAGTGCATTTTGAATGTGAGACCGTCCGTGCCTGACAAAGTGGTCGGTAGTACCAGGCCGGTCGCTAGTCACGGTGGTCGTTAGTTACAGGTTTTACTGTACATAAATGGAACTCTACTAATGGAGGTGCTCCGTAAGTGGATTAGGGTGTAAATTTACGACTCTCTCCCTCCGTAAGTTGATTGGGGTATACATTTATGACTCTCTCCCTAGGCCGTACACTGTTGCGTTTGGAGTTGCCAAGGGCAGCTACATGATTGGAAACTACGTATGGCGGAACACGGATAGATATGCAGTGTACGTAACACTTTCCATAGATTGACTACGTTAGTACTAACTTAATTGCGTTGTGCGGATCCACGAAAGTGACAAAAGAGTAGCAATTTTTCAACTTAAAGTTTCCCAAAGAGTGCCCGGTAGACCGAAGTGCCCGTGACTTTGGTGTCAGGGTAATAAGCTGCTTTGTTTTCCTAGCTTACTATTGCCGTGGCTGGCTCAACGCCCTTGTCTCAGGGGCTTCTGTCCCTGCATTAGCTATGCTTGTCACATGCTATGAGATTGTGTCTAATAATAATAATAATAATAATAATAATAATAATAATGAGGTATCAGTGTACACCTCATATTATCTCAACCATGCACTGAGTGACTTTGGTGTCAGGGTAATGAGGCATCAGTGGACACCTCATATTATCTCAACCATGTACTGAGTGACTTTGGTGTCAGGGTAATGAGGTATGAGTGGACACCTCATATTATCTCAACCATGCACTGCGTGACTTTGGTGTCAGCAAGAGTACATGAAAACCGGAGTGTACAGCTTGGGGCCTTTTCTGCTATGGGTGTCTGTCACGGCGAAATTCCGTGATTACATCATATTTGGCCTAGATCTGAGGCGGGAAATGGCGTAGTGCGTACAACTGAGCTGCAGTTGTGCAGAAAGAGACCTGCTTGAATCCTGCTTGTACGCACTATATCACTAAAATGATGTAATCACGAAATTTCGCCGTGACAGCAACCCATCCGAGCTGCACACTTTGGTTTTCATGTACTCTTGGTGTCAGGGTAATGAGGTATCAGTGGACACCTCATATTATCTCAACCATGCACTGAGTGACTTTGGTGTCAGGGTAATGAGGTATCAGTGGACACCTCATATTATCTCAACCAGGCACTGAGTGACTTTGGTGTCAGGGTAATGAGGTATCAGTGGACACCTCATATTATCTCAACCATGCACTGCGTGACTTTGGTGTCAGGGTAATGAGGTATCAGTGGACACCTCATATTATCTCAACCATGCACATTCAAATTTCGGCCTCCCAGGGCTAAAACACATTTCGGCACATTCAAATTTCGGCCTCCCAGGGCTAAAACACATTTCGGCACATTCAAATTTCGGCCTCCCAGGGCTAAAACACATTTTGGCTGCAACAAATTTTCGGCCTGTTCTGCTGCTGCCTGTATACACTGTCACACTAAACTTTGCAGAACAAAATTTCGGCTGCAACAAATTTTCAGGCAAATATGATCAGGGGAAGAGTGTGTTGCTCCCTACATGGGAGCTCGCGGTTTTCCTGCCGACTTGAATTCTCACTTGACTGACTCACGACTGCCATCCAGAGAACATGAGAAGTCCATCGAACCGTCCACTCGGCAACCCTGCAAGAAAGCACCACTCCCTGCTCAATACACAGTGTTTCGGTGAATTCACCCCTCATCAGTTGAGCTTGAGTAGGCTGAGGAAGATTGTGCCCGAAGAGCACCACTTATACAGTGCTGTCCAGGCACAAACATCACCAGGGATACAAACTTACGGACACGCTCCGTTTCCAGCGCGACAAACACCTCGTGAACACCAGATAGCAGCGTGAGTCGGTGTCGCTCATGGAGGTGCTGAACAAACGCTGAGGACCGTTGGCCATTCACAACATTGTTGCCTCCAAACCATCTAATTCGCAAGCCCGTGCTGGGGACAACAATGTGAAGAAGAGGTTGGGGCGACTTTGGCGATATTGGTTCACTTCCAGTAGTGAACATCTCTATCACCGTCCAATACATGGGTATACCCGATGACGGAAAGAACTTCCTCAAGCTCCAACAACAGGCACCACACCAGACGCCTGTATGCCAAACCTTGCAGCCTGGTCACCTCTATGCAGTCTAACAAGACGTCTGCACAAACATCCTGTGTCACTCAAAATACAATACATCCTCTCCGAAGTGACTCGAATTTCACCAGCCGCAATGCTTTGCTGGGGTCCAAAAGGTATTGAACAAATCCCGATTAGTGTGATCTCATTGATCTGGGAAGATCAGTCAAACTCGCTATTCTACTATGACACATGGTCAGTGCAGGCCCTGCAGCACTGCTCTCATGACGCAACAGTGTCACGCTTGACTTCGGTCATACTGTCAGGATATGTGGCCCCAGAGAGGATATGCTTGCTGTTTGGAGTGACAAGAACTGTCTGTGCACATGTTTTGTTAGACTGCGTAGAGGTGACCATGCTGCAGTGTTTGGCATACATGTCTCTAGCGTGATGGCTGTTATCGGAGCTTAAAGGGGCACTCCGGCTTCATTTTCGACGCCGAGTTTTCGATGCCAAGACGAAGGTAGGTGAAAGAGAAGACCCCTCGAACAAGAACGAGTCTCCAGAAGCGATAGAGTCGAGCAGGAAGACGACTTTTGCATTTCGCCGAGCGAGCGCTGATGACGTAATGAGGGATTAGCTTGCCAGTGGAAATGCATCTGCGCACATACATTTCACACACTTTTTGGCCAATTTTCAATCGAAGAGGAGGTTGTTGTCTATATTCTCTCAACGTCGTGATCGATCCCGTCTTCTATACCCTTCCAGGTACCCTGAAGGTCCTCCAGAGGAGAATTTATCTCCAGGAACGCGTTGTTGATGCGCTAAATTCGTCTCGAGACATATTCACCCAGTGCAGTGCTGATAAATGTAGAATGTTGAATCTGTGATAATTGTCGACGATGGAGAGAGAGGTTGATAGCCGCTGTCGCAGGGAAAGTGAAGCTGCTGGAAGTAACAATGGGGCGGCTTGTTAGCATCACATGAGCATCCAGACTTCAAAGCAGCTTGACGGAATCGGGGAGTACTGACTATTTGTCTCGATCTCAGTATAGTGGATTTTATGACCAGGAATTATTCGATCAGGATCCCTTCTACAAGATGTGTAGTACAGGTGATTTCTGAACTTGACGATATGGAGACGGACCAGTAGACCTACCAACAACGTGTACCTGCAGGAAATTCACCCAAGGCTATTGCTATCCTCTTCAGTGGCTGTTGTTTTTAGTAAAAATATGTTCACTTCTCTCAACATACTCCTGCATGGCAGCAAGAAGGTGCGCTATGGAATTCAACGCCACAATCTTCGCCCAGCTGTGGATGAAGCATGGTCAGGTCATGGCAGTACATATACTTGAAACAGATGAGAAATTGAAGTTCATTTGTGATGGGAAGTTTGACAGCCCCAGTGACCGAGTCAAGCGTTGTCTTTTGCCGTGGCACAAATTGCTGAAGAATCTGAGATGGTCTTGGAATTATACTACCAGAAATAATGGTGGCATGAACCATTGTGGAATCGGACAGCTCACGGAGAATACTGGAATAGCTCAAGTATCTCTAGGTGATTGTAAGTCCTGTTCTAGCTGATAGCTTCGGCCTGCTGCGCCCGTCCATGTACAATGATGGTAACATGCATTTCTGTTTTCTACATATTTGCCGGCAACTGCACTGTGGTATTACAGTTGCAGGTCCCTTATATAGAAATATGTTCACCCTCCCCCCTTCCATATGCCCACATTATAAATATGAACTAACAATTTCACTGTTGGACTCGCCGGCGGCTAGAGAGCAAAGGATTAATTTACAGCAAAGAAAAGAAACAGGGAACTACAAGTTACGCTATAATGTCCACGAACAATTTCACTGTATTTGAAATAATTTTGTTTGATACCCTGAGAACTCTGAAACTTTGCAGCACTGTGGATTATATGTGGATACAACATTTATGGAAGGAAAAGTGGAATAATTTCGAACACATTGTTCGAATAATTATAGCACTGGATTGTTGAGATTGTGAGCACCTTCCAATCAGCACTCTACATATTTATAAGCGGTGGCAATCGTTAGGAATAGGTCATGAGTTGTCAGAGTGCTCTAGTAAATGAGAGAATGTTTTGTTTGTCTAATCGACGGCTCGTTTGAAGCCAGAGTTGTTTGAACTTGTTTCCGTCGACTTGATTCTAGACAGTAGTCGAAGGAGTACTATGAAGTATACACCAGACGTGGTCCTTAAGGTATCTCGTGAGAATTCTGTCGGTACACATCAGGTATCAGCTTGCAAAGATGGCTCCTCTCTGTTTCTTGAAAGCCTGTGTAGTTGGACTGTGGCTCCAGCGATTCCCTTCTCAGAGCAGATACCATACCCAATACGGTCAATGCATATTGGACAGACCTGTGTGCACAACGGAAATAGTGGAGAGAAATCTCTCAGCTCATGAACACATCAGTGAAGTTTGAACTGCCGTTGTTTGTGGCCATCAGTATAAACCTATCGACTATAAGAATAATGTGCAAAAAAACCTCTATAATTACAGCTGGGGCCATGGAATTATAAAGCATCTAACTTAGGGAACTGCCAATTCTGGTCTGAGTTGCATTCGAGGCCTGAAATTCATGATGGCTATCATATGTTGCATTGACCAGAGATCATCTAAGACTTCCAAATGCCACATAGAAACACACACCACTTTCGAGTACTTTGGTATCCCATGCCAAGTGGGCATTCGTTCCCGGGGTGGCAGGCGTCACCATTCGTTATGCCTGGATCAGATTTCATTGACCCCAACTGTCATGAATCATTTTTAATTTCACTGGATTTCAGTACAAGTTGTAGAACTGCAGAATCAATGTCGTTGTATTTGGGCAACCATTTCTCTACAAACGCTCTATTTGGAAAATAGAATTTTTTAATAAAATACATGTCCAAATTCCACATCTACCCAAATCGGCCTACCTACTTGATCACGTATTCAGTACCACACGGAATGTTTAGAAAACGCATGAGGGAATAAGAATTTGCTAACGAGAACTCCAGGCCAGGGTACTAGCATACGAACAAAACAAAATAAAAACTCACCAGCATAATTATTTGTAGTAATTCATGTCGGTGTAATATTCACGATAAGCAACGAGGCACCCTCCGATTTGGTCAAGCTGCTTTGAAGTCTGGTTGGTCAGGTGATACAAACGGGCTCCCCGTTGTTACTTCCAGCAGCTTCACTCTCCCTGCGACAGCGGCTATCAACCGCTCTCTCCATCGTCGACAATTATCACAGATTCAACATTCTACATTTATCAGCACTGCACTGGGTGAATATGTCTCGAGACGAATTTAGCGGATCAACAAAGCGTTGCTGGAGATAAATTCCCCTCTGGAGGACCTTCAGGGTACCTGGAAGGGTATAGAAGACGGGATCGCTCACGACGTTGGGAGAACATAGCAAACAACCTCCTCTTCGATTGAAAATTGGCCAAAAAGTGTGTGAAATGTATGTGCGCAGGTGCATTTCCACTGGCAAGCTAATCCCTCATTACGTCATCAGCGCTCGCTCGGCGAAATGCAAAAGTCGTCTTCCTGCTCGACTCGATCGCTTCTGGAGACTCGTTCTTGTTCGAGGGGTTTTCTCTTTCACCTACCTTCGTCTTGGCATCGAAAACTCGGCGTCGAAAATGAAGCCGGAGTGCCCCTTTAAGAAAGCACTGTCCGTGGTCAATGGATAGGAAATTTGTCTTTGTTGTTAGTGCAAGTAGTATGTGGTAAAGTGTGAAAATATTCTAATATGCCGATTTCAAGTAAACGTGCAATCATTTTTGGACAGCATGTCCCTTATTCTAATATGCCTATTTCAAGTAAACGTGCAATAGTTTTGGACAGCATGTCCCAGTTCCCTTCGGGGAACGGACACGATGATTTACTCTTTGTTTAATGTCGCAGGTGGTAACGGAGACAGTCCACTATCTTGTAGTGTATGGTTCAGAAAATACGAGTCCTCACTCCTTCTTGTTGGGCTGCTTGAAGCTTAGCTATTTTGTGACGGATGCAATTCATTGACAGCTGGACATGATGATGGGTATTGCCTTCCAGGTTGTAGGCATGGATTGGTATGGTGATAGTGTGATTCGGACGAGGCAATGCAGCAATTATGCTTGCATAGTGATGATGTGTTCTTAGTTCTATCATGTATGTTGCACTAGCGCTCGGTTTCTGTCCCCAAAGTCGTTTTTGTGGGAGGGGGCATAGCTACATTTCTGTCACTCATCTCCATCTTTCTTCTTCTCCTTCTCGACATCATACTCCATTCACAACTACCGTATTTTCCTGGTTAGAAGTCGACCTTTTAATATGACCTACAGAAAGCAAATTTAAAAGAAGATGGTCAACTTGCTGAGTTACTGGTAAACAGCTTTTGATCATATTGATATTGAACCGGTGAATCGAGACCCCACGTAGTGGGATAGATTTATCACGGGTAAAATTCGGTGCTCTCGTCTCCATCTTCCTCATCTACAGAGAGCCAGAGACAGGCAGACACAGAGAGAGAGAGAGAGAGAGAGAGAGAGAGAGAGAGGGGGGGGGAGGAGGGGGCAGCAACAGAGCGAGAAAAAAACTTACCTTAGTGTACACAAACTCATTTGTGCCAGCCTGGTGGCAATCTGGTTATCCAAAATCCACATACCGTAATCTAGCGCATATAAGACCATGGTCTCATATTCGAATATTAGACCACCTCTGTGAATGAAAATCAGATGCGTACACTGTACATCGATCTCCGTCCCGCTGCACATGCTAGCATGTGATGTATGTGTGTAGCATGCATGCACGCTGTGTGCCGTACATGTACTAGTATATATGATAACAAGGAACCGAGTGACCGAGTGTATCTACACATACATATACACCAATATGAAAACCCAGGCGAAGCCGAGGTTTTTATATTTATCTCGGTATACACGAGGTTCCTTTGTTATGATATATTTATACCTCTCCATATTCACCGTGTGTGACCTCCTAATGGCTTGTTCCTCGCCGACAACTACTGCTAATTTCCCTTATCGGTGTATATGGAGATACACACACCGCTAAGGGAGAGCATGCCTAAGACGGTAAGTGCATATGGAGTGAGGTATAATTGCACACATACATGTTGATGCGATGTTTGTCTCTCACGTATTAGACCATGTTCTTATATGCGATGTTTGTCTCTGGCATATAAGACCATGTTCTTATATTTGACCATGTTCTTCTATTTGAATGAAAAAGCACTAGTGAAATGACAGAAAACAGCGATTTTTCCACTATAAGACGGCGGGCGCAAGATTAAGGTAATTAGAGTAGAGTGCGCATCAGTGCTCACCATACCCTTTGTGGCGATTTCGTAACATTTCTTTTTGTCCAGTATCTGCTTTTATAATTGGTGTACAGGCCAACTCTTGACTCCTTTCCAAGTACGATGCCACTTGGGCTTAGCGGTCCCTGCATAAAGTGGAATCCTGTCCGTATTAGACAAATTTTCATGCACGGATGGGCTGCCATAGAAAACTCACCGCAGCAAGCGGAATACTGTCGAACGTGGAAAGCAGAACGGATTTCATGCACAGGTGAGCACAGATAGTTTCAAAACTGACATTGAATTGCTAGTTGAACAAACTGTTGTGATTGTGCATTTGTTTGTCGGATGTGTTTAGGTTGGGTGTGTGATGTAGAGGGTGTGGCATGGGAAGGGGGGGGGGGGGGGAAGGGGGGCATAATATCATACGAAAAAGGGAGAAGGGGAAAAAGGGAGAAGGGGAGAGTTTTTGTTGGCAGAAGTTGTTTACTGTTTGGCGTTTGGAACTTATAGAAAGGGGGGGGGCAGTGCCCTCCTACTCTGATTGACCCCCCCCCCCTGTGAAAAAGTGGCGCTCCCTCCTTTGTCGATTTTTTTGGTGTTTTTCATGTCATTCAACGAAAATGCAGTCGATAGTCATGAGGGGGCTCAGAAAGGCACATTTGTCTGGGGTGAAGGGTTCGCCACCGTACGTTGCATTCGGCATGGCATGACAATATTTGCAAAATGGGTTACTGTTTCCCCTGACCCCCCCCCCCCCCCCCCCGACCCCACTATTTTGATCTGGCTTGAACCCTGCACACTCAAGTAACTACTGAAATACTGTAAAAGTCACACCGTATATGAGCCGTCAGATGCGAAAAGGGTGCTTATGGCATATTTTGGTCAAATTGAGATAAGGACTCAAGCAAACTCTATAGGCTTTTATGCTTCACCTCCAAAAAACCTGACTCAAAAATCCAAACCCATCATGAAGATATCGTCAATTTAGGTCAGGAGACAAAAGAATTTCGTTCAGAATCAGAACGGAGCTCGTGAGAACTGCGCCACAAAAAAGGCAGTTTCTTTTGTATGTAAATCCGCCGTGCTTTGGAGTTTCAGGCCGGTTGAAGTATCTACGAAAAGCTGGGAATCTCAGCAGTGCGCTAGTGTACATACCAGCGCCGGGCCGGGGATGCACACTCACACACATCCATATCCCGCAACGATCGAAAAAATGACGTCACATCAAGATTCACTCATGCATGTGACAGGTACTTGACAGCCTGTCACTCTGACGCACTTTACTCTATTTGCTCCGTGATGCCATAAGCACCCTTTTCGCATCTGACGGCTCATATATATACAGTCGTCCCTCTCTAATCCGGCACCTTTTGCTACGGCGTTTTCTGCTGGATTAACGAGGGTGCTGGATTAAGAAATCCTGCCCTCTGACCCCGCCCTATCCAATTGCATGCATGTATCATACATCAAAACGCAGGGTTTTTCCGTGTCGACCCAAGTATTTGGTGCACGGCTTTATATTCTCAATTGTTCTCCGGGAATATACACAGTGATAAAGTCATAAAGTAAAACAGAGAACATGCTCACATGTACTCTTGCACACACACGCACACACACACACACCTGAAAATTGGCAGGACACTACTCCTTGCTAAAATAAGAAAGTATGGTTGACTGCCGATTGACCAGACTGGCCAAGCCTGGCCTGGCAAGGAGTGCACCTGTACGGCACGCGATTTACGACTGCCGGATTATGAAATCAAACTACGTGCAGATTGAGCGATTCGTTTCAAAAAGTCACTGCCGGAGGCGGAATTCAAGTGCCGGATTAAGATGTAGGAATTGAACGAAAAAAATCGGTTTCGTCAGAAAGTGCGCCGGTTGGCAAGGGTTCCGGATAAACAAGTGCCGGATTAGAGAGGGACGACTGTATATATATATATATACCCCATGCTGTAGACAGCAAGCTATATATATATATACTCGAGGGAAAGAGACAAACGGGAAAAGTCTGAAGAAAAAATTGACTGTCACCACCAGGACTCGAACCAGGGACCCTCGCTTGTAGCCAGCGATGCTCTAACCACTGAGCTGTGGTGTAGTCGTCATCCCAGCAGAGACCGTTCAACGTTTTCTTCAGACTTCGTAACTCACACTTCCTGTGAATCCACACAGGCGGGTGGGACGCAGCCGTCACTGTACCCACACACTTCACATACAAACTAGCACGCGGGGAGCCCCAAGTCATAAAATATTAACTGGTTTGAGGGAAAGAGACAAACGGGAAAAGTCTGAAGAAAAAATTGACTGTCACCACCAGGACTCGAACCAGGGACCCTCGCTTGTAGCCAGCGATGCTCTAACCACTGAGCTATGGTGTAGTCGTCATCCCAGCAGAGACCGTTCAACGTTTTCTTCAGACTTCGTAACTCACACTTCCTGTGAATCCACACAGGCGGGTGGGACGCAGCCCTCACTGTACCCACACACTTCACGTACAAACTAGCACGCGGGGAGCCCCAAGTCATAAAATATTAACTGGTTTGAGGGAAAGAGACAAACGGGAAACATATATATAACGAAGTGCTAACTCTAACGAGTTAACGAGGAGAAATCTGTCGTTAAAATATAAATCGTTATACAGAAATCGACACATATACTGTTCTATTGAGCATTGAGAATGCGTGAGAATCGTCACCTTTGGTACACGTAAACTAGTCAGTTTTGGGAAATGGTTATATATGCGCCGCCTCGTTAGAATAATGGCTTTTACAGTATGATATTCATAAGGTTGAGGGAGTTGAAAATGGGAAAAGTCTGAAGATAAAATTGACTGTCTCCACCAGGACTCGAATCAGGCACCCTCGCTTATGTCCAGCGATGCTCCACCACTAAGAAGTAACTGTTTATGATAAACAATGAAGCAATGAAGCAATGAAGCCTCAACTGATAATACTTAGTATTGATAAATGTTTGATAATTTGGGGCTCTCCGCGTACTAGTTTGTGCGTTAACATTAGCCTGTGTAGTGTCACAGAAAGCATGAGTTTCGATGTCTGAAGAAAATGTTGAAAGGTCTCTGCTGGTATGTCAGCTACACCATAGCTCGGTGGTTATAGTCCATTTCAAAAAGATTATCAATCAGGTTTTGGTCTTAAAAAGTATGAAGATAAGGGAAATTTGGACAACAAAGCACATAGAATGGCTTGTTAGGACACGGCAAATTGTTCTGTGAAGGTTTCGGAACAATTGGACCAGCCGTCAGGGAGTTAGAATTTCGGCCAGGTTTCCGGCCTTTTCCCATGGTTTACAATTTGCACTGGATGTCAGTATCGATTTTTTTATCAAAGCCCACGATTTATCTGTTCCTTTTTGGCCTTGTGGTTATGAATGCTGTCTGCTGACCATGAAGTTGTGAGTTCAAATCCCAAACTATCTATAAGTCAAACTTTTTTTCATTGTTTTGGTGATCACGCTGGTACAAAAAGTACAAGCCAAAGAAGGTGGCTGCGCCAAACGACTTGTTGTTGTTGGAGCTCGCGTTTCCTGCCGAACTTACTGACACTTGACTGGTTCACGCCATGTGAACACACCCACAACACTGAAACGGTGTGAGTGAACACGGAAGTCATTGCGCTGTAGCTACGTGTTGTTGAATACAACGGCACATCGATCGATCGATTTCTCTTTGAGAATTATTTTAGTATTTCAAGATCGCCAATTTATTTGATTTTAGGAGTGAATGCGTATCAGGCAGAACACGGGGGACCCACACTGCTCCTCAATGAGTGAATGCGTATCAGGCAGAACACGGGGGACCCACACTGCTCCTCAATGAGTGAATGCGTATCAGGCAGAACACGGACCCACACTGCTCCTCAATGAGTGAATGCGTATCAGGCAGAACACGGGGGACCCACACTGCTCCTCAATGAGTGAATGCGTATCAGGCAGAACACGGACCCACACTGCTCCTCAATGCCCCCCGGATGAAATCGGACAAGTGTTTGCGGACATAGTCACCGATGCGACTCGCCCAAAGGTGCTGTCCATCCCCTCTGGTCCGCATGCAAGTACTGATCTCTGCTGTTTCAAGCCAGTATCCATCGCATGTGTACGCAAGTTGCTCAACAGTGTAGATACGACAAAGTCAACGGGCAGTGATGGCGTACCTGCTCTTGTACTAGCAGCATGCTCTGACCTCTTAGCTCCATCAGTAACTCTCATCTTCAACAAGTCACTTTCCGAAGGGAGATTTCCACTATCCAGGAAACTTACAAATATCACCCCTGTGTACAAGAGCGGCGACCCTACTAAGGCCACCAATTTCAGACCTGTTTCTCTGTTGCCGATTATCTCAAAGATCCTTGAGCGCATCGTACATTCACAATTCACTGAATTCTTGACCACCCACAGCCTCTACCCAGATTGCCAGTTCGGATTCCGGAAACAGCACTCAACAGAGGATGCTGTTGTGATGGCATCGGAGGCTTTTGCCAATGCCAAAGACTCCGGACTCTCAACTTGCGCTGCCTTTGTTGACATGTCGAAGGCATTCGACAAGGTTCAACATGGCACCCTCATCCGCGACCTCTTCAGTATTGGTATTGGTGGAAGTGCGCTGAATTGGTTGGCAGACTACCTAAGTGACCGGCAGCAAAGAGTTGTCATTGGGAACCAGCACAGCAAGGTATTTCAGCCCAGCAGTGGTGTGCCCCAGGGTTTCGTACTTGGTCCTCTGCTGTTTGTCCTCTATGTCCGTGGTGTGGCAGCTGAAGTGCAACCGTATGGTGTGCCGACAGTTCAGTTGGCAGATGACATCATGCTCTATATTAGTAGCAGGGACAAACATCAGCTGGAACGCAGTATGTCTTCTGCAGTTACGCACCTGGCCAGATGGCTTGCCAGCAGGAACCTGGTACTAAACGAGAGTAAAACCCAGATTTTGTTCATCCCTGCCCATCGTTCTGTGAATCCTCGTGTCAGCGTTATGTGCTCTGGAGTTCAACTGGCACAAGTAGAATCCGCAAAGTATCTTGGTGTCCACATGGACCAAGATCTCAAGTGGACCACCATGGTCAACCAGATCGCCAAGCGAGCTGCCTGTAAAATAGCTGTCCTGTTTAGAAACAGGCGCTGCATGCCCCTCCCATGCCGCATCACGTACCTGAAGTCCCTGATCCTTCCTGACTTCCTGTATGTCAGCAACTGTTTCTCTGCTGGCCTCACCTCACATCAGCTTGAGCGCCTAGAGCGTCTACTCAAGCGCGCAGTCCACTGTGTTGAGAACGCTCCATTTGCATCCCCATCTGCGCCGCTGTATTGCCAATTGCGCTTGCACTCGCTAGAAGTTATGTACTGCCACAAGCTCCTTGGCTACACTTGGCGCTGCCTTCAGGGTAAATGCAGCACATTGCTTACCGATATGTTCAGTCCTCTTAATGCCGGCCGTGCCACACGTAGTCAGGGAAATCGAGCACTTAAATTTCCAGTCACTAAGACATCTGCTGGCACACATTCTGCCTCATTCCAATGTGTATCACTGTGGAACAGGCTCCAGCCCGACATCAGGAAAATCCCACAGTAGCAGCGATTCATGCGATCCCTCCCAGCACATGCTGCTTTTCAGTAATGCCACTGCCCGCTGTATTATCATTTCCTTTACTGGCCTAACTGGCTTTTAATACTTCATTACCCACTCTACTCAGTATCATTACCCACTCTACTCAGTATCATTACCCACTCTACTCAGTATCATTACCCACTCTACTCAGTATCATTACCCACTCTACTCAGTATCATTACCCACTCTACTCAGTATCATTACCCACTCTACTCAGTATCATTACCCACTCTACTCAGTATCATTACCCACTCTACTCAGTATCATTACCCACTCTACTCAGTATCATTACCCACTCTACTCAGTATCATTACCCACTCTACTCAGTATCATTACCCACTCTACTCAGTATCATTACCCACTCTACTCAGTATCATTACCCACTCTACTCAGTATCATTACCCACTCTACTCAGTATCATTACCCACTCTACTCAGTATCATTACCCACTCTACTCAGTATCATTACCCACTCTACTCAGTATCATTACCCACTCTACTCAGTATCATTACCCACTCTACTCAGTATCATTACCCACTCTACTCAGTGTCATTACCCACTCTACTCAGTGTCATTACCCACTCTACTCAGTATCATTACCCACTCTACTCAGTATCATTACCCACTCTACTCAGTATCATTACCCACTCTACTCAGTATCATTACCCACTCTACTCAGTATCATTACCCACTCTACTCAGTATCATTACCCACTCTACTCAGTATCATTACCCACTCTACTCAGTATCATTACCCACTCTACTCAGTGTCATTACCCACTCTACTCAGTGTCATTACCCACTCTACTCAGTATCATTACCCACTCTACTCAGTGTCATTACCCACTCTACTCAGTATCATTACCCACTCTACTCAGTATCATTACCCACTCTACTCAGTATCATTACCTTCATTGGCCTTTTATACTTTATTCTCCTTTTTAGTCGATATCATGTAATTAGGCAAATTTGCCTGTTCTTCGACTCTAAATATACAAACAAAAATGCTGTCTTCCATCAGCTTTCACAGGCGTCTGCTTTTCTCAAAATGTCGTCGAAGTCACACGAATAGCTTTGCTAAGTCATGGCCTTGGGAATGAGTCTGTGTCGATGTCGTTTTCGTCACATCGTGAGAGTAAATTGCATCGCAGCTCAAAGAAATTGGGCACGAAACGAATTGGGACCCATCCCGCTCGTCAACATTTACCACACTTTCGACATGTCCTCTCTGACTCCATATCGATACGAGGAAGAACTCGTTTGTTGTAAACCAGCCATACATGTACCGACGTGAGTGAGTTGTCATTTTTCATGCTTTCGCGCGGATTATTTCTTCGAGTTCACAGTGAGTTTTTCCAGCCAGCTCTCGATCGCGCATACGGTAAGACGGCAAACTCCCCGGGCGATCGCCAGGATTGCTAATCTTTTTGAAACTGACTGTAGAGCATTGTTGGCCTATAGCCAAGGTCCCTGGTTCCAACCCTGGTTCTGATGGTGACAATCAAATTTTCTTCAGACCCTTTCCCTTTTCAACACCCTCAACTGAAAAATAAATAATAAATTAGAATTTGTTTGACACTTTATGCAGCTTCATATCAGGCCAAGCAGCCACAACTGAAAAATTAGATTTTGTGGATAAACCGGTGTGCAGCGCTGCATCAAACATCGTACAGTACTTGTGCATGAAATGGATTTGTGATTTGAGTGCGACGCCTCCTTGTCCGAGTCCTGAGATTGATGTCTCCATGGTGGATTTTAATGAATCTTCAACAGTATATTTTCCTTGTGTCTGCTGCTGCACCGTAGCAATTGCTTTCTTTCAAATATTATATATATGCTACTTTGCGCGTTGGTGCATCTAGGAAATATATATATAGCCAAACCTAGTTGACTGTGCTCGCATCGGGACGATTGCTCCTCGAAACTTCGTCTCCAACTAGTCAGGACTCTAGCCAGGTAAAAATAGCAGAAGGGAGGGGGGGGGGCAGGGGAAACAGTTACCCATTTTCGCTTTCCAAAATTCTCTTGCCACCCAAAATGCAACGTACCCCAACTTCACCCCAGACAAGGGTGCCTTTGTGAATCCTCTGTTAGTGACTGTCGACTGTATTTTCGCTGAATAGCCCGGAAAAACACAAAAATCGACAAGTCACTTTGTACACTTTGTTTACAGGAGGGCGCTCAATCAGAGTACGGGGTGCTCCGCCACCGTACCCCCTTTTGGCTAGAACTCTGCTGATGTTCAGAAAAGGATACGGGAAGATGTGGAAGCATAGTATGATGCTGAACTAGATTTTTGAATTGGCTGGGTAGGTGGTTGCCATTCAGTGAGATGTAGCCTAACAGTTGTGACGGAGTAGGTTGTTGCTATCCTCTACACACTTTCCTCCTCGCTATTTAAAATGTTCCATTTATGTCTTGCTTTTTTTGCTGCCGGTAGCGAAGATGCGACATGACTTCTTATAGTTGATGTTTTTGACCTTTTACAGGAAACAGTGAACGGGGCATTCAAATTTATGAGATGGTGAGTGCATGGAAAGAATAGCAGACTGACAGCGATGACAGAATTGAATTTCAGGTTGTATCGCTGTTGCAATTGCACACGAGTGTTAACTTGTTGGAAGTTTCGCATGTGCCATCCACAATGTCGTCTTATCTGGTGAGATGTTTCGGCAGGGGGCGGGAATTAGATCAAGGCTGTCAAGTGCAGTACGATGTACAACAACATGGAAGTTCAGACTCGATGTGCTGAATTGTGCACATTTTCATCCTGCACTGGCACGTATTGTGCACAGCAGTGCATGCGTCGGTTCAACATCGTATTTCGTTGTATACGCCGAAGTCGCTTCACAGGCAGAAAATCGACAGGGGGTGGCAACTAGAGAGGGGGCGGATCAACGGTACTTTACGGTGGAAATAGTGATGTCACATGCCATATCTATGGCCTTTCCCTATCAGAGTGTATGTGATTCGGATTTACGGACATTTCAATTTCAAAGTTACGGTCAGTGCCCTGTTCCAGGCCGCCTGGATAAACTAGGCATGAATGCATACCGTGTTTTCCTGTTTGTTAGCCGCACCGGGGTCTAAGATACCCGGGTCTAAGATACCGGGGTCTAAGATACCGGGGTCTAAGATACCGGGGTCTAAGATACCGGGGTCTAAGATACCGGGGTCTAAGATACCGGGGTCTAAGATGCCGGGGTCTAAGATGCCGGGGTCTAAGATACCGGGGTCTAAGATACCGGGGTCTAAGATACCGGGGTCTAAGATACCGGGGTCTAAGATACCGGGGTCTAAGATACTGGGGTCTAAGATACCGTTTTTTTTTTCTTGCGCATGCGTATATGCACAGGGGTGTGTGTGTGGGGGGGTGGCATGTCTGAGGTCTGAGGTGTGTGTGGGGGGGGGGGGCATGTCTGAGGTCTGAGGTGTGTGTGGGGGGGGGGGGGCATGTCTGAGGTCTGAGGTGTGTGTGTGTGGGGGGGGGGGCATGTCTGAGGTCTGAGGTGTGTGTGTGGGGGGGGGGCATGTCTGAGGTCTGAGGTGTGTGTGTGTGGGGGGGGGGGGGCATGTCTGAGGTCTGAGGTGTGTGTGTGTGGGGGGGGGGGCATGTCTGAGGTCTGAGGTGTGTGTGTGTGGGGGGGGGGGGGCATGTCTGAGGTATGAGGTGTGTGTGTGGGGGGGGGGCATGTCTGAGGTCTGAGGTGTGTGTGGGGGGGGGGGCATGTCTGAGGTGTGTGTGGAGGGGGGGGGGGCATGTCTGAGGTCTGAGGTGTGTTTGTGGGGGGGGGGGGTGGGGGCTTGTCTGAGGTGTGTGTGTGTGGGGGGGGCATGTCTGAGGTGTGTGTGGGGGGCATGTCTGAGGTCTGAGGTGTGTGTGTGGGGGTGGGGGCATGTCTGAGGTCTGAGGTGTGTTTGGGGGGGGGGGGGGCTTGTCTGAGGTGTGTGTGTGGGGGGGGGCATGTCTGAGGTGTGTGTGGGGGGGGGCATGTCTGAGGTCTGAGGTGTGTGTGTGGGGGGGGGGCATGTCTGAGGTCTGAGGTGTGTGTGTGGGGGGGGGGGGGGCATGTCTGAGGTCTGAGGTGTGTGTGTGTGGGGGGGGCATGTCTGAGGTCTGAGGTGTGTGTGTGGGGGGGGGGGGGGGGGAAGACCAAAAATAGGGATTCACTGGCGAGAAAAAGTCACTTCAAATAGCTGTATGGTGTAGACCAGGCTGTATAGTGACGATCAATTCTTCAGCCTTGCAAGCTGTTGAATGGTGCAATCCCAGCCCAAGTTGCTATGGCTTCTGCCGTAGCATTGCTATCATCGCCTCCGGCGATGGGTGTCAAAAGGTGTGTGTGTGTGTGTGTACGACTGTGCGTGCGTGTGTATGTGTTTGCGCGTGGGTGGGTGTTTCTGTGTGTCTGTGGACATGTGTGTGTGTGTGTTTGTACGTGTGTTTATTAATTTTAAAAGTGTGTGCATGTGTGTTTTACGTACGTGTTTGTGCGTGGGTGTGCATGTGGGTGTGCATGTGGGTGTGCATGTGTTTGTGCATCCATTGTCTTAGGTTGCTGATAAGCTAATTGTACTCTGACACTTCTTGTATGGGAGTACGCCATAGATGGAAACATATGCTTTGCAAGATACTGTCTTCGACGGGAGGAGTACTCTCTGAGTTATTGCCGGCTGAGCTAAACTATGGCAGAGGCTGTACAAACTTCTACAAGGTGGTGTGGAAGTGAGACATCATTGTAGTAATGCTAGAGCTATGCTATATTTGAAAATGTCTTATATTATTTTCTTTAGTTTATCACTTAATAACCACTGTAGGAGGTGCTCCATTTACGCTGCAAGTACCATAGGGAAAGTGTGCTCAGGATGGGGAAAGTGTGCTAATGGTAGGGAAAGGGTAGAAAATGCTACTGCTGCAGGGACATTACTAAGTAAATTCTCCATGTTCAGTAAACAAATAGGCCCACCAGTGCAGATAGACCACACTAGAGCAGAGAGACCACACTAGAGCGGAGAGACCACACTAGGGCAGAGAGACCACACTAGAGTGGAGAGACCACACTAGAGCGGAGAGACCACACTAGGGCAGAGAGACCACACTAGGGCAGAGAGACCACACTAGAGCGGAGAGACCACACTAGGGCAGAGAGACCACACTAGGGCAGAGAGACCACACTAGGGCAGAGAGACCACACTAGAGCGGAGAGACCACACTAGAGCGGAGAGACCACACTAGGGCAGAGAGATCACACTAGAGCGGAGAGACCACACTAGAGCGGAGAGACCACACTACAGCCTGGGAACATGCGCATTGAACTATGGCGATCAGGTTGATCCCACATTCTTCAGTGCACGCATGCCCCTGTTTTACTCAAGTCGGTACAAACTAACTCTGAGTCACAAGAAAGAATTCACTTTGTCAGCCAGGCCGGATGAGGAGAAAACATCATGTTGTTATAACACACTGTACCGGCATGCAAGACACACGAGTGAACCAAGACATGAAAGTTAACCAAGAATGTAGTGCCATGTATGTGACTGCTATTGCCATCAGACCTGGCCACCAGACCTGGCCATCAGAAAACAAGCTGAGTGTGCCTGTGCTATAGTATGTCTATAGCCATGTACATGACAATGCAGTCATTATATGCAACAAAGACAGATCATCAATAATGATGGAAATGTTTGCCCACAGCTCCTTGTTTCTAGTCCAAGACCTGGGTTGAATAGTGACATATTGGAAATAAAGACACTTTTCCTTGTCTGCCGGAGTGTACATCCATGCCTCACAGGATAAGTGGGCCAGCTTTAAAGAATATTGATATGCATATCAAGTTACATGTAGTCAGCTTAGTGAATCGGGTGCAAGCATCCCGCTCACACCAAGGTGAACTTACCGACCTTACTACATTGTACTGGACCAGTTTGTCATCATGGCATTGAATTGGAAAGTTGTCTATTGAGACCACCGTCAACAGTAGAGTACACACTCAATTCATTACACACTCAATTTAGCTAGTAGTGAATTCCAGAGAAAAGAAAAATGTTGGCCGTTTGGCCTGTCTCTCCAGCATGGTTCAACCGAAATTTGACTCTGAATAAAGACAACAAGTTTTGGAGTCTACTTATAGTAGAAGTAGTACTTGCAGCGTAAATGAACCATTTCGACTCACCGATAACCCACCGTTGTTTTGTGATATCATGCCGTTGCTTTATGATCCTCTATACTCGTACGTATATTGCTATTCCCCCCATTCACATTGTGCAAGTACACGGAACAGTCACCCCATTCACATTGTGCAAGCTCACGGAGAAGTCACCCCATTCACATTGTGCAAGTACACGGCGCAGTCACCCCATTCACATTGTGCAAGTACACGGAACAGTCACCCCATTCACATTGTGCAAGTACACGGCGCAGTCACCCCATTCACATTGTGCAAGGACACGGAACAGTCACCCCATTCACATTGTGCAAGTACACGGAACAGTCACCCCATTCACATTGTGCAAGTACACGGAACAGTCACCCCAATTACATTGTGCAAGTACACGGAACAGTCACCCCATTCACATTGTGCAAGTACACGGAACAGTCACATTGTGCAAGTACACGGAACAGTCACCCCATTCACATTGTGCAAGTACACGGAACAGTCACCCCAATTACATTGTGCAAGTACACGGAACAGTCACCCCATTCACATTGTGCAAGTACACGGAACAGTCACCCCATTCACATTGTGCAAGTACACGGCGCAGTCACCCCATTCACATTGTGCAAGTACACGGCGCAGTCACCCCATTCACATTGTGCAAGTACACGGCGCAGTCACCCCATTCACATTGTGCAAGTACACGGAACAGTCACCCCATTCACATTGTGCAAGTACACGGAACAGTCAGTTTTCAGAGCATAAGATTTTTAGATACTTTGCTATGCTCTAGAATTCCCTGGTTCTGTTGCCGTCCTAGCAAACAGAATGGTTTTGCGCATGTGTTCACAATGTACTGCATAGTAAAGCAGTTTAAGGAAGTTCTACTGTATTGAGATCAACACTGATTTTGTGATCTTGCTCCTTTACCATTCTTGTATCCTGATAACTATTTACATGTGGACTTGTCAACTTTTCAGTCTTCCATATTCATTTCAAGTTATTGTTTTCTACGTGTATTTTCTTAGAGATAATTAGTTTACTTTTCTGTGTTTTGTTGTTTTGTTTCAACTTCAATTGAGTCCTTCCGTTTTGTATCTTTAACATGCTGGATTTCCACAACTCACTGTTTCCCCCTTAGATGTACAGGTTTATCTCTTTTTTTATCCTTTTTATTTCTTGCTTCTCATTACTTTCTCATTACTTTTATCTTGCTTGTCCTCTCCTCTCTTCCTTCCACACTCTTGCCATTACAATTAAACTTCGCTTTATAAAACTAAAATCAATACTGTGCACTGTGCATGTGGTTGGGTCATTCTGCATAAAAAATTACGCAGGTAACAAAATTCCAGGGTTTTGCAGAATCGGATCGTTTTAGGCAAAAACAACCAGGTTTATCAGAGAAAATTTATGGGTTACCATGGAAACAAAACCCAATTCGCAACGAAATCCTGGTTGCCATGGCAACCGCTGTAAGCCTGGAAAATGGGCTGAAATAGAGCATGGTTACCATGGCAGCCGTGGTTTTTATGCCTGGTTGCCATGGTAACTGTGTATTTTCTTCGAAAAACTGTGTTTTTATCGTTTTTTACATCTGAAATCGGAAGATTTTCCCACTTTTCGTCTTGATATTGGACAGCTGAGACAGACTCGGCCATGAATAGTGTGAACACAGTGCAGCTCTACAACACATGTCCATGTACATGGCTGGTGATATGCAATACAACTGATGACCATGGCATCTGCAGTATACACTTTACAGTCGTGTGATAATGAAGCCCTGCAAGGAATACAAGCATAAACTGTTTCAATCGAAGAGGAAAAAAATAAACGGTTTGCATACACACATAGTTCTGCAGATAGAACTCAGGACCTGTTCCGCAGTGTACAAGCACATGCTTTTGGTTGTACTCGCTTGTACTCAAAATCAGCATACTCCAGTACATTTGTAAATACGCAGCAGAGTGCGTGACCAGAGTACAAGACAGTATGCAATGCAATACTTGAAATACAAAGTACCAGTAGTAGCATACGAGTATGCAATGCAATACTTGAAATACATAGTACCAGTAGTAGCATACGAGTATGCAATGCAATACTTGAAATACAAAGTACCAGTAGTAGCATACGAGTATGCAATGCAATACTTGAAATACATAGTACCAGTAGTAGCATACGAGTATGCAATGCAATACTTGAAATACAAAGTACCAGTAGTAGCATACGAGTATGCAATGCAATACTTGAAGTACACAGTCTGTCCCCGGGGAAAACTGCGATTCCGCGGCCGCGTTTTTTCCCCGCGTGTTATTTTGCGATTTTTTAAAAGACCGCGTTTTCCGCTATTTTCCCGCGTTTTTTGAACTTTTTTGTTGCACTACACGTACACACAGTGCACTGTTCGGTCAGCAACGTCTCATCGTGGCGGCTTTGTACTCAAATATGACGAGTGCTTACACCAGAGACTTGTAACTGATTGATTTCACTACATACTCACTGAAAATTGCCTCATATCAACTGCAAACTTGCAATATCAATAATATTCACCGCATATTTACCGCAAATTCACCGCAAATTATGCCATATTATGCCGCGTTTTTCCTGTTTTTTTTTTTGCGATTTTTTCGGCGATTTTCCCCGGGGACAGCATAGTACCAGTAGTAGCATCTTAGAGACTCAGTAAATTAACCCGTCACTGGTCTAAGGTAGAACTCAGACCAGTAATATGTACAAGGTCATACCGTTCAGATTCTGCAGACGGAGTAGTATAGCATCTCATCTGAATATGATCATGCTAAATAAAGCAGAGCGGCGCGGATGCAGTACAGTGCACAGATTATAATGACTGCAGGTTAGTCTTCAGCCTATGTACTGGGGTAGAGATACAGTACTGCAGGGTAGTCTTCAGCCTATGTACTGGGGTAGAGATACAGTGTAGAGAACTGACGGATAGAGATCATAATCAACACCAATATGCTGTACTACAGCTGCTGTGTCAACGCACTCAAATTCTACCACACATGCACTAGCTGCAGAAGAAGTCACACTACCGTATTTGCCGGAGTATAGTGCGCACTTTAGAGGCACTATTCGTTCTGGCCCCAAATCGCAGGTGCACACTATGCAAATATGAAAATGCATGTACTGTACTTCGAGAAGTAGTACAATTAGTAAAACTGCTGTGAAGTGTGCCACCTCTGACCTCTGACCCTGCGCAAGCCATACGCATGCTCATTTTTTTGGGATAAATTCTGACAATGGTCGCACTATAGTACTGCCTTTACCATCGATAATGTTCTCAAATCTCAAATCTAGGCGGCGGCGGCGCATTATACTCAGGATATCCGCATATACCATGAGTTGCCAAAACCTTGCTCAAAAGAGGGGGTGCACCTTATATACTCAGGTGCGCGTCATACTCCGGCAAAGACGGTATGTATTCCGTGCATTGGCAAAGCAGTAGATTATTACTTAGCGGCTGGCTACATACTAGTGGTACGCACATTTGCAAAAGACATCAGTACCAGTGCCTACTGATGGTCATGGGTAGAATGGTGACAACGGCGACGGCAGTAGCAGTAGCTGTACACTATGCAGTCCAGCACTGACCAATCACTGGTCCCGCTGTACTCTGCGTTCTGCATCAGCAGTACTGACCAATCACTGGTCCCGCTGTACTCTGCGTTCTGCATCAGCAGTACTGACCAATCACTGGTCCCGCTGTACTCTGCGTTCTGCATCAGCAGTACTGACCAATCACTGGTCCCGCTGTACTCTGCGTTCTGCATCAGCAGCACTGACCAATCACTGGTCCCGCTGTACTCTGCGTTCTGCATCAGCAGCACTGACCAATCACTGGTCCCGCTGTACTCTGCGTTCTGCATCAGCAGCACTGACCAATCACTGGTCCCGCTGTACTCTGCGTTCTGCATCAGCAGTACTGACCAATCACTGGTCCCGCTGTACTCCGCGTTCTGCATCAGCAGTACTGACCAATCACTGGTCCCGCTGTACTCTGCGTTCTGCATCAGCAGCACTGACCAATCACTGGTCCCGCTGTACTCTGCGTTCTGCATCAGCAGCACTGACCAATCACTGGTCCCGCTGTACTCCGCGTTCTGCATCAGCAGCACTGACCAATCACTGGTCCCGCTGTACTCTGCGTTCTGCATCACCAGCACTGACCAATCACTGGTCCCGCTGTACTCTGCGTTCTGCATCAGCAGCACTGACCAATCACTGGTCCCGCTGTACTCTGCGTTCTGCATCAGCAGCACTGACCAATCACTGGTAGCACTGTACTCCGCGTTCTGCATCACCAGCACTTCGTCATGTCACAAGTTGCACTGGTGCTTGAACTGCTCGGTCCTTGCAGTCTCTGTGACAATGTACGCACACAAGCTGCAAGACAATAGGTGCATACAGCAGAGGTTTCTCAAGACAAGGAGCTGTTGCAAAATGCAACGTAGCGTTACAACATGTACATCCTTCTTTGACATCACACAGGGCCATGGGATTGGGATTCCAGGTGCTCCGGCCAGACGGGATGATTGACCGAGAATGAAAATTATTGAAGGCTTTTTGCCCATGCATTCGGCCTTGGAATTCAAGCCAGTTACGGCTGGGTCAGATTTCGTGGGGCACTGCCTACGACTGCAAGCAGCCTACTAGCAAACCAAAAATCTAAGCAATTCCAGCGCCCACATTGCAGCTGAACCCATTTACCCATAGGTACACTGAAAGGAACAGGTGCGGACATATGGTCAAAGTTTCACCATTTCTCACCTTTCCGACTATTCACAGCGGCAACATGGACAGTGACCATCGTAAATTCCTGCAATAAGCACACAAAGGGTAGTGCGAAACAGAAATGACACACATTGTCATAAACGACTTGCCCAGGGCTGCTAAACCCTGAAAATAACCTACCTCCAAGTTTAGGGCTTTTTACCAGTTACAGCAGGGTCAAATTTCCTGGGGCAATGCGTACGAGTGCAAGCAGAAGACTGGAAAACCAAAAGTTTAAGCAAATCCAGCACGCACATTGAAGCTGGGCCCATTTATCCACATGTACATTGAAAAGCACACAAGCGCAGAAATGGTCCAAAATTCACCATTTCTCACCTTTCCGACTATTCACACCTGCAACTTGAACAGTGACCATCGTGAATTCCTACAGCAGACACGCGAAGGGTAGTGCACAACAGAAATGACACACATTGTCATAAACGACCTGCCCAGGGCTGCTGAACCCTAAATATTGCCTATCTCCCAGTTTGGAGCATTTTGCCCGTGCATCCGGACTTGGAACTCAAGCCAGTTTCAGCAGGGTCAAATTTCCTGGGGCACCACCTACGAGTGCAAGCGGCCGACTAGCAAACCAAAAGTTTTAGCAAATCCAGCAACCGCATTGAAGCTGGGCCCATTTACCCATAGGTACATTGAAATAACACAGGCGCAGAAATGGTCCAAAATTCACCATTTCTCACCTTTCCCACTATTCACACCTGCAACTTGGACAGTGACCATCGTGAATTCCTACAACAGACACGCAAAGGGTAGTGCACAACAGAAATGACACACATTGTCATAAACGAGCTGCCCAGGGCTGCTGAACCCCAAAAATTACCTATCTCCCAGTTTGGGGCTTTTTGCCCGTGCATCCGGAATTGGAACTCAAGCCAGTTACAGCAGGGTGAAAATTTTGGGGCATTGCCTACGAGTGCAAGTGGCCGACCAGCAAACGAAAAATTTAAGCAAATCCAGCACCCACATTGAAGCTGGGCCCATTTACCCACAGGTACATTGAAAAGAACACAAGCGCAGAAATGGTCCAAAATTCACCATTTCTCACCTTTCCGACTATTCACACCTGCAACTTGGACAGTGATCATCGTGAATTCTTACAAGAGACACGCAAAGGGTAGTGCGCAACAAAAATGACACACATTGTCAGAAACGACCTGCCCAGGGCTGCTGAAACGTAAAAATTACCTATCTCCCAGTTTGGTGCTTTTTGCCCGTGAATCCGGACTTGGAACTCAAGCCAGTTACAGCAGGGTCAAATTTCCTAGGGCACTGCGTACGAGTGCAAGCGGGTTACTAGCAAATCAAAAATTTAAGCAAATCCAGCTGCCAAATTGAAGGTGGGGTCATTTACCCATAGGTACATTGAAAAGAACACAAGCGCAGAAATGGTCCAAAATTCACCATTTCCCACCTTTCCAACTATTCACACCTGCAACTTGGACAGTGACCATCGTGAATTCCTACAACAGACACACAAAGGGTAGTACACAACAGAAATGACACACATTGTCATAAACGACCTGCCCAGGGCTGCTGAACCCTAAAAATTACCTATCTCCCAGCTTGGGGCTTTTTGCCCGTGCATCCGGACTTGGAACTCAAGCCAGTTACAGCAGGGTCAAATTTCCTGGGCCACTGCGTACGAGTGCAAGCGGCCGACTAGCAAACGAAAAATTTAAGCAAATCCAGCACCCAAATTGAAGCTGGGCCCATTTACCCATAGGTACATTGAAAGAACACAAGGGCAGAAATGGTCCAAAATTCACCATTTCTCACCTTTCCGACTATTCTCACCTGCAACTTGGACAGTGACCATCTACAACAGACACGCAAAGGGTAGTGCACAACAAAAATGACACACATTGTCATAAACGACTTGCCCAGGGCTGCTGAACCCTAAAAATTACCTATCTCCCAGTTTGGGGCTTTTTGCCCGTGCATCCGGACTTGAAACTCAAGCCAGTTACAGCAGGCTCAACAATTTTGGGGCATTGCCTACGAGTCAAAGTGGCCGACCAGGAAACCAAAAATTTAAAAGCAAATTCAGCACCCACATTGATGCTGGGCCCATTTACCCACAGGTACATTGAAAAGAACACAAGCGCAGAAATGGTCCAAAATTCACCATTTCTCACCTTTCCCACTATTCACACCTGCAACTTGGACAGTGACCATCGTGAATTCCTACAAAAGACACGCAAAGGGTAGTCCACAACAGAAATGACACACATTGTCAGAAACGACCTGACCCGTGAATCTTCACTTTGAGACTAAACTATTCACAGCAGTGCCAAATTTTCTGGGTCAATGAATGTTGGTGCCAGCACCCTACAAGCAGACAAAAAATCAATCCAATGCGACCACTGACATCATAGCTGGCTCATGTTATAGAGAGGTACGTTGACATTCAAAGGTGAGCACAAATGGTCAAAATCCGACATTTTCTCACCTTTATGCCCGTTTGCAGCTCAGAAATTGACAATGACCATCCTCATCTCGTTGTGTAGCTGGACATAGACAAGGGCACCCAGAGAAGGACCCACATTTGTCTAAAGAACCTGCCTTGGGCTGCTGAAAGCTGAATAATAACCCATCTGAAAGTTTAGGACTTTTTACCCGTGAATCTTCACTTTGCGACTAAACTAATGACAGCAGTGCCAATTTTTCTGGGTCACTGAATGTGCGTGCTAGTGCCCTACAAGCAAAACAAAAAAAACCCAATGCGACCACTGACATTACAGCTGTGTCATGTTATAGAGAGGTACATTGAAATTGGAAGGTGAGCACAAATGGTCACAATCCGACATTTTCTCACCTGTATGCCCGTTCGCAGCTCAGAAATTGACAATGACCATCCTCATCTCGTTGTGTAGCTGGACATATACAAGGGCACCATGAAAAACAGCCACATTTCTCTAAAGAACTCGCCCTGGGCTGCTGAAAGCTGAATAATAACCTATCTCAAAGTTTGGGGCTTTTTACCAGTGAATCTTCACTTTGCGACTAAACTATTCACAGCAGTGCTATTTTTTTTGGGTCACTGACTGTGGGTGCCAGCGCCCTACAAGCAAACCCAAAATCAAACCTATGCGACCACTGACATCATAGCTGTGTCATGTTATAGAGAGGTACGTTGAAATTGGAAGGTGAGCAAAAATGGTCAAAATTCGACATTTTCTCACCTTTATGCCCGTTCGCAGCTCAGAAAATGAAAATGACCATATTTATTTTGGTTGTGTAGCTGGACATAGACGAGGGCACCAAGAGAAACAGTCACTTTTCTCTATAGAACTCGCCTAAGGCTGCTGAAAGCTGAATAATAACCTATCTCCAAGTTTAGGGCTTGGTACCCGTGAATCTTCACTTTGCGACTAAACTATTCACAGCAGTGCCAAATTTTCTGGGTCATTGAAAGTGGGTGCCAGCGCCCTACAAGCAAACCAAAAATCAAACTAATGCGACCACTGACATTCCAGCTGTGTCGTGTTATAGAGAGGTACGTTGAAATTGAAAGGTGAGCACAACTGGTCAAAATCCGACATTTTTTCACCTTTATGCCCGTTCGCAGCTGAGAAACTGACAATGACCATCCTCATCTCGTTGTGTAGCTGGACATAGACAAGGGCACCCAGAAAAAGACCCACATTTCTCTAAAGAACCTGCCCTGGGCTGCTGAAAGCTGAATAATAACCTATTTCAAAGTTTGGGGCTTTTTACCCGTGAATCTTCACTTGGCGACTAAACTATTCACAGCAGTGCCAAATTATTAGGGTCACTGATTGTGGGTGCCAGCGCTCTACAAGCAAACCAAATATGAAACCAATGCGACCGCTGACATTACAGCTGGGTCATGTTATAGAAAGGTACGTTGAAATTAAAAGGTCAGCACAAATGGTCAAAATCCGACATTTTCTCACCTTTCTCCCCTTTCGCAAGTCAAAAAATAACATTGACCATCCTCATCTCGTTGTGTAGCTGGACATAGACAAGAGCACCATGAAAAAGAGTCACATTTCTCTAAAGAACTCGCCCAGGGCTGCTAAAAGCTGAAAAAGAACCTATCTAGAAGTTTGGGGCTTTTTACCCGTGAATCTTCACTTTGCGACTAAACTATTCATAGCAGTGCCAAATTTTTAGGGTCACTGATTGTGGGTGCCAGCGCCCTACAAGCAAACCAAAAATGAAACCAATGCCACCTCTGACATTACAGCTGGGTCATGTTATAGAGAGGTACGTTGAAAGTGAAAGGTCAGCACAAATGGGCAAAATCCGACATTTTCTCACCTTTCTGCCCGTTCGCAGCTTAGAAAATGACAATGACCATCCTCATCTCGTTGGTTAGCTGGACATAGACAAGAGCACCATTAAAAAGAGTCACATTACTCTAAAGAACTCACCCAGGGCTGCTGAAAGCTGAAAAAGAAAATATCTAGAATTTTGGGCCTTTTTACCCGTGAATCTTCACTTTGCGACTAAACTATTCACAGACGTGCCAAATTTTCTGGGTCACTGAATGCAGGTGCCAGCGCCCTACAAGCAAACCAAAAATGAAACCAATGCGACCACTGAAATTACAGCTGGGTCATGTTATAGAGAGGTACGTTGAAATTGAAAGGGCAACACAAATGGTCAAAATCCGACATTTTCTCACCTTTCTGCCCGTTGGCAGCTCAGAAAATGACAATGACCATCCTCATCTCGTTGTGTAGCCGGAAATAGAAAATAGCACAATGAAAAAGAGCCACATTTCTCTAAAGAACTTACCCAGGGCTGCTGAAAGCTGAAAAAGAACCTATCTAGAATTTTGGGCCTTTTTACCCGTGAATCTTCACTTTGCGACTAAACTATTCACAGCAGTGCCAAATTTTCTGGGTCACTGAATGCGGGTGCCAGCGCCCTACAAGCAAGCCAAAAATCAAACCAATGCGACAACTGAAATTACAGCTGGGTCATGTTATAGAGAGGTACGTTGAAATTGAAAGGTCAGCACAAATGGTCAAAATCCGACATTTTCTCACCTTTCTGCCCGTTCGCAGCTCAGAAAATGACAATGACTATGCTCATCTCGTTGTGTAGCTGGACATAGAAAATAGCACCATGAAAAAGAGCCACATTTCTCTAAAGAACTCGCCCAGGGCTGCTGAAAGCTGAAAAAGAACCTATCTATAAGTTTGGGGCTTTTTACCCGTGAATCTTCACTTTGCGACTAAACTATTCACAGCAGTGCCAAATTTTCTGGGTCACTGAAAGCGGGTGCCAGCGCCCTACAAGCAAACCAAAAATGAAACCAATGCGACCACTGAAATTACAGCTGGGTCATGTTATAGAGAGGTACGTTGAAATTGAAAGGTCAGCACAAATGGTCAAAATCCGACATTTTCTCACCTTTCTGCCCGTTCGCAGCTCAGAAAATGACAATGACCATCCTCATCTCGTTGTGTAGCTGGACATAGAAAATAGCACCATGAAAAAGAGCCACATTTCTCTAAAGAACTCACCCAGGGCTGCTGAAAGCTGAAAAAGAACCTACCTAGAATTTTGGGCCTTTTTACCCGTGAATCTTCACTTTGCGACTAAACTATTCACAGACGTGCCAAATTTTTAGGGTCACTGAATGCGGGTGCCAGCGCTCTACAAGCAAATCAAAAATGAAACCAATGCGACCACTGAAATTACAGCTGGGTCATGTTATAGAGAGGTACGTTGAAATTGAAAGGTCAGCACAAATGGTCAAAATCCGACATTTTCTCACCTTTCTGCCCGTTCGCAGCTCAGAAAATGACAATGGCCATCCTCATCTCGTTGTGTAGCTGGACATAGAAAATAGCACCATGAAAAAGAGCCACATTTTTCTAAAGAACTCACCCAGGGCTGCTGAAAGCTGAAAAAGAACCTATCTAGAATTTTGGGCCTGTTTACCCGTGAATCTTCACTTTGCGACTAAACTATTCACAGCAGTGCCAAATTTTTAGGGTCACTGAATGCGGGTGCCAGCGCCCTACAAGCAAGCCAAAAATCAAACCAATGCGACCACTGAAATTACAGCTTGGTCATGTTATAGAGAGGTACGTTGAAATTGAAACGTCAGCACAAATGGTCAAAATCCGACATTTTCTCACCTTTCTGCCCGTTCGCAGCTCAGAAAATGACAATGACTATGCTCATCTCGTTGTGTAGCTGGACATAGAAAATAGCACCATGAAAAAGAGCCACATTTCTCTAAAGAACTCGCCCAGGGCTGCTGAAAGCTGAAAAAGAACCTATCTATAAGTTTGGGGCTTTTTACCCGTGAATCTTCACTTTGCGACTAAACTATTCACAGCAGTGCCAAATTTTCTGGGTCACTGAATGCGGGTGCCAGCGCCCTACAAGCAAACCAAAAATGAAACCAATGCGACCACTGAAATTACAGCTGGGTCATGTTATAGAGAGGTACGTTGAAATTGAAAGGTCAGCACAAATGGTCAAAATCCGACATTTTCTCACCTTTCTGCCCGTTCGCAGCTCAGAAAATGACAATGACCATCCTCATCTCGTTGTGTAGCTGGACATAGAAAATAGCACCATGAAAAAGAGCCACATTTCTCTAAAGAACTCACCCAGGGCTGCTGAAAGCTGAAAAAGAACCTACCTAGAAGTTTGGGGCTTTTTACCCGTGAATCTTCACTTTGCGACTAAACTATTCACAGCAGTGCCAAATTTTTAGGGTCACTGAATGCGGGTGCCAGCGCTCTACAAGCAAATCAAAAATGAAACCAATGCGACCACTGAAATTACAGCTGGGTCATGTTATAGAGAGGTACGTTGAAATTGAAAGGTCAGCACAAATGGTCAAAATCCGACATTTTCTCACCTTTCTGCCCGTTCGCAGCTCAGAAAATGACAATGGCCATCCTCATCTCGTTGTGTAGCTGGACATAGAAAATAGCACCATGAAAAAGAGCCACATTTTTCTAAAGAACTTACCCAGGGCTGCTGAAAGCTGAAAAAGAACCTATCTAGAAGTTTGGGGCTGTTTACCCGTGAATCTTCACTTTGCGACTAAACTATTCACAGCAGTGCCACATTTTCTGGGTCACTGAATGCGGGTGCCAGCGCCCTACAAGCAAACCAAAAATGAAACCAATGCGACCACTGAAATTACAGCTGGGTCATGTTATAGAGAGGTACGTTGAAATTGAAACGTCAGCACAAATGGTCAAAATCCGACATTTTCTCACCTTTCTGCCCGTTCGCAGCTCAGAAAATGACAATGACCATCCTCATCTCGTTGTGTAGCTGGACATAGAAAATAGCACCATGAAAAAGAGCCACATTTCTCTAAAGAACTCGCCCAGGGCTGTTGAAAGCTGAAAAAGAACCTATCTAGAAGTTTGGGGCTTTTTACCCGTGAATCTTCACGTTGCGACTAAACTATTCTTAGCAGTGCCAAATTTCCTGGGTCACTGAATGCGGGTGCCAGCGCCCTACAAGCAAACCAAAAATGAAACCAATGCGACCACTGAAATTACAGCTGGGTCATGTTATAGAGAGGTACGTTGAAATTGAAAGGTCAGCACAAATGTTCAAAATCCGACATTTTCTCACCTTTCTGCCCGTTCGCAGCTCAGAAAATGACAATGACCATTCTCATCTCGTTGTGTAGCTGGACATAGACAAGAGCACCAAGAAAAAGACCCACATTTCTCTAAAGAACTTGCCCAGGGCTGCTGAAAGCTGAAAAAGAACGTATCTAGAAGTTTGGGGCTTTTTAGCCGTGAATCTTCACTTTGCGACTAAACTATTTACAGCAGTCCCAAATTTTCTGGGTTACTGAATGCGGGTGGCAGCGCCCTACGAGCAAACCAAAAATGAAACCAATGCGACCACTGAAATTACAGCTGGGTCATGTTATAGAGAGGTACGTTGAAATTGAAAGGTCTGCACAAATGGTCAAAATCCGACATTTTCTCACCTTTCTGCCCGTTCGCAGCTCAGAAAATGACAATGACCATCCTCATCTCGTTGTATAGCTGGACATAGAGAAGAGCACCAAGAAGCCCACATTTCTCTAAAGAACTCGCCCAGTGCTGCTGAAAGCTGAAAAGAACCTATCTAGAAGTTTGGGGCTTTTTACCCGTGAATCTTCACTTTGCGACTAAACTATTCACGGCAGTGCCAAATTTTCTGGGTCACTGAATGCGGGTGCCAGCGCCCTACAAGCAAACCAAAAATGAAACCAATGCGACCACTGAAAATACAGCTGGGTCATGTTATAGAGAGGTACGTTGAAATTGAAAGGTCAGCACAAATGGTCAAAATCCGACATTTTCTCACCTTTCTGCCCGTTCGCAGCTCAGAAAATGACAATGACCATCCTCATCTCGTTGTGTAGCTGGACATAGACAAGAGCACCAAGAAAAAGACCCACATTTCTCTAAAGAACTCGCCCAGGGCTGCTGAAAGCTGAAAAAGAACCTATCTAGAAGTTTGGGGCTTTTTACCCGTGAATCTTCACTTTGCGACTAAACTATTCACAGCAGTGCCAAATTTTCTGGGTCACTGAATGCGGGTGCCAGCGCCCTACAAGCAAACCAAAAATGAAACCAGTGCGACCACTGAAAATACAGCTGGGTCATGTTATAGAGAGGTACGTTGAAATTAAAAGGTCAGCACAAATGGTCAAAATCCGACATTTTCTCACCTCTCTACCCGTTCGCAGCTCAGAAAATGACAATGACCATCCTCATCTTGTTGTGTAGCTGGACATAGACAAGAGCACCAAGAAAAAGACCCACATTTCTCTAAAGAACTCGCCCAGGGCTGATGAAAGCTGAAAAAGAACCTATCTAGAAGTTTGTGGCTTGTTGCCCGTGAATCTTCACTTTGCGACTAAACTATTCACAGCAGTGCCAAATTTTCTGGGTCACTGATTGCGGGTGCCAGCGCCCTACAAGCCAACCGAAAATCAAACAAATGCGACCACTCAAATTACAGCTGGGTCATGTTGTAGAGAGGTACGTTGAAATTGAAAGGTCAGCACAAATGGTCAAAATCCGACATTTTCTCACCTTTCTGCCCGTTCGCAGCTTATGAAATGACAATGAACATTCTCATCTCGTTGTGTAGCTGGACATAGACAAGAGCACCAAGAAAAAGACCCACATTTCTCTAAAGAACTCGCCCAGGGCTGCTGAAAGCTGAAAAAGAACCTATCTAGAAGTTTGGGGCTTTTTACCCGTGAATCTTCACTTTGCGACTAAACTATTCACAGCAGTGCCAAATTTTCTGGGTCACTGAATGCGGTTGCCAGCGCCCTACAAGCAAACCAAAAATGAAACCAATGCGACCACTGAATTTACAGCTGGGTCATGTTATAGAGAGGTACGTTGAAATTGAAAGGTCAGCACAAATGGTCAAAATCCGACATTTTCTCACCTTTCTGCCCGTTCGCAGCTCAGAAAATGACAATGACCATCCTCATCTCGTTGTGTAGCTGGACATAGAAAATAACACCATGAAAAAGAGCCACATTTCTCTAAAGAACTCGCCCAGGGCTGCTGAAAGCTGAAAAAGAACCTATCTAGAAGTTTGGGGCTTTTTACCCGTGAATCTTCACTTTGCGACTAAACTATTCACAGCAGTGCCAAATTTTCTGAGTCACTGAATGCGGGTGCCAGCGCCCTACAAGCAAACCAAAAATCAAACCAATGCGACCACTGAAATTACAGCTGGGTCATGTTATAGAGAGGTACGTTGAAATTGAAAGGTCTGCACAAATGGTCAAAATCCGACATTTTCTCACCTTTCTGCCCGTTCGCAGCTCAGAAAATGACAATGACCATCCTCATCTCGTTGTATAACTGGACATAGACAAGAGCACCAAGAAAAAGACCCACATTTCTCTAAAGAACTCGCCCAGGGCTGCTGAAAGCTGAAAAAGAACCTATCTAGAAGTTTGGGGCTTTTTACCCGTGAATCTTCAATTTGCGACTAAACTATTCACAGCAGTGCCAAATTATTAGGGTCACTGATTGTGGGTGCCAGCGCTCTACAAGCAAACCAAATATGAAACCAATGCGACCGCTGACATTACAGCTGGGTCATGTTATAGAAAGGTACGTTGAAATTAAAAGGTCAGCACAAATGGTCAAAATCCGACATTTTCTCACCTTTCTCCCCTTTCGCAAGTCAAAAAATAACATTGACCATCCTCATCTCGTTGTGTAGCTGGACATAGACAAGAGCACCATGAAAAAGAGTCACATTTCTCTAAAGAACTCGCCCAGGGCTGCTAAAAGCTGAAAAAGAACCTATCTAGAAGTTTGGGGCTTTTTACCCGTGAATCTTCACTTTGCGACTAAACTATTCACAGCAGTGCCAAATTTTCTGGGTCACTGAATGCGAGTGCCAGCGCCCTACAAGCAAACCAAAAATGAAACCAATGCGACCACTGAAATTACAGCTGGGTCATGTTATAGAGAGGTACGTTGAAATTGAAAGGTCAGCACAAATGGTCAAAATCCGACATTTTCTCACCTTTCTGCTCGTTCGCAGCTCAGAAAATGACAATGACCATCCTCATCTCGTTGTATAGCTGGACATAGACAAGAGCACCAAGAAAAAGACCCACATTTCTCTAAAGAACTCGCCCAGGGCTGCTGAAAGCTGAAAAAGAACCTATCTAGAAGTTTGGGGCTTTTTACCCGTGAATCTTCACTTTGCGACTAAACTATTCACAGCAGTGCCAAATTTTCTGGGTCACTGAATGCGGGTGCCAGCGCCCTACAAGCGAACCAAAAATGAAACCAATGCGACCACTGAAATTACAGCTGGGTCATGTTATAGAGAGGTACGTTGAAATTGAAAGGTCAGCACAAATGGTCAAAATCCGACATTTTCTCACCTTTCTGCCCGTTCGCAGCTTATGAAATGACAATGACCATTCTCATCTCGTTGTGTAGCTGGACATAGACAAGAGCACCAAGAAAAAGACCCACATTTCTCTAAAGAACTCGCCCAGGGCTGCTGAAAGCTGAAAAAGAACCTATCTAGAAGTTTGGGGCTTTTTACCCGTGAATCTTCACTTTGCGACTAAACTATTCACAGCAGTGCCAAATTTTCTGGGTCACTGAATGCGGGTGCCAGCGCCCTACAAGCAAACCAAAAATGAAACCAGTGCGACCACTGAAAATACAGCTGGGTCATGTTATAGAGAGGTACGTTGAAATTGAAAGGTCAGCACAAATGGTCAAAATCCGACATTTTCTCACCTCTCTACCCGTTCGCAGCTCAGAAAATGACAATGACCATCCTCATCTTGTTGTGTAGCTGGACATAGACAAGAGCACCAAGAAAAAGACCCACATTTCTCTAAAGAAATCGCCCAGGGCTGATGAAAGCTGAAAAAGAACCTATCTAGAAGTTTGTGGCTTGTTACCCGTGAATCTTCACTTTGCGACTAAACTATTCACAGCAGTGCCAAATTTTCTGGGTCACTGATTGCGGGTGCCAGCGCCCTACAAGCAAACCAAAAATCAAACCAATGCGACCACTGAAATTACAGCTGGGTCATGTTATAGAGAGGTACGTTGAAATTGAAAGGTCAGCACAAATGGTCAAAATCCGACATTTTCTCACCTTTCTGCCCGTTCGCAGCTCAGAAAATGACAATGACCATCCTCATCTCGTTGTATAGCTGAACATAAACAAGAGCACCAAGAAAAAGACCCACATTTCTCTAAAGAACTCGCCCAGGGCTGCTGAAAGCTGAAAAAGAACCTATCTAGAAGTTTGGGGCTTTTTACCCGTGAATCTTCACTTTGCGACTAAACTATTCACAGCAGTGCCAAATTTTCTGGGTCACTGAATGCGGGTGCCAGCGCCCTACAAGCCAACCAAAAATCAAACAAATGCGACCACTCAAATTACAGCTGGGTCATGTTGTAGAGAGGTACGTTGAAATTGAAAGGTCAGCACAAATGGTCAAAATCCGACATTTTCTCACCTTTCTGCCCGTTCGCAGCTTATGAAATGACAATGAACATTCTCATCTCGTTGTGTAGCTGGACATAGACAAGAGCACCAAGAAAAAGACCCACATTTCTCTAAAGAACTCGCCCAGGGCTGCTGAAAGCTGAAAAAGAACCTATCTAGAAGTTTGGGGCTTTTGTAGTATCCCTGCCCGACCAATACGGAAGCAGTACGGAACTAATACGGAGCTTTGCCTGATGTATATTTAGTGTATCTCCGTATGTAAGCGTACGGCGTCTGCTGCATAAAAGCGGCTGCGCATTTCTGTTTTGATGAAGATGAGATTTTGATAATAACGAGATATTCAACCTCCAGGTGTGCACCGGAGAGAAAGTCAGTTATTTTGCCGCTTCTTCTTTCACTAGTAATTATATCTCAGGTGTGCACCTGAAAGAAGTAGAATAAAAGTAATTATTGTTGATTTCACCGCGCCTACCACTCGGCTACCCATTACATTGGTGGCAGCGGTGTGTTTTTGTAAAATAAAACAACGTGATTCGACCCCAGACCCCCATGGCTCAACCCGCTGCAGCTCCCTGCGACGAATCAAGGGAGGGTATTCCCCAAGACCAGCAGCGTTTGATTTTCGCCGGCGCAGTCGGAAGCAGGAGCCCACTCTTCACTTGGTACTTCCCCTCCGTGGTGGGATGCAGAGTTTCGTCAACACTCTTCCTGGCTATACCATCACTCTTTACGTCGCGCAAAGCAATGCTATTGACAATGTGAAGACCACGATTCAAGACGAGGAGGGAGGTCATTTGTCTGACGCCGAGCTAGCCGATCTGAGTCACCGGCTCAACCAAGATGAAGATAAAACCTGGCTCGCCCTCCGCCGTAGCTCCAGGCGCCGCCGTGGTTACTAACGCTGATTCCAGGTATGGCATTTTCTTTCCTGTCTTCCTTCAGTCTCCCTGTTCTCTTCAGTCTTCCTTTATGCGAGTGTGTGAATCCAGTTTAGTTTGGTAGGCGTCTGATCATGGTGAGCCACGGTTTACCCAGCTAACGTGGGACAATGTGTGTGACAACGCCCCTTATAGTTATAGTGTATTCAGTTCGGTTTTTGAACTGCGATGTTCCTGGCGGGTTGTGCCAGCGTTGTGCAGCAAGAGTGCTGTAGTTTTTCAGGTCCTATTTGGAGGACAGTTCTTTCCCCTTTTGACCCCGTGAGATCGTGTGAACCTGGTGTGTTCTACTTAATGATTTGTTATCAGTTCATTTCTTCTGTCTACTCTAAACGTTATCATTTCCGATATAATTTGCCATCTTCCGGTTGACGCTGTGTTCGTAACTCCTCACTAATTTTTTGAAAATCACGAGGGCGTGATTATCTGTAGGAAGGGAGGGTGTAGTATCCCTGCCCGACCAATACGGAAGCAGTACGGAACTAATACGGAGCTTTGCCTGATGTATATTTAGTGTATCTCCGTATGTAAGCGTACGGCGTCTGCTGCATAAAAGCGGCTGCGCATTTCTGTTTTGATGAAGATGAGATTTTGATAATAACGAGATATTCAACCTCCAGGTGTGCACCGGAGAGAAAGTCAGTTATTTTGCCGCTTCTTCTTTCACTAGTAATTATATCTCAGGTGTGCACCTGAAAGAAGTAGAATAAAAGTAATTATTGTTGATTTCACCGCGCCTACCACTCGGCTACCCATTACACTTTTTACCCGTGAATCTTCACTTTGCGACTAAACTATTCACAGCAGTGCCAAATTTTCTGGGTCACTGAATGCGGTTGCCAGCGCCCTACAAGCAAACCAAAAATGAAACCAATGCGACCACTGAATTTACAGCTGGGTCATGTTATAGAGAGGTACGTTGAAATTGAAAGGTCAGCACAAATGGTCAAAATCCGACATTTTCTCACCTTTCTGCCCGTTCGCAGCTCAGAAAATGACAATGACCATCCTCATTCCGTTGTGTAGCTGGACATAGAAAATAACACCATGAAAAAGAGCCACATTTCTCTAAAGAACTCGCCCAGGGCTGCTGAAAGCTGAAAAAGAACCTATCTAGAAGTTTGGGGCTTTTTACCCGTGAATCTTCACTTTGCGACTAAACTATTCACAGCAGTGCCAAATTTTCTGAGTCACTGAATGCGGGTGCCAGCGCCCTACAAGCAAACCAAAAATCAAACCAAAGCGACCACTGAAATTACAGCTGGGTCATGTTATAGAGAGGTACGTTGAAATTGAAAGGTCTGCACAAATGGTCAAAATCCGACATTTTCTCACCTTTCTGCCCGTTCGCAGCTCAGAAAATGACAATGACCATCCTCATCTCGTTGTATAACTGGACATAGACAAGAGCACCAAGAAAAAGACCCACATTTCTCTAAAGAACTCGCCCAGGGCTGCTGAAAGCTGAAAAAGAACCTATCTAGAAGTTTGGGGCTTTTTACCCGTGAATCTTCAATTTGCGACTAAACAATTCACAGCAGTGCCAAATTATTAGGGTCACTGATTGTGGGTGCCAGCGCTCTACAAGCAAACCAAATATGAAACCAATGCGACCGCTGACATTACAGCTGGGTCATGTTATAGAAAGGTACGTTGAAATTAAAAGGTCAGCACAAATGGTCAAAATCCGACATTTTCTCACCTTTCTCCCCTTTCGCAAGTCAGAAAATAACAATGACCATCCTCATCTCGTTGTGTAGCTGGACATAGACAAGAGCACCATGAAAAAGAGTCACATTTCTCTAAAGAACTCGCCCAGGGCTGCTAAAAGCTGAAAAAGAACCTATCTAGAAGTTTGGGGCTTTTTACCCGTGAATCTTCACTTTGCGACTAAACTATTCACAGCAGTGCCAAATTTTCTGGGTCACTGAATGCGAGTGCCAGCGCCCTACAAGCAAACCAAAAATGAAACCAATGCGACCACTGAAATTACAGCTGGGTTATGTTATAGAGAGGTACGTTGAAATTGAAAGGTCAGCACAAATGGTCAAAATCCGACATTTTCTCACCTTTCTGCTCGTTCGCAGCTGAGAAAATGACAATGACCATCCTCATCTCGTTGTATAGCTGGACATAGACAAGAGCACCAAGAAAAAGACCCACATTTCTCTAAAGAACTCGCCCAGGGCTGCTGAAAGCTGAAAAAGAACCTATCTAGAAGTTTGGGGCTTTTTACCCGTGAATATTCACTTTGCGACTAAACTATTCACAGCAGTGCCAAATTTTTTGGGTCACTGAATGCGAGTGCCAGCGCCCTACAAGCAAACCAAAAATGAAACCAATGCGACCACTGAAATTACAGCTGGGTCATGTTATAGAGAGGTACGTTGAAATTGAAAGGTCAGCACAAATGGTCAAAATCCGAAATTTTCTCACCTTTCTGCCCGTTCGCAGCTCAGAAATTGACAATGACCATCCTCACCTTGTTGTGTAGCTGGACATAGACAAGAGCACCATGAAAAAGAGCCACATTTCTCTAAAGAACTCGCCCAGGGCTGCTGAAAGCTGAAAAAGAACCTATCTAGAAGTTTGGGGCTTTTTACCCGTGAATCTTCACTTTGCGACTAAACTATTCACAACAGTGCCAAATTTTCTGGGTCACTGATATTGGCTGCCAGCGCCCTACAAGAAAACCAAAAATCAAACCAATGCGACCGCTGACATTACAGCTGGGTCATGTTATAGAGAGGTACGTTGAAATTGAAAGGTCAGCACAAATGGTCAAAATCCGACATTTTCTCACCTTTCTGCCCGTTCGCAGCTTAGAAAATGTCAATGACCATCCTCATCTCGTTGTGTAGCTGGACATAGACAAGAGCACCATGAAAAAGAGCCACATTTCTCTAAAGAACTCGCCCAGGGCTGCTGAAAGCTGAAAAAGAACCTATCTAGAAGTTTGGGGCTTTTTACCCGTGAATCTTCACTTTGCGACTAAACTATTCACAGCAGTGCCAAATTTTCTGGGTCACTGATATTGGCTGCCAGCGTCCTACAAGAAAACCAAAAATCAAATCAATGCGACCACTGACATTACAGCTGGGTCATGTTATAGAGAGGTACTTTGAAATTGAAAGGTCAGCACAAATGGTCAAAATACGACATTTTCTCACCTTTCTGCCCGGTCGCAGCTTAGAAAATGACAATGACCATCCTCATTTCGTTGGTTAGCTGGACATAGACAAGAGCACCATGAAAAAGAGTCACATTTCTCTAAAGAACTCGCCCAGGGCTGCTGAAAGCTGAAAAAGAACCTATCTAGAAGTTTGGGGCTTTTTACCCGTGAATCTTCACTTTGCGACTAAACAATTCACAGCAGTGCCAAATTTTCTGGGTTACTGAATGCGGGTGGCAGCGCTCTACAAGCAAACCAAAAATCAAACCAATGCGACCACTGAAAATACAGCTGGGTCATGTTATAGAGAGGTACGTTGAAATTGAAAGGTCAGCACAAATGGTCAAAATCCGACATTTTCTCACCTTTCTGCCCGTTCGCAGCTCAGAAAATGACAATGACCATCCTCATCTCGTTGTATAGCTGGACATAGACAAGAGCACCAAGAAAAAGACCCACATTTCTCTAAAGAACTCGCCCAGGGCTGCTGAAAGCTGAAAAAGAACCTATCTAGAAGTTTGGGGCTTTTTACCCGTGAATCTTCACTTTGCGACTAAACTATTCATAGCAGTGCCAAATTTTCTGGGTCACTGAATGCGGGTACAAGCGCCCTACAAGCAAACCAAAAATGAAACCAATGCGACCACTGAAATTACAGCTGGGTCATGTTATAGAGAGGTACGTTGAAATTGAAAGGTCTGCACAAATGGTCAAAATCCGACATTTTCTCACCTTTCTGCCCGTTCGCAGCTCAGAAAATGACAATGACCATCCTCATCTCGTTGTGTAGCTGGACATAGAAAATAACACCATGAAAAAGAGCCACATTTCTCTAAAGAACTCGCCCAGGGCTGCTGAAAGCTGAAAAAGAACCTATCTAGAAGTTTGGGGCTTTTTACCCGTGAATCTTCACTTTGCGACTAAACTATTTACAGCAGTGCCAAATTTTCTGGGTCACTGAATGCGGTTGCCAGCGCCCTACAAGCAAACCAAAAATGAAACCAATGCGACCACTGAATTTACAGCTGGGTCATGTTATAGAGAGGTACGTTGAAATTGAAAGGTCAGCACAAATGGTCAAAATCCGACATTTTCTCACCTTTCTGCCCGTTCGCAGCTCAGAAAATGACAATGACCATCCTCATTCCGTTGTGTAGCTGGACATAGAAAATAACACCATGAAAAAGAGCCACATTTCTCTAAAGAACTCGCCCAGGGCTGCTGAAAGCTGAAAAAGAACCTATCTAGAAGTTTGGGGCTTTTTACCCGTGAATCTTCACTTTGCGACTAAACTATTCACAGCAGTGCCAAATTTTCTGAGTCACTGAATGCGGGTGCCAGCGCCCTACAAGCAAACCAAAAATGAAACCAATGCGGCCACTGAAATTACAGCTGGGTCATGTTATAGAGAGGTACGTTGAAATTGAAAGGTCAGCACAAATGGTCAAAATCCGACATTTTCTCACCTTTCTGCCCGTTCGCAGCTCAGAAAATGACAATGACCATCATCATCTCGTTGTGTAGCTGGACATAGAAAATAGCACCATGAAAAAGAGCCACATTTCTCTAAAGAACTCACCCAGGGCTGCTGAAAGCTGAAAAAGAACCTACCTAGAAGTTTGGGGCTTTTTACCCGTGAATCTTCACTTTGCGACTAAACTATTCACAGCAGTGCCAAATTTTCTTGGTCACTGAATGCGGGTGCCAGCGCCCTACAAGCAAACCAAAAATGAAACCAATGCAACCACTGAAATTACAGGTGGGTCATGTTATAGAGAGGTACGTTGAAATTGAAAGGTCAGCACAAATGGTCAAAATCCGACATTTTCTCACCTTTCTGCCCGTTCGCAGCTTATGAAATGATAATGACCATTCTCATCTCGTTGTGTAGCTGGACATAGACAAGAGCACCAAGAAAAAGACCCACATTTCTCTAAAGAACTCGCCCAGGGCTGCTGAAAGCTGAAAAAGAACCTATCTAGAAGTTTGGGGCTTTTTACCCGTGAATCTTCACTTTGCGACTAAACTATTCACAGCAGTGCCAAATTTTCTGGGTCACTGAATGCGGGTGCCAGCGCCCTACAAGCAAACCAAAAATGAAACCAATGCGACCACTGAAATTACAGCTGGGTCATGTTATAGAGAGGTACGTTGAAATTGAAAGGTCTGCACAAATGGTCAAAATCCGACATTTTCTCACCTTTCTGCCCGTTCGCAGCTCAGAAAATGACAATGACCATCCTCATCTCGTTGTGTAGCTGGACATAGAAAATAACACCATGAAAAAGATCCACATTTCTCTAAAGAACTCGCCCAGGGCTGCTGAAAGCTGAAAAAGAACCTATCTAGAAGTTTGGGGCTTTTTACCCGTGAATCTTCATTTTGCGACTAAACTATTCACAGCAGTGCCAAATTTTCTGAGTCACTGAATGCGGTTGCCAGCGCCCTACAAGCAAACCAAAAATCAAACCAATGCGACCACTGAAATTACAGCTGAGTCAAGTTATAGAGAGGTACGTTGAAATTGAAAGGTCTGCACAAATGGTCAAAATCCGACATTTTCTCACCTTTCTGCCCGTTCGCAGCTCAGAAAATGACAATGACCATCCTCATCTCGTTGTACAGCTGGACATAGACAAGAGCACCAAGAAAAAGACCCACATTTCTCTAAAGAACTTGCCCAGGGCTGCTGAAAGCTGAAAAAGAACCTATCTAGAAGTTTGCGACTAAACTATTCACAGCAGTGCCAAATTTTCTGGTCACTGAATGCGGGTGCCAGCGCCCTACAAGCAAACCAAAGTTCAAATCAATGCGACCACTGACATTACAGCTGGGTCATGTTATAGAGAGGTACGTTGAAATTGGAAGGTCAGCACAAATGGTCAAAATCCGACATTTTCTCACCTTTCTGCCCGTTCGCAGCTCAGAAAATGACAATGACCATCATCATCTCGTTGTGTAGCTGGACATAGAAAATAGCACCATGAAAAAGAGCCACATTTCTCTAAAAAACTCACCAAGGGCTGCTGAAAGCTGAAAAAGAACCTATCTAGAAGTTTGGGGCTTTTTACCCGTGAATCTTCACTTTGCGACTAAACTATTCACAGCAGTGCCAAATTTTCTTGGTCACTGAATGCGGGTGCCAGCGCCCTACAAGCAAACCAAAAATCAAACCAATGCGACCACTGAAATTACAGCTGGGTCATGTTATAGAGAGGTACGTTGAAATTGAAAGGTCAGCACAAATGGTCAAAATCCGACGTTTTCTCACCTTTCTGCCCGTTCGCAGCTTATGAAATGACAATGACCATTCTCATCTCGTTGTGTAGCTGGACATAGACAAGAGCACCAAGAAAAAGACCCACATTTCTCTAAAGAACTCGCCCAGGGCTGCTGAAAGCTGAAAAAGAACCTATCTAGAAGTTTGGGGCTTTTTACCCGTGAATCTTCACTTTGCGACTAAACTATTCACAGCAGTGCCAAATTTTCTGGGTCACTGAATGCGGGTGCCAGCGCCCTACAAGCAAACCAAAAATGAAACCAATGCGACCACTGAAATTACAGCTGGGTCATGTTATAGAGAGGTACGTTGAAATTGAAAGGTCAGCACAAATGGTCAAAATCCTACATTTTCTCACCTTTCTGCCCGTTCGCAGCTCAGAAAATGACAATGACCATCCTCATCTCGTTGTGTAGCTGGACATAGAAAATAACACCATGAAAAAGAGCCACATTTCTCTAAAGAACTCGCCCAGGGCTGCTGAAAGCTGAAAAAGAACCTATCTAGAAGTTTGGGGCTTTTTACCCGAGAATCTTCACGTTGCGACTAAACTATTCACAGCAGTGCCAAATTTTCTGAGTCACTGAATGCGGGTGCCAGCGCCCTACAAGCGAACCAAAAATCAAACCAATGCAACCACTGAAATTACAGCTGAGTCATGTTATAGAGAGGTACGTTGAAATTGAAAGGTCTGCACAAATGGTCAAAATCCGACATTTTCTCACCTTTCTGCCCGTTCGCAGCTCAGAAAATGACAATGACCATCCTCATCTCGTTGTATAGCTGGACATAGACAAGAGCACCAAGAAAAAGACCCACATTTCTCTAAAGAACTCACCCAGGGCTGCTGAAAGCTGAAAAAGAACCTATCTAGAAGTTTGGGGCTTTTTACCCGTGAATCTTCCCTTTTTAAACTAAACTATTCACGGCAGTGCCAAATTTTCTGGGTCACTGAATGCGGGTGCCAGCGCCCTACAAGCAAACCAAAAATGAAACCAATGCGACCACTGAAAATACAGCTGGGTGATGTTATAGAGAGGTACGTTGAAATTGAAAGGTCTGCACAAATGGTCAAAATCAGACATTTTCTCACCTTTCTACCCGTTCGCAGCTGAGAAAATGACAATGACCATCCTCATCTCGTTGTATAGCTGGACATAGACAAGAGCACCAAGAAAAAGACCCACATTTCTCTAAAGAACTCGCCAAGGGCTGCTGAAAGCTGAAAAAGAACCTATCTAGAAGTTTGGGGCTTTTTACCCGTGAATCTTCACTTTGCGACTAAACTATTCACAGCAAGGCCAAATTTTCTGGGTCACTGAATGCGGGTGCCAGCGCCCTATAAGCAAACCAAAGTTCAAATCAATGCGACCACTGACATTACAGCTGGGTCATGTTATAGAGAGGTACGTTGAAATTGAAAGGTCAGCACAAATGGTCAAAATCTGACATTTTCTCACCTTCTTGCCCGTTCGCATCTCAGAAAATGACAATGACCATCCTCATCTTGTTGCGTAGCTGGACATAGAAAATAGCACCATGAAAAAGAGCCACATTTCTCTAAAGAACTCGTCCAGGGCTGCTGAAAGCTGAAAAAGAACCTATCTAGAAGTTTGGGGCTTTTTACCCGTGAATCTTCACTTTGCGACTAAACTATTCACAGCAGTGCCAAATTTTCTGGGTCACTGAATGCGGGTGCCAGCGCCCTACAAGCAAACCAAAAATGAAACCAATGCGACCACTGAAATTACAGCTGGGTCATGTTATAGAGAGGTACGTTGAAATTGAAAGGTCTGCACAAATGGTCAAAATCCGACATTTTCTCACCTTTCTGCCCGTTCGCAGCTCAGAAAATGACAATGACCATCCTCATCTCGTTGTGTAGCTGGACATAGAAAATAACACCATGAAAAAGATCCACATTTCTCTAAAGAACTCGCCCAGGGCTGCTGAAAGCTGAAAAAGAACCTATCTAGAAGTTTGGGGCTTTTTACCCGTGAATCTTCACTTTGCGACTAAACTATTCACAGCAGTGCCAAATTTCTGGGTCACTGAATGCGGTTGCCAGCGCCCTACAAGCAAACCAAAAATCAAACCAATGCGACCACTGAAATTACAGCTGAGTCAAGTTATAGAGAGGTACGTTGAAATTGAAAGGTCTGCACAAATGGTCAAAATCCGACATTTTCTCACCTTTCTGCCCGTTCGCAGCTCAGAAAATGACAATGACCATCCTCATCTCGTTGTATAGCTGGACATAGACAAGAGCACCAAGAAAAAGACCCACATTTCTCTAAAGAACTTGCCCAGGGCTGCTGAAAGCTGAAAAAGAACCTATCTAGAAGTTTGGGGCTTTTTACCCGTGAATCTTCACTTTGCGACTAAACTATTCACAGCAGTGCCAAATTTTCTGGGTCACTGAATGCGGGTGCCAGCGCCCTACAAGCAAACCAAAGTTCAAATCAATGCGACCACTGACATTACAGCTGGGTCATGTTATAGAGAGGTACGTTGAAATTGGAAGGTCAGCACAAATGGTCAAAATCCGACATTTTCTCACCTTTCTGCCCGTTCGCAGCTCAGAAAATGACAATGACCATCATCATCTCGTTGTGTAGCTGGACATAGAAAATAGCACCATGAAAAAGAGCCACATTTCTCTAAAAAACTCACCAAGGGCTGCTGAAAGCTGAAAAAGAACCTATCTAGAAGTTTGGGGCTTTTTACCCGTGAATCTTCACTTTGCGACTAAACTATTCACAGCAGTGCCAAATTTTCTTGGTCACTGAATGCGGGTGCCAGCGCCCTACAAGCAAACCAAAAATCAAACCAATGCGACCACTGAAATTACAGCTGGGTCATGTTATAGAGAGGTACGTTGAAATTGAAAGGTCAGCACAAATGGTCAAAATCCGACGTTTTCTCACCTTTCTGCCCGTTCGCAGCTTATGAAATGACAATGACCATTCTCATCTCGTTGTGTAGCTGGACATAGACAAGAGCACCAAGAAAAAGACCCACATTTCTCTAAAGAACTCGCCCAGGGCTGCTGAAAGCTGAAAAAGAACCTATCTAGAAGTTTGGGGCTTTTTACCCGTGAATCTTCACTTTGCGACTAAACTATTCACAGCAGTGCCAAATTTTCTGGGTCACTGAATGCGGGTGCCAGCGCCCTACAAGCAAACCAAAAATGAAACCAATGCGACCACTGAAATTACAGCTGGGTCATGTTATAGAGAGGTACGTTGAAATTGAAAGGTCAGCACAAATGGTCAAAATCCGACATTTTCTCACCTTTCTGCCCGTTCGCAGCTCAGAAAATGACAATGACCATCCTCATCTCGTTGTGTAGCTGGACATAGAAAATAACACCATGAAAAAGAGCCACATTTCTCTAAAGAACTCGCCCAGGGCTGCTGAAAGCTGAAAAAGAACCTATCTAGAAGTTTGGGGCTTTTTACCCGAGAATCTTCACGTTGCGACTAAACTATTCACAGCAGTGCCAAATTTTCTGAGTCACTGTATGCGGGTGCCAGCGCCCTACAAGCGAACCAAAAATCAAACCAATGCGACAACTGAAATTACAGCTGAGTCATGTTATAGAGAGGTACGTTGAAATTGAAAGGTCTGCACAAATGCTCAAAATCCGACATTTTCTCACCTTTCTGCCCGTTCGCAGCTCAGAAAATGACAATGACCATCCTCATCTCGTTGTATAGCTGGACATAGACAAGAGCACCAAGAAAAAGACCCACATTTCTCTAAAGAACTCACCCAGGGCTGCTGAAAGCTGAAAAAGAACCTATCTAGAAGTTTGGGGCTTTTTACCCGTGAATCTTCCCTTTTTAAACTAAACTATTCACGGCAGTGCCAAATTTTCTGGGTCACTGAATGCGGGTGCCAGCACCCTACAAGCAAACCAAAAATGAAACCAATGCGACCACTGAAAATACAGCTGGGTGATGTTATAGAGAGGTACGTTGAAATTGAAAGGTCTGCACAAATGGTCAAAATCAGACATTTTCTCACCTTTCTACCCGTTCGCAGCTGAGAAAATGACAATGACCATCCTCATCTCGTTGTATAGCTGGACATAGACAAGAGCACCAAGAAAAAGACCCACATTTCTCTAAAGAACTCGCCAAGGGCCGCTGAAAGCTGAAAAAGAACCTATCTAGAAGTTTGGGGCTTTTTACCCGTGAATCTTCACTTTGCGACTAAACTATTCACAGGAGTGCCAAATTATCAGGGTCACTGATTGTGGCTGCCAGCGCCCTACAAGCAAACCAAAAATCAAACCAATGCGACCGCTGACATTACAGCTGGGTCATGTTATAGAGAGGTACGTTGAAATTGAAAGGTCAGCACAAATGGTCAAAATACGACATTTTCTCACCTTTCTGCCCGTTCGCAGCTTAGAAAATGACAATGACCATCCCCATCTCGTTGTGTAGCTGGACATAGAAAATAACACCATGAAAAAGAGCCACATTTCTCTAAAGAACTCGCCCAGGGCTGCTGAAAGCTGAAAAAGAACCTATCTAGAAGTTTGGGGCTTTTTACCCGTGAATCTTCACTTTGCGACTAAACTATTCACAGCAGTGCCAAATTTTCTGGGTCACTGAATGCGGGTGCCAGCGCCCTACAAGCAAACCAAAAATCAAACAAATGCGACCACTCAAATTACAGCTGGGTCATGTTATAGAGAGGTACGTTGAAATTGAAAGGTCAGCACAAATGGTCAAAATCCGACATTTTCTCACCTTACTGCCCGTTCGCAGCTCAGAAAATGACAATGACCATCCTCATCTCGTTGTATAGCTGGACATAGACAAGAGCACCAAGAAAAAGACCCACATTTCTCTAAAGAACTCGCCCAGGGCTGCTGAAAGCTGAAAAAGAACCTATCTAGAAGTTTGGGGCTTTTTACCCGTGAATCTTCACTTTGCGACTAAACTATTCATAGCAGTGCCAAATTTTCTGGGTCACTGAATGCGGGTACCAGCGCCCTACAAGCAAACCAAAAATGAAACCAATGCGACCACTGAAATTACAGCTGGGTCATGTTATAGAGAGGTACGTTGAAATTGAAAGGTCAGCACAAATGGTCAAAATCCGACATTTTCTCACCTTTCTGCCCGTTCGCAGCTCAGAAAATGACAATGACCATCATCATCTCGTTGTGTAGCTGGACATAGAAAATAGCACCATGAAAAAGAGCCACATTTCTCTAAAGAACTCACCCAGGGCTGCTGAAAGCTGAGAAACAACCTATCTAGAAGTTTGGGGCTTTTTACCCGTGAATCTTCACTTTGCGACTAAACTATTCACAGCAGTGCCACATTTTCTGGGTCACTGAATGCGGGTACCAGCGCCCTACAAGCAAACCAAATATGAAACCAATGCGACCACTGAAATTACAGCTGGGTCATGTTATAGAGAGGTACGTTGAAATTGGAAGGTCAGCACAAGGGGTCAAAATCCGACGTTTTCTCACCTTTCTGCCCGTTCGCAGCTCAGAAAATGACAATGACCATCCTCATCTCGTTGTGTAGCTGGACATAGAAAATAGCACAATGAAAAAGAGCCACATTTCTCTAAAGAATTCGCCCAGGGCTGCTGAAAGCTGAAAAAGAACCTATCTAGAAGTTTGGGGCTTTTTACCCGTGAATCTTCACTTTGCGACTAAACTATTTACAGCAGTGCCAAATTTTCTGAGTCACTGAATGCGAGTGCCAGTGCCCTACAAGCAAACCAAAAATGAAACCAATGCGACCACTGAAATTACAGCTGGGTCATGTTATAGAGAGGTACGTTGAAATTGAAAGGTCAGCACAAATGGTCAAAATCCGACATTTTCTCACCTTTCTGCTCGTTCGCAGCTTATGAAATGACAATGACCATTCTCATCTCGTTGTGTAGCTGGACATAGACAAGAGCACCAAGAAAAAGACCCACATTTCCCTAAAGAACTCGCCCAGGGCTGCTGAAAGCTGAAAAAGAACCTATCTAGAAGTTTGGGGCTTTTTACCCGTGAATCTTCACTTTGCGACTAAACTATTCACAGCAGTGCCAAATTTTCTGGGTCACTGAATGCGGGTGCCAGCGCCCTACAAGCAAACCAAAAATGAAACCAATGCGACCACTGAAATTACAGCTGGGTCATGTTATAGAGAGGTACGTTGAAATTGAAAGGTCAGCACAAATGGTCACAATCCGACATTTTCTCACCTTTCTGCCCGTTCGCAGCTCAGAAAATGACAATGACCATCCTCATCTCGTTGTGTAGCTGGACATAGAAAATAACACCATGAAAAAGAGCCACATTTCTCTAAAGAACACGCCCAGGGCTGCTGAAAGCTGAAAAAGAACCTATCTAGAAGTTTGGGGCTTTTTACCCGTGAATCTTCACTTTGCGACTAAACTATTCATAGCAGTGCCAAATTTTCTGGGTCACTGAATGCGGGTACCAGCGCCCTACAAGCAAACCAAAAATGAAACCAATGCGACCACTGAAATTTCAGCTGGGTCATGTTATAGAGAGGTACGTTGAAATTGAAAGGTCAGCACAAATGGTCAAAATCCGACATTTTCTCACCTTTCTGCCCGTTCGCAGCTCAGAAAATGACAATGACCATCCTCATCTCGTTGTATAGCTGGACATAGACAAGAGCACGAAGAAAAAGACCCACATTTCTCTAAAGAACTCGCCCAGGGCTGCTGAAAGCTGAAAAAGAACCTATCTAGAAGTTTGGGGCTTTTTACTCGTGAATCTTCACTTTGCGACTAAACTATTCACAGCAGTGCCAAATTTTCTGGGTCACTGATATTGGCTGCCAGCGCCCTACAAGCAAACCAAAAATGAAACCAATGCGACCGCTGACATTACAGCTGGGTCATGTTATAGAGAGGTACGTTGAAATTGAAAGGTCCGCACAAATGGTCAAAATCCGACATTTTCTCACCTTTCTGCCCGTTCGCAGCTCAGAAAATGACAATGACCATCCTCATCTCGTTGTGTAGCTGGACATAGAAAATAACACCATGAAAAAGAGCCACATTTCTCTAAAGAACTCGCCCAGGGCTGCTGAAAGCTGAAAAAGAACCTATCTAGAAGTTTGGGGCTTTTTACCCGTGAATCTTCACTTTGCGACTAAACTATTCATAGCAGTGCCAAATTTTCTGGGTCACTGAATGCGGGTACCAGCGCCCTACAAGCAAACCAAAAATGAAACCAATGCGACCTCTGAAATTTCAGCTGGGTCATGTTATAGAGAGGTACGTTGAAATTGAAAGGTCAGCACAAATGGTCACAATCCGACATTTTCTCACCTTTCTGCCCGTTCGCAGCTCAGAAAATGACAATGACCATCCTCATCTCGTTGTGTAGCTGGACATAGACAAGAGTACCAAGAAAAAGACTCACATTTCTCTAAAGAACTCGCCCAGGGCTGCTGAAAGCTGAAAAAGAACCTATCTAGAAGTTTGGGGCTTTTTACCCGTGAATCTTCACTTTGCGACTAAACTATTCACAGCAGTGCCAAATTATTAGGGTCACTGATTGTGGGTGCCAGCGCCCTACAAGCAAACCAAATATGAAACCAATGCGACTGCTGACATTACAGCTGGGTCATGTTATAGAGAGGTACGTTGAAATTAAAAGGTCAGCACAAATGGTCAAAATCCGAAAATCTCTCACCTTTCTGCCCGTTCGCAACTCAGAAAATGACAATGACCATCCTCATCTCGTTGTGTAGCTGGACATAGACAAGAGCACCATGAAAAAGAGTCACATTTCTCTAAAGAACTCGCCCAGGGCTGCTGAAAGCTGAAAAAGAACCTATCTAGAAGTTTGGGGCTTTTTACCCGTGAATCTTCATTTTGCGACTAAACTATTCAGAGCAGTGCCAAATTTTCTGGGTCACTGAATGCGGGTACCAGCGCCCTACAAGCAAACCAAAAATGAAACCAATGCGACCACTGAAATTACAGCTGGGTCATGTTATAGAGAAGTACGTTGAAATTGGAAGGTCAGCACAAGGGGTCAAAATCCGACATTTTCTCACCTTTCTGCCCGTTCGCAGCTCAGAAAATGACAATGACCATCCTCATCTCGTTGTGTAGCTGGACATAGAAAATAGCACCATGAAAAAGAGCCACATTTCTCTAAAGAATTCGCCCAGGGCTGCTGAAAGCTGAAAAAGAACCTATCTAGAAGTTTGGGGCTTTTTACCCGTGAATCTTCACTTTGCGACTAAACTATTTACAGCAGTGCCAAATTTTCTGAGTCACTGAATGCGAGTGCCAGTGCCCTACAAGCAAACCAAAAATGAAACCAATGCGACCACTGAAATTACAGCTGGGTCATGTTATAGAGAGGTACGTTGAAATTGAAAGGTCAGCACAAATGGTCAAAATCCGACATTTTCTCACCTTTCTGCCCGTTCGCAGCTTATGAAATGACAATGACCATCCTCATCTCGTTGTATAGCTGGACATAGACAAGAGCACCAAGAAAAGGACCCACATTTCTCTAAAGAACTCGCCCAGGGCTGCTGAAAGCTGAAAAAGAACCTATCTAGAAGTTTGGGGCTTTTTACTCGTGAATCTTCACTTTGCGACTAAACTATTCACAGCAGTGCCAAATTTTCTGGGTCACTGATATTGGCTGCCAGCGCCCTACAAGCAAACCAAAAATGAAACCAATGCGACCGCTGACATTACAGCTGGGTCATGTTATAGAGAGGTACGTTGAAATTGAATGGTCCGCACAAATGGTCAAAATCCGACATTTTCTCACCTTTCTACCCGTTCGCAGCTCAGAAAATGACAATGACCATCCTCATCTCGTTGTGTAGCTGGACATAGAAAATAACACCATGAAAAAGAGCCACATTTCTCTAAAGAACTCGCCCAGGGCTGCTGAAAGCTGAAAAAGAACCTATCTAGAAGTTTGGGGCTTTTTACCCGTGAATCTTCACTTTGCGACTAAACTATTCATAGCAGTGCCAAATTTTCTGGGTCACTGAATGCGGGTACCAGCGCCCTACAAGCAAACCAAAAATGAAACCAATGCGACCACTGAAATTTCAGCTGGGTCATGTTATAGAGAGGTACGTTGAAATTGAAAGGTCAGCACAAATGGTCACAATCCGACATTTTCTCACCTTTCTGCCCGTTCGCAGCTCAGAAAATGACAATGACCATCCTCATCTCGTTGTGTAGCTGGACATAGACAAGAGTACCAAGAAAAAGACTCACATTTCTCTAAAGAACTCGCCCAGGGCTGCTGAAAGCTGAAAAAGAACCTATCTAGAAGTTTGGGGCTTTTTACCCGTGAATCTTCACTTTGCGACTAAACTATTCACAGCAGTGCCAAATTATTAGGGTCACTGATTGTGGGTGCCAGCGCCCTACAAGCAAACCAAATATGAAACCAATGCGACTGCTGACATTACAGCTGGGTCATGTTATAGAGAGGTACGTTGAAATTAAAAGGTCAGCACAAATGGTCAAAATCCGAAAATCTCTCACCTTTCTGCCCGTTCGCAACTCAGAAAATGACAATGACCATCCTCATCTCGTTGTGTAGCTGGACATAGACAAGAGCACCATGAAAAAGAGTCACATTTCTCTAAAGAACTCGCCCAGGGCTGCTGAAAGCTGAAAAAGAACCTATCTAGAAGTTTGGGGCTTTTTACCCGTGAATCTTCACTTTGCGACTAAACTATTCAGAGCAGTGCCAAATTTTCTGGGTCACTGAATGCGAGTGCCAGCGCCCTACAAGCAAACCAAATATGAAACCAATGCGACCACTGAAATTACAGCTGGGTCATGTTATAGAGAGGTACGTTGAAATTGAAATGTCAGCACAAATGGTCAAAATCCGACATTTTCTCACCTTTCTGCCCGTTCGCAGCTCAGAAAATTACAATGACCATCCTCATCTTGTTGTGTAGCTGGACATAGAAAATAGCACCATGAAAAAGAGCCACATTTCTCTAAAGAATTCGCCCAGGGCTGCTGAAAGCTGAAAAAGAACCTATCTAGAAGTTTGGGGCTTTTTACCCGTGAATCTTCACTTTGCGACTAAACTATTCACAGCAGTGCCAAATTTTTAGGGTCACTGTTTGTGGGTGCCAGCGCCCTACAAGCAAACCAAATATGAAACCAATGCGACCGCTGACATTACAGCTGGGTCATGTTATAGAGAGGTACGTTGAAATTGGAAGGTCAGAACAAATGGTCAAAATCCGACATTTTCTCACCTTTCTCCCCGTTCGCAGCTCAGAAAATGACAATGACCATCCTCATCTCGTTGTGTAGCTGGACATAGACAAGAGCACCAAGAAAAAGAGCCACATTTCTCTAAAGAACTCGCCCAGGGCTGCTGAAAGCTGAAAAAGAACCTATCTAGAAGTTTGTGGCTTTTTACCCGTGAATCTTCACTTTGCGACTAAACAATTCACAGCAGTGCCAAATTTTCTGGGTCACTGAATGCGGGTGCCAGCGCCCTACAAGCAAACCAAAAATGAAACCAATGTGACCACTGAAATTACAGCTGGGTCATGTTATAGAGAGGTACGTTGAAATTGAAAGGTCAGCACAAATGGTCAAAATCCGACATTTTCTCACCTTTCTGCCCGTTCGCAGCTGAGAAATTGACAATGACCATCCTCATCTTGTTGTGTAGCTGGACATAGAAAATAGCACCATGAAAAAGAGCCACATTTCTCTAAAGAACTCGCCCAGGGCTGCTGAAAGCTGAAAAAGAACCTATCTAGAAGTTTGGGGCTTTTGACCCGTGAATCTTCACTTTGCGACCCAACTATTCACAGCAGTGCCAAATTTTCTGGGTCACTGAATGCGGGTGCCAGCGCCCTACAAGCAAACCAAAAATCAAACCAATGCGACCACTGAAATTACAGCTGGGTCATGTTATAGAGAGGTACGTTGAAATTGAAAGGTCAGCACAAATGGTCAAAGTCCGACATTTTCTCACCTTTCTACCCGTTCGCAGCTCAGAAAATGACAATGACCATCTTCATCTCGTTGTATAGCTGGACATACCGTAATGTCGCGTGCATAAGCCGGATTTGTGCATAAGCCTGTCTCGTGTAGAAGCATGAAATCTGCAACAGCTTTTCGCGTACAAGCCTGTCGCATGCATAAGCCGGGCCAGTACACGAGACGCGCCACGTGTCGCGTGCGTAAGCCGGGCTACTACGCAAGACTGGTGAGCGCGCCTTTTACATGTTCATGTTTGCATGGTACCGTACACTTGCACACGCGGAAAACGTGGGAAGATGCGGAAATCAACACCAGCTGCGCTCGACGGCCATGCAGCACTCTTCAAGCGAGAGAGAGAGAGAAAGGAGAGGGGGGACGCGGTTCAGGGAGCGAAAAAAAAGAAAAAAAATCCCGTTGGAAAATGTTGGTTTTGACGTCCAAAAGTCAGCAGTTTGCGCATACAAGCCTGGTCATTGAGTGGTGCTTGTCATATAAGCCTGTCTCGTGTATGAGCCTGTCTTGTGTACAAGCCTGACTCCATCACCGGCTTATAGGCATATAAGCCCCGGCTAATGCACGCGACATTACGGTAGACAAGAGCACCAAGAAAAAGACCCACATTTCTCTAAAGAACTCGCCCAGGGCTGCTGAAAGCTGAAAAAGAACCTATCTAGAAGTTTGGGGCTTTTTACCCGTGAATCTTCACTTTGCGACTAAACTATTCACAGCAGTGCCAAATTTTTAGGGTCACTGATTGTGGGTGCCTGCGCCCTACAAGCAAACCAAATATGAAACAAATGCGACCGCTGACATTACAGCTGGGTCATGTTATAGAGAGGTACTTTGAAATTGGAAGGTCAGCACAAATGGTCAAAATCCGACATTTTCTCACCTTTCTGCCCGTTCACAACTCAGAAAATGACAATGACCATCCTCATCTCGTTGGTTAGCTGGACATAGACAAGAGCACCATGAAAAAGAGTCACATTTCTCTAAAGAACTCGTCCAGGGCTGCTGAAAGCTGAAAAAGAACCTATCTAGAAGTTTGGGGCTTTTTACCCGTGAATCTTCACTTTGCGACTAAACTATTCACAGCAGTGCCAAATTTTCTGGGTCACTGAATGCGAGTGCCAGCGCCCTACAAGCAAACCAAAAATTAAACCAATGCGACCACTGAAATTACAGCTGGGTCATGTTATAGAGAGGTACGTTGAAATTGAAAGGTCAGCACAAATGGTCAAAATCCGACATTTTCTCACCTTTCTGCCCGTTCGTAGCTTAGAAAATGACAATGACCATCCTCATCTCGTTGTGTAGCTGGACATAGACAAGAGCACCATGAAAAAGAGTCACATTTCTCTAAAGAACTCGCCCAGGGCTGCTGAAAGCTGAAAAAGAACCTATCTAGAAGTTTGGGGCTTTTTACCCGTGAATCTTCACTTTGCGACTAAACTATTCACAGGAGTGCCAAATTATCAGGGTCACTGATTGTGGCTGCCAGCGCCCTACAAGCAAACCAAAAATCAAACCAATGCGACCGCTGACATTACAGCTGGGTCATGGTTTAGAGAGGTACGTTGAAATTGAAAGGTCAGCACAAATGGTCAAAATACGACATTTTCTCACCTTTCTGCCCGTTCGCAGCTTAGAAAATGACAATGACCATCCCCATCTCGTTGTGTAGCTGGACATAGACAAGAGCACCATGAAAAAGAGTCACATTTCTCTAAAGAACTCGCCCAGGGCTGCTAAAAGCTGAAAAAGAACCTATCTAGAAGTTTGGGGCTTTTTACCCTTGAATCTTCACTTTGCGACTAAACTATTCACAGCAGTGCCAAATTTTCTGGGTCACTGATTGTGGCTGCCAGCGCCCTACAAGCAAACCAAAAATCAAACCAATGCGACCGCTGACATTACAGCTGGGTCATGTTATAGAGAGGTACGTTGAAATTGAAAGGTCAGCACAAATGGTCAAAATACGACATTTTCTCACCTTTCTGCCCGGTCGCAGCTTAGAAAATAACAATGACCATCCTCATCTCGTTGGTTAGCTGGACATAGACAAGAGCACCATGAAAAAGAGTCACATTTCTCTAAAGAACTCGCCCAGGGCTGCTGAAAGCTGAAAAAGAACCTATCTAGAAGTTTGGGGCTTTTTACCCGTGAATCTTCACTTTGCGACTAAACTATTCACAGCAGTGCCAAATTTTCTGGGTTACTGAATGCAGGTGGCAGCGCTCTACAAGCAAACCAAAAATGAAACCAATGCGACCACTGAAATTACAGCTGGGTCATGTTATAGAGAGGTACTTTGAAATTGAAAGGTCAGCACAAATGGTCACAATCCGACATTTTCTCACCTTTCTGCCCGTTCGCAGCTCAGAAAATGACAATGACCATCCTCATCTCGTTGTGTAGCTGGACATAGACAAGAGCACCAAGAAAAAGACTCACATTTCTCTAAAGAACTCGCCCAGGGCTGCTGAAAGCTGAAAAAGAACCTATCTAGAAGTTTGGGGCTTTTTACCCGTGAATCTTCACTTTGCGACTAAACTATTCACAGGAGTGCCAAATTATCAGGGTCACTGTTTGTGGGTGCCTGCGCCCTACAAGCAAACCAAATATGAAACAAATGCGACCGCTGACATTACAGCTGGGTCATGTTATAGAGAGGTACTTTGAAATTGGAAGGTCAGAACAAATGGTCAAAATCCGACATTTTCTCACCTTTCTGCCCGTTCACAACTCAGAAAATGACAATGACCATCCTCATCTCGTTGTGTAGCTGGACATAGACAAGAGCACCATGAAAAAGAGTCACATTTCTCTAAAGAACTCGCCCAGGGCTGCTGAAAGCTGAAAAAGAACCTATCTAGAAGTTTGGGGCTTTTGACCCGTGAATCTTCACTTTGCGACTAAACTATTCACAGCAGTGCCAAATTTTCTGGGTCACTGAATGCGGATGCCAGCGCCCTACAAGCAAACCAAAAATGAAACCAATGTGACCACTGAAATTACAGCTGGGTCATGTTATAGAGAGGTACGTTGAAATTGAAAGGTCAGCACAAATGGTCAAAATCCGACATTTTCTCACCTTTCTGCCCGTTCGCAGCTGAGAAATTGACAATGACCATCCTCATCTTGTTGTGTAGCTGGACATAGAAAATAGCACCATGAAAAAGAGCCACATTTCTCTAAAGAACTCGCCCAGGGCTGCTGAAAGCTGAAAAAGAACCTATCTAGAAGTTTGGGGCTTTTTACCCGTGAATCTTCACTTTGCGACTAAACTATTCACAGCAGTGCCAAATTTTCTGGGTCACTGAATGCGGGTGCCAGCTCCCTACAAGCATACCAAAAATGAAACCAATGCGACCACTGAAATTACAGCTGGGTCATGTTATAGAGAGGTACGTTGAAATTGAAAGGTGTTGTGTCCCTCAGTCAAGTCATATTATTATGACTTCTCACGAGCATGCGCACGAGAGATGCATGCTCGTGTGAAGTTGGTTTTGGGATGTTCGGAGGCAGTCTTCTCTTGCTGCAGCTGAGTCTGGTTAAAGATAATGACATTCCGAGTTCAGAGCAGTTCAGAGTGAGCCAGTTACGTGTGTGTATAAACTGCATGATTAGATCATTGTATGGTCTAGGCAGGGACCATACAAATGGCGACGAATACTTACTTGCCCTACGCCGCCACCATCGAGCCTTTCGACGGGGGTGATTTCAAAGACTATCGCGAACGCGTTGAATTTTTCTTCTGTGCCAATTGTATTGGTGTCGTGGCGTCCAATGCCTCTTCTGGTGAAAAGAGAGCAGCGGAGAAGAGAATGACAGCGCATCTAATTTCCCTGCTCTCTAAGACGGTCTACTCAACCTTGAAATCCCTGATCCTACCTGACGAGATCGCGTCAAAGAAGTATGACGAGCTTTGTGCTGTACTGGAGAAATACTACAAAAAGAACACTACCCCAACCACCGCCGCTTTTCAGTTTCGCCAAGTCTCCCAAGCTCCGGGTGAAACTACAGTCGATTTTGCTAATAAACTCAAGCGTGCTGCTGTCGATTGTCAATTTGGCTCCCATCGTGACCGAGCCCTCACGGACCAGTTTATTTCGGGCATGGCAAGCTCGACGATACGACGGAAATTGTTACTCTCCAAGGAGTCCGATATTGACACGTTTGAGAAAGTCATCGACCTGGCTAGCAAGGAGGAACTGGCCATTTCCTACTCAAAACAATTCACTGCACCCTCTGCTGCTTCTGCGTCGATCGGGTCTCCCACGGACATTCCCGTACACATGACGAAGGAACGTCGATCCACCAAGCAGCCGATGGCGTCCGGAAAGCGTTGTTTTCGCTGCGGGTCGGATATGCACCTGGCAAACAAGTGTCGACATAAGGACGCCGAGTGCCGGTACTGCCACAAACGGGGGCATCTGGAGAAGGTTTGTCGTACTAAACTGCAGAGAGACAAGCGTGACTGTCACCATGTCATGGGTGAGGATCTTTCTACCTCCGACTCTGACTGTGAAGACGCAGGTGAGAGCGTTCCAATGTATACTGTACGTGATACTACAGGCAGCGTACCCCCGTTTGCTGTGGATGTTGTAATCAATGAGGTACCCATCCCTATTCGCATGGAAGTTGATACTGGCAGTGGTGTGTCCATACTAAATAAACGGGATTTCGAGAAGCTGGGTGGGGTTCTGTCTACCTTACCTAAATCCACCGTACTGTTGAGGGGTTTCTCTGATAAGCCTATTACCTGCCTGGGCGAGCTTGAAATGAATGTCACCTTGAATGGTACGACAGCGCCCGTTAAGCTCAGAGTTGTAGATGTCTCGGGACCATCCCTTTTGGGAAGGGACATGCTACAACTGTTTCAATTACCATGGAATGAAATCTTCTCTGTCAAAACTAGAATTGATGAAACCGTGGCACAAATTCAACTGCGTGAGGAAATTATGGCCCAATTTCCAGATCTGTTTGATTCTACCTCAATGGGCAAACTAAACACAATGAAGGTCAACCTGCGTGTTGACGACGCACACCCGGTTTTCCTCAAGCCTCGCAAAGTCCCATTTGCAATTACTGAGAAATACGATGAGGCTCTTGATCAACTCGAGCGCGATGGCATTCTCGAGAAAGTTGAATATTCACAATGGGCAACGCCAACTGTTCCGGTCAAAAAGCCGGATGGCTCGATTCGCATTTGTGCGGATTACTCGCGCACTCTAAATGCACATTCACCGCTGGAAAGCTATCCGCTACCTACAATCGCTGAGATCCGCGCTAAATTGTCAGGCGGTACGAAATTCACCAAAATCGATCTCAAGCAGGCGTATCACCAGCTCGAGCTCGATGAATCATGCCGAAAGTACACCACTATCAATACTCACCGTGGTTTGTTTGAATATGTGCGCTTACCGTTCGGTGTACACTCGGCTGTTGCCATTTTTCAGCGCACCATGGAGACTGTGCTGGCTGGCATCGATGGATGCATTGTATACATCGATGACATTGTGGTTACGGGCAAAACACCTGACGAGCATCGAGCGACCCTTGTGAAAGTTCTCCAGCGCCTGCAAGAAGTCGGCATGAAACTAAAACTCGAGAAGTTTGAAGTCATGCTTGACAGCATCTCCTACTTGGGGCACACATTCTCAGCGGAGGGTGTATCGCCATCAGCCGAGCGCACTACAGCCATGAAAGACGCAAAACCTCCTACTACTGTGAGTGAACTGCAATCGTTCATCGGTTCTGCCAACTACGTCAGAGCATTCATTCCGAATTTTGCCACCATCATGGCACCGTTGTACGCCTTACTCAAAAAAGATGCTGTGTGGAAGTGGGAGTCTAGTGAGAGCAACGCGTTTGACGCAATCAGATGTGCACTCTGCGCCACTGAAACGTTGGCTTTCTACTCCACTACGAAGGACATCAAGGTCCAAGTTGACGCCTCAGGCGTAGGCCTAGGAGCGGTGCTATTGCAAGAAGAGCGACCTGGTCATTTCCGTCCCATTGCATATGCCTCGCGTGTTTTGACCAAGGCGGAAAAGAACTACTCTAACATCGAGCGAGAGGCGCTTGCCGTGGTGTTCGGAGCTACTACTTTCCGCCAGTACCTTCTCGGTCGCAAGTTCATTTTCGAAACAGACCACCAGCCGCTTGTTTAACTGCTTGGGTGTACAGACGGCGTTCCGTACTTGGTGTCACCGAGACTCAAGAAATGGAAGTTGGCCCTAGCGGCATACGACTACTCTATCAAGCACATCCCAGGGCGCCAAAACCCATTCGCTGATTTCATGTCGCGCCAACCTGGTCCTGGCGCTCCCTGCTCCGACGAGGTAGCTGATGAACAGGTACTATTCATTGAAAGCGAAGTCATTAATGCGGACACAGTTGCTACCGAAACGCAACGGGATCCTATACTGAAGACAGTTTGGCACCATGTACTGAATGGGTGGCCGGAAACCATTGATCAAACTCTACAGCCGTACTTTGCGAAGCGCTGGGAGTTGTCTGTGTCTGACAATATCCTTCTTTGGAACGATCGTGTCATTGTTCCAGAATCATTACGTGAGTTCTTGCTGAACGATCTTCACTATGAACACACAGGTGTAGTTCGTATGAAACGCTTGGCACGTCGCTACATGTGGTGGCCTCGTATCGACAGAGATTTGGAGCAGGTTTGCGCCCAGTGTCCGGAATGCCAAGCTGAAGCACGCCTGCCAGCGAAGGAGTTTGGTAGCTGGTCATGGCCGACGGGACCTTGGCAACGCTTACATATTGATTACGCCGGTCCTTTCATGGGCAAGATGTTTCTTGTCATTGTTGATTCATATTCTCGATTTCTGGATATTGTTCCTATGGACCGTGCAACGTCCGCTACTACTATCGCTGCTTTACGCCGTGTCTTCGCTTTGTTTGGCCTACCACATCACATCGTATCGGACAACGGCTCACAATTCACGAGTGAAGAATTTCAATCATTCCTACACAAGAATGGCATTCGACACACTTGTTCCGCTCCTGGACATCCGGCGACCAACGGGTTAGCAGAACGCTATGTTGGGGTTTTCAAGTCAAAATTGAAAGCCATGGGTACGCAGGGTGACCTACACGCTACGCTACAACGCTTCCTCCTGTCACATCGTACAACCCCTTCAGCAAACAACAAGTCACCAGCTGAGATGCTTATGATGCGTCAACCACGTACCCGTTTTGACACGCTAAAACAGACCGCCAAACCGTCTGTTGACGCTTACGAACGCAACATGAACAAGACCCCAGAATTCCAACCAGGCGACGCTGTGTTCACTCTAAATTTTGGCTCTTATGGTTCAAAGTGGGTCCCAGGTCGCATCGTGTCAGTCATCAGTCCAGTCAACTACCAAGTTCAAGTTCAGGATGCTTTGTGGAAGCGTCATCGCAACCAGTTGAGAGCACGTTCAGTTCCTTTGTCTGAGTTTGTGAGGGAGGATGTGGCTGAAGCTCCCCCTAAATCGACGCATCAGGCTCCATCGTCATCCGCTGATACTGGTCCCAGTGTTTCTTCTACCGGTACAGTTTCAAGTTCAAGTCCTACTACCGCTGAGAAACAACCGTCAAGTCAGTCAACAGTCAGCCCTACACCAACAACCACGACAATACCTACGGATAGTGAGTCTGAGTCTAGAATGCCAACACCATCGACACCTGGTCAGAACACTAGTACGACCCGGTCCGGCCGCCAGGTTGTCATACCTGAACGGTACCGCACTCAAGCCAAGTAGTGGTTTCCAGTTACTGCAGTGGTCATGAACTGTATTATAATGTGTATACAAATCTTGTTTCTGTAAATAGTTCAAATAATTATAGGTATTAGCCGTCATAAATACATGAATAGTTACTATGTCAGCCATGGGTATCGGTTATAATTCTATAGCGAATGATGACATAATTGGTTGCAGATCAGACACTCGCATAGTAGCCATCCATACGTATTTGAACCACTCTTATTACTGTTTTCCATGTTCGTCTTTTTCTAGTGGTGGGGGAATTGTTGTGTACCTCAGTCAAGTCATATTATTATGACTTCTCACGAGCATGCGCACGAGAGATGCATGCTCGTGTGAAGTTGGTTTTGGGATGTTCGGAGGCAGTCTTCTCTTGCTGCAGCTGAGTCTGGTTGAAGATAATGACATTCCGAGTTCAGAGCAGTTCAGAGTGAGCCAGTTACGTGTGTGTATAAACTGCATGATTAGATCATTGTATGGTCTAGGCAGGGACCATACAAAAGGTCAGCACAAATGGTCAAAATCCGACATTTTCTCACCTTTCTGCCCGTTCGCAGCTTAGAAAATGACAATGACCATCCTCATCTCGTTGTGTAGCTGGACATAGACAAGAGCACCATGAAAAAGAGTCACATTTCTCTAAAGAACTCGCCCAGGGCTGCTGAAAGCTGAAAAAGAACCTATCTAGAAGTTTGGGGCTTTTTACCCGTGAATCTTCACTTTGCGACTAAACTATTCACAGCAGTGCCAAATTTTCTGGGTCACTGAATGCGAGTGCCAGCGCCCTACAAGCAAACCAAATATGAAACCAATGCGACCACTGAAATTACAGCTGGGTCATGTTATAGAGAGGTACGTTGAAATTGAAAGGTCAGCACAAATGGTCAAAATCCGACATTTTCTCACCTTTCTGCTCGTTCGCAGCTCAGAAAATGACAATGACCATCCTCATCTTGTTGTGTAGCTGGACATAGAAAATAGCACCATGAAAAAGAGCCACATTTCTCTAGAGAACTCGCCCAGGGCTGCTGAAAGCTGAAAAAGAACCTATCAAGAAGTTTGGGGCTTTTTACCCGTGAATCTTCACTTTGCGACTAAACTATTCACAGCAGTGCCAAATTTTTAGGGTCACTGTTTGTGGGTGCCAGCGCCCTACAAGCAAACCAAATATGAAACCAATGCGACCGCTGACATTACAGCTGGGTCATGTTATAGAGAGGTACGTTGAAATTGGAAGGTCAGAACAAATGGTCAAAATCCGACATTTTCTCACCTTTCTGCCCGTTCGCAGCTCAGAAAATGACAATGACCATCCTCATCTCGTTGTGTAGCTGGACATAGACAAGAGCACCAAGAAAAAGAGCCACATTTCTCTAAAGAACTCGCCCAGGGCTGCTGAAAGCTGAAAAAGAACCTATCTAGAAGTTTGTGGCTGTTTACCCGTGAATCTTCACTTTGCGACTAAACAATTCACAGCAGTGCCAAATTTTCTAGGTCACTGAATGCGGGTGCCAGCGCCCTACAAGCAAACCAAAAATGAAACCAATGTGACCACTGAAATTACAGCTGGGTCATGTTATAGAGAGGTACGTTGAAATTGAAAGGTCAGCACAAATGGTCAAAATCCGACATTTTCTCACCTTTCTGCCCGTTCGCAGCTGAGAAATTGACAATGACCATCCTCATCTTGTTGTGTAGCTGGACATAGAAAATAGCACCATGAAAAAGAGCCACATTTCTCTAAAGAACTCGCCCAGGGCTGCTGAAAGCTGAAAAAGAACCTATCTAGAAGTTTGGGGCTTTTGACCCGTGAATCTTCACTTTGCGACCAAACTATTCACAGCAGTGCCACATTTTCTGGGTCACTGAATGTGGGTGCCAGCGCCCTAAAGCAAACCAAAAATCAAACCAATGCGACCACTGAAATTACAGCTGGGTCATGTTATAGAGAGGTACGTTGAAATTGAAAGGTCAGCACAAATGGTCAAAATCCGACATTTTCTCACCTTTCTACCCGTTCGCAGCTCAGAAAATGACAATGACCATCCTCATCTCGTTGTATAGCTGGACATAGACAAGAGCACCAAGAAAAAGACCCACATTTCTCTAAAGAACTCGCCCAGGGCTGCTGAAAGCTGAAAAAGAACCTATCTAGAAGTTTGGGGCTTTTTACCCGTGAATCTTCACTTTGCGACTAAACTATTCACAGCAGTGCCAAATTTTTAGGGTCACTGATTGTAGGTGCCTGCGCCCTACAAGCAAACCAAATATGAAACAAATGCGACTGCTGACATTACAGCTGGGTCATGTTATAGAGAGGTACTTTGAAATTGGAAGGTCAGCACAAATGGTCAAAATCCGACATTTTCTCACCTTTCTGCCCGTTCACAACTCAGAAAATGCCAAGACCATCCTCATCTCGTTGGTTAGCTGGACATAGACAAGAGCACCATGAAAAAGAGTCACATTTCTCTAAAGAACTTGCCCAGGGCTGCTGAAAGCTGAAAAAGAACCTATCTAGAAGTTTGGGGCTTTTTACCCGTGAATCTTCACTTTGCGACTAAACTATTCACAGCAGTGCCAAATTTTCTGGGTCACTGAATGCGAGTGCCTGCGCCCTACAAGCAAACTAAAAATTAAACCAATGCGACCACTGAAATTACAGCTGGGTCATGTTATAGAGAGGTACGTTGAAATTGAAAGGTCAGCACAAATGGTCAAAATCCGACATTTTCTCACCTTTCTGCCCGTTCGCAGCTTAGAAAATGACAATGACCATCCTCATCTCGTTGTGTAGCTGGACATAGACAAGAGCACCATGAAAAAGAGTCACATTTCTCTAAAGAACTTGCCCAGGGCTGCTGAAAGCTGAAAAAGAACCTATCTAGAAGTTTGGGGCTTTTTACCCGTGAATCTTCACTTTGCGACTAAAATATTCACAGCAGTGCCAAATTTTCTGGGTCACTGATTGTGGCTGCCAGCGCCCTACAAGCAAACCAAAAATCAAACCAATGCGACTGCTGACATTACAGCTGGGTCATGTTATAGAGAGGTACGTTGAAATTGAAAGGTCAGCACAAATGGTCAAAATACGACATTTTCTCACCTTTCTGCCCGTTCGCAGCTTAGAAAATGACAATGACCATCCCCATCTCGTTGTGTAGCTGGACATAGACAAGAGCACCATGAAAAAGAGTCACATTTCTCTAAAGAACTCGCCCAGGGCTGCTAAAAGCTGAAAAAGAACCTATCTAGAAGTTTGGGGCTTTTTACCCTTGAATCTTCACTTTGCGACTAAACTATTCACAGCAGTGCCAAATTTTTTGGGTCACTGATTGTGGCTGCCAGCGCCCTACAAGCAAACCAAAAATCAAACCAATGCGACCGCTGACATTACAGCTGGGTCATGTTATAGAGAGGTACGTTAAAATTGAAAGGTCAGCACAAATGGTCAAAATACGACATTTTCTCGCCTTTCTGCACGGTCGCAGCTTAGAAAATAACAATGACCATCCTCATCTCGTTGGTTAGCTGGACATAGACAAGAGCACCATGAAAAAGAGTCACATTTCTCTAAAGAACTCGCCCAGGGCTGCTGAAAGCTGAAAAAGAACCTATCTAGAAGTTTGGGGCTTTTTACCCGTGAATCTTCACTTTGCGACTAAACTATTCACAGCAGTGCCAAATTTTCTGGGTTACTGAATGCAGGTGGCAGCGCTCTACAAGCAAACCAAAAATGAAACCAATGCGACCACTAAAATTACAGCTGGGTCATGTTATAGAGAGGTACGTTGAAATTGAAAGGTCAGCACAAATGGTCACAATCCGACATTTTCTCACCTTTCTGCCCGTTCGCAGCTCAGAAAATGACAATGACCATCCTCATCTCGTTGTGTAGCTGGACATAGACAAGAGCACCAAGAAAAAGACTCACATTTCTCTAAAGAACTCGCCCAGGGCTGCTGAAAGCTGAAAAAGAACCTATCTAGAAGTTTGGGGCTTTTTACCCGTGAATCTTCACTTTGCGACTAAACTATTCACAGCAGTGCGAAATTATCAGGGTCACTGATTGTGGGTGCCAGCGCCCTACAAGCAAACTAAATATGAAACCAATGCGACCGCTGACATTACAGCTGGGTCATGTTATAGAGAGGTACGTTGAAATTAAAAGGTCAGCACAAATGGTCAAAATCCGAAATTTTCTCACCTTTCTGCCCGTTCGCAACTCAGAAAATGACAATGACGATCCTCATCTCGTTGTGTAGCTGGACATAGACAAGAGCACCATGAAAAAGAGTCACATTTCTCTAAAGAACTCGCCCAGGGCTGCTGAAAGCTGAAAAAGAACCTATCTAGAAGTTTGGGGCTTTTTACCCGTGGATCTTCACTTTGCGACGAAACTATTCACAGCAGTGCCAAATTTTCTGGGTTACTGAATGCGAGTGCCAGCGCCCTACAAGCAAACCAAAAATGAAACCAATGCGACCACTGAAATTACAGCTGGGTCATGTTATAGAGAGGTACGTTGAAATTGAAAGGTCAGCACAAATGGTCAAAATCCGACATTTTCTCACCTTTCTGCTCGTTCGCAGCTCAGAAAATTACAATGACCATCCTCATCTTGTTGTTTAGCTGGACATAGAAAATAGCACCATGAAAAAGAGCCACATTTCTCTAAAGAACTCGCCCAGGGCTGCTGAAAGCTGAAAAAGAACCTATCTAGAAGTTTGGGGCTTTTTACCCGTGAATCTTCACTTTGCGACTAAACTATTCACAGCAGTGCCAAATTTTTAGGGTCACTGTTTGTGGGTGCAAGCGCCCTACAAGCAAACCAAATATGAAACCAATGCGACCGCTGACATTACAGCTGGGTCATGTTATAGAGAGGTACGTTGATATTGGAAGGTCAGAACAAATGGTCAAAATCCGACATTTTCTCACCTTTCTGCCCGTTCGCAGCTCAGAAAATGACAATGACCATCCTCATCTCGTTGTGTAGCTGGACATAGACAAGAGCACCAAGAAAAAGACCCACATTTCTCTAAAGAACTCGCCCAGGGCTGCTGAAAGCTGAAAAAGAACCTATCTAGAAGTTAGGGGCTTTTTACCCGTGAATCTTCACTTTGCGACTAAACTATTCACAGCAGTGCCAAATTTTCTGGGTCACTGAAAGCGGATGCCAGCGCCCTACAAGCAAACCAAAAATGAAACCAATGTGACCACTGAAATTACAGCTGGGTCATGTTATAGAGAGGTACGTTGAAATTGAAAGGTCAGAACAAATGGTCAAAATCCGACATTTTCTCACCTTTCTGCCCGTTCGCAGCTGAGAAATTGACAATGACCATCCTCATCTTGTTGTGTAGCTGGACATAGAAAATAACACCATGAAAAAGAGCCACATTTCTCTAAAGAACTCGCCCAGGGCTGCTGAAAGCTGAAAATGAACCTATCTAGAAGTTTGGGGCTTTTTACCCGTGAATCTTCACTTTGCGACTAAACTATTCACAGCAGTGCCAAATTTTCTGGGTCACTGAATGCGGGTGCCAGCGCCCTACAAGCAAACCAAAAATCAAACCAATGCGACCATTGAAATTACAGCTGGGTCATGTTATAGAGAGGTACGTTGAAATTGAAAGGTCAGCACAAATGGTCAAAATCCGACATTTTCTCACCTTTCTACCCGTTCGCAGCTCAGAAAATGACAATGACCATCCTCATCTTGTTGTATAGCTGGACATAGACAAGAGCACCAAGAGAAAGACCCACATTTCTCTAAAGAACTCGCCCAGGGCTGCTGAAAGCTGAAAAAGAACCTATCTAGAAGTTTGGGGCTTTTTACCCGTGAATCTTTACTTTGCGACTAAACTATTCACAGCAGTGCCAAATTTTCTGGTTCACTGAATGCGGGTGCCAGCGCCCTACAAGCAAACCAAAAATGAAACCAATGCGACCACTGAAATTACAGCTGGGTCATGTTATAGAGATGTACGTTGAAATTGAAGGTCAGCACAAATGGTCAAAATCCGACATTTTCTCACCTTTCTGCCCGGTCGCAGCTTAGAAAATGACAATGACCATCCTCATCTCGTTGGTTAGCTGGACATAGACAAGAGCACCATGAAAAAGAGTCACATTTCTCTAAAGAACTCGCCCAGGGCTGCTGAAAGCTGAAAAAGAACCTATCTAGAAGTTTGGGGCTTTTTACCCGTGAATCTTCACTTTGCGACTAAATTATTCACAGCAGTGCCAAATTTTTATGGTGACTGATTGTCGCTGCCAGCGCCCTACAAGCAAACCAAAAATGAAACCAATGCGACCCCTGACATTACAGCTGGGTCATGTTATAGAGAGGTACGTTGAAATTGAAAGGTCAGCACAAATGGTCAAAATCCGACATTTTCTCACATTTCTGCCCGTTCGCAGCTCAGAAAATGACAATGACCATCCGCATCTCGATTTGTAGCTGGACATAGACAAGAGCACCATGAAAAAGACTCAAATTTCTCTAAAGAACTCGCCCAGGGCTGCTGAAAGCTGAAAAAGAACCTATCTAGAAGTTTGGGGCTTTTTACCCGTGAATCTTCACTTTGCGACTAAACTATTCACAGCAGTGCCAAATTTTTAGGGTCACTGAATGCGGGTGCCAGCGCCCTACAAGCAAACAAAAAATGAAACCAATGCGACCACTGAAAATACAGCTGGGTCATGTTATAGAGAGGTACGTTGAAATTGAAAGGTCAGCACAAATGGTCAAAATCCGACATTTTCTCACCTTTCTGCCCGTTCGCAGCTCAGAAAATGACAATGACCATCCTCATCTCGTTGTGTAGCTGGACATAGAAAATAGCACCAAGAAAAATAGCCACATTTCTCTAAAGAAATCGCCCAGGGCTGCTGAAAGCTGAAAAAGAACCTATCTAGAAGTTCGGGGTTTTTTACGACTTTGCGACTAAACTATTCACAGCAGTGGCAAATTTTCTGGGTCAATGAATGCAAGTGCCAGCGCCCTACAGGCAAACCAAAAATGAAACCAATGCGACCACTGAAATTACAGCTGGGTCATGTTATAGAGAGGTACGTTGAAATTGAAAGGTTAGCACAAATGGTCAAAATCCGACATTTTCTCACCTTTCTGCCCGTTCGCAGCTCAGAAAATGACAATGACCATCCTCATCTCGTCGTGTAGCTGGACATAGACAAGAGCACCATGAAAAAGACCCACATTTCTCTAAAGAACTCGCCCAGGGCTGCTGAAAGCTGAAAAAGAACCTATCTAGAAGTTTGGGGCTTTTTACTCGTGAATCTTCACTTTGCGACTAAACTATTCACAGCAGTGCCAAATTTTCTTGGTCACTGAATGCGGGTGGCAGCGGCCTACAAGCAAACCAAAAATGAAACCAATGCGACCACTGAAATTACAGCTGTATCATGTTATAGAGAGGTACGTTGAAATTGAAAGGTCAGCACAAATGGTCAAAATCCGACATTTTCTCACCTTTCTGCCCGTTCGCAGCTCAGAAAATGACAATGACCATCCTCATCTCGTTGTATAGCTGGACATAGGAAAGAGAACCAAGAAAAAGACCCACATTTCTCTAAAGAACTCGCCCAGGGCTGCTGAAAGCTGAAAAAGAACCTATCTAGAAGTTCGGGTCTTTTTACCCGTGAATCTTCACTTTGCGACTAAACCATTCACAGCAGTGCCAAATTTTTAGGGTCACTGAATGCGGGTGCCAGCGCCCTACAAGCAAACCAAAAATGAAACCAATGCGACCACTGAAAATACAGCTGGGTCATGTTATAGAGAGGTACGTTGAAATTGAAAGGTCAGCACAAATGGTCAAAATCCGACATTTTCTCACCTTTCTGCCCGTTCGCAGCTCAGAAAAGGACAATGACCGTCCTCATCTCGTTGTATAGCTGGACATAGACAAGAGCCCCAAGAAAAAGACCCACATTTCTCTAAAGACCTCGCCCAGGGCTGCTGAAAGCTGAAAAAGAACCTATCTAGAAGTTTGGGGCTTTTTACCCGTGAATCTTCACTTTGCGACTAAACCATTCACAGCAGTTCCAAATTTTTAGGGTCACTGATTGTGGGTGCCAGCGCCCTACAAGCCACTGATTGTGGGTGCCAGCGCCCTACAAGCAAACAAAATATGAAACCAATGCGACGGCTGACATTACAGCTGAGTCATGTTATAGAGAGGTACGTTGAAATTGGAAGGTCAGCACGAATGGTCAAAATCCGACATTTTCTCACCTTTCTGCCCGTTCGCAGCTTAGAAAATGACAATGACCATCCTCATCTCGTTGGTTAGCTGGACATAGACAAGAGCACCATGAAAAAGAGTCACATTTATCTAAAGAACTCGCCCAGGGCGGCTTTATGCTGAAAAAGAACCTATCTAGAAGTTTGGGGCTTTTTACCCGTGAATCTTCACTTTGCGACTAAACTATTCACAGCAGTGCCAAATTTTCTGGGCCTGTGAATGCGGGTGCCAGCGCCCTACAAGCAAACCAAAAATAAAACCAATGCGACCACTGAAATTACAGCTGGGTCATGTTATAGAGAGGTACGTTGAAATTGAAAGGTCAGCACAAATGGTCAAAATCCGACATTTTCTCACCTTTCTATCCGTTCGCAGCTCAGAAAATGACAATGACCATCCTCATCTCGTTGTGTAGCTGGACATAGACAAGAGCACCATGAGAAAGAGCCACATTTCTCTAAATAACTCGCCCAGGGCTGCTGAAAGCTGAAAAAGAACCTATCTAGAAGTTTGGGGCTTTTTACCCGTGAATCTTCACTTTGCGACTAAACTATTCACAGCAGTGCCAAATTTTCTGGGTGACTGATTGTGGCTGCCAGCGCCCTACAAGCAAACCAAAAATGAAACCAATGCGACCCCTGACATTACAGCTGGGTCATGTTATAGAGAGGTACGTTGAAATTGAAAGGTCAGCACAAATGGTCAAAATCCGACATTTTCTCACCTTTCTGCCCGTTCGCAGCTCAGAAAATGACAATGACCATCCTCATCTCGTTGTATAGCTGGACATAGACAAGAGCACGAAGAAAAAGACCCACATTTCTCTAAAGAACTCGCCCAGGGCTGCTGAAAGCTGAAAAAGAAAAAACTATCTAGAAGTTTGTGGCTTTTTACCCATGAATCTTCACTTTGCGACTAAACTATTCACAGCAGTGCCAAATTTTTAGGGTCACTGATTGTGGGTGCCAGCGCCCTACAAGCAAACCAAATATGAAACCAATGCGACCGCTGACATTACAGCTGGGTCATGTTATAGAGAGGTACGTTGAAATTGGAAGGTCAGCACAAATGGTCAAAATCCGACATTTTCTCACCTTTCTGCCTGTTCTCAGCTCAGAAAATGACAATGACCATCCTCATCTCAGTGTGTAGCTGGACATAGAAAATAGCACCATGAAAAAGAGCCACATTTCTCTAAAGAACTCACCCACGGCTGCTGAAAGCTGAAATAGAACCTATCTAGCAGTTTTGGGCTTCTTACGCGTGAATCTTCACTTTGTGACTAAACTATTCACAGCAGTGCCAAATTTTCTGGGTCACTGAATGCGGGTACTAGCGCCCCACAAGCAAACCAAAAATGAAACCAATGTGACCGCTGACATTACAGCTGGATCATGTTATAGAGAGGTACTTTGAAATTGAAAGGTCAGCACAAATGGTCAAAATCCGACATTTTCTCACCTTTCTGCCGCTTCGCAGCTTAGAAAATGACAATGACCATCCTTATCTCGTTGGTTAGCTGGACATAGACAAGAGCACCAAGAAAAAGAGTCACATTTCTCTAAAGAACTCGCCCAGGGCTGCTGAAAGCTGAAAAAGAACCTATCTAGAAGTTTGGGGCTTTTTACCCGTGAATCTTCACTTTGCGACTAAACTATTCACAGCAGTGCCAAATTTTCTGGGTCAGTGAATGCGGGTGCCAGCGCCCTACAAGCAAACCAAAAATGAAACCAATGCGACCACTGAAAATACAGCTGGGTCATGTTATAGAGAGGTACGTTGAAATTCAAAGGTCAGAACAAATGGTCAAAATCCGACATTTTCTCACCTTTCTGCCCGTTCGCAGCTCAGAAAATGACAATGACCATCCTCATCTCGTTGTGTAGCTGGACATAGAAAATAGCACCATGAAAAAGAGCCACATTTCTCTAAAGAACTCGCCCAGGGCTGCTGAAAGCTGAAAAAGAACCTATCTAGAAGTTTGGGGCTTTTTACCCGTGAATCTTCACTTTGCGACTAAACTATTCACAGCAGTGCCAAATTTTCTGGGTCACTGAATGCGGGTGCCAGCGCCCTACAAGCAAACCAAAAATGAAACCAATGCGACCACTGAAAATACAGCTGGGTCATGTTATAGAGAGGTACGTTGAAATTGAAAGGTCAGCACAAATGGTCAAAATCCGACATTTTCTCACCTTTCTGCCCGTTCGCAGCTGAGAAAATGACAATGACCATCCTCATCTCGTTGTATAGTTGGACATAGACAAGAGCACCAAGAAAAAGAGCCACATTTCTCTAAAGAACTCGCCCAGGGCTGCTGAAAGCTGAAAAAGAACCTATCTAGAAGTTTGGGGCTTTTTACCCGTGAATCTTTACTTTGCGACTAAACAATTCACAGCAGTGCCAAATTTTCTGGGCCTGTGAATGCGGGTGCCAGCGCCCTACAAGCAAACCAAAAATAAAACCAATGCGACCACTGAAATTACAGCTGGGTCATGTTATAGAGAGGTACGTTGAAATTGAAAGGTCAGCACAAATGGTCAAAATCCGACATTTTCTCACCTTTCTATCCGTTCGCAGCTCAGAAAATGACAATGACCATCCTCATCTCGTTGTGTAGCTGGACATAGACAAGAGCACCATGAGAAAGAGCCACATTTCTCTAAATAACTCGCCCAGGGCTGCTGAAAGCTGAAAAAGAACCTATCTAGAAGTTTGGGGCTTTTTACCCGTGAATCTTCACTTTGCGACTAAACTATTCACAGCAGTGCCAAATTTTCTGGGTGACTGATTGTGGCTGCCAGCGCCCTACAAGCAAACCAAAAATGAAACCAATGCGACCCCTGACATTACAGCTGGGTCATGTTATAGAGAGGTACGTTGAAATTGAAAGGTCAGCACAAATGGTCAAAATCCGACATTTTCTCACCTTTCTGCCCGTTCGCAGCTCAGAAAATGACAATGACCATCCTCATCTCGTTGTATAGCTGGACATAGACAAGAGCACGAAGAAAAAGACCCACATTTCTCTAAAGAACTCGCCCAGGGCTGCTGAAAGCTGAAAAAGAAACTATCTAGAAGTTTGTGGCTTTTTACCCATGAATCTTCACTTTGCGACTAAACTATTCACAGCAGTGCCAAATTTTTAGGGTCACTGATTGTGGGTGCCAGCGCCCTACAAGCAAACCAAATATGAAACCAATGCGACCGCTGACATTACAGCTGGGTCATGTTATAGAGAGGTACGTTGAAATTGGAAGGTCAGCACAAATGGTCAAAATCCGACATTTTCTCACCTTTCTGCCTGTTCTCAGCTCAGAAAATGACAATGACCATCCTCATCTCAGTGTGTAGCTGGACATAGAAAATAGCACCATGAAAAAGAGCCACATTTCTCTAAAGAACTCACCCACGGCTGCTGAAAGCTGAAATAGAACCTATCTAGCAGTTTTGGGCTTCTTACGCGTGAATCTTCACTTTGTGACTAAACTATTCACAGCAGTGCCAAATTTTCTGGGTCACTGAATGCGGGTACTAGCGCCCCACAAGCAAACCAAAAATGAAACCAATGTGACCGCTGACATTACAGCTGGATCATGTTATAGAGAGGTACTTTGAAATTGAAAGGTCAGCACAAATGGTCAAAATCCGACATTTTCTCACCTTTCTGCCGCTTCGCAGCTTAGAAAATGACAATGACCATCCTTATCTCGTTGGTTAGCTGGACATAGACAAGAGCACCAAGAAAAAGAGTCACATTTCTCTAAAGAACTCGCCCAGGGCTGCTGAAAGCTGAAAAAGAACCTATCTAGAAGTTTGGGGCTTTTTACCCGTGAATCTTCACTTTGCGACTAAACTATTCACAGCAGTGCCAAATTTTCTGGGTCAGTGAATGCGGGTGCCAGCGCCCTACAAGCAAACCAAAAATGAAACCAATGCGACCACTGAAAATACAGCTGGGTCATGTTATAGAGAGGTACGTTGAAATTCAAAGGTCAGAACAAATGGTCAAAATCCGACATTTTCTCACCTTTCTGCCCGTTCGCAGCTCAGAAAATGACAATGACCATCCTCATCTCGTTGTGTAGCTGGACATAGAAAATAGCAACATGAAAAAGAGCCACATTTCTCTAAAGAACTCGCCCAGGGCTGCTGAAAGCTGAAAAAGAACCTATCTAGAAGTTTGGGGCTTTTTACCCGTGAATCTTCACTTTGCGACTAAACTATTCACAGCAGTGCCAAATTTTCTGGGTCACTGAATGCGGGTGCCAGCGCCCTACAAGCAAACCAAAAATGAAACCAATGCGACCACTGAAAATACAGCTGGGTCATGTTATAGAGAGGTACGTTGAAATTGAAAGGTCAGCACAAATGGTCAAAATCCGACATTTTCTCACCTTTCTGCCCGTTCGCAGCTCAGAAAAGGACAATGACCGTCCTCATCTCGTTGTATAGCTGGACATAGACAAGAGCCCCAAGAAAAAGACCCACATTTCTCTAAAGACCTCGCCCAGGGCTGCTGAAAGCTGAAAAAGAACCTATCTAGAAGTTTGGGGCTTTTTACCCGTGAATCTTCACTTTGCGACTAAACCATTCACAGCAGTTCCAAATTTTTAGGGTCACTGATTGTGGGTGCCAGCGCCCTACAAGCCACTGATTGTGGGTGCCAGCGCCCTACAAGCAAACAAAATATGAAACCAATGCGACGGCTGACATTACAGCTGAGTCATGTTATAGAGAGGTACGTTGAAATTGGAAGGTCAGCACGAATGGTCAAAATCCGACATTTTCTCACCTTTCTGCCCGTTCGCAGCTTAGAAAATGACAATGACCATCCTCATCTCGTTGGTTAGCTGGACATAGACAAGAGCACCATGAAAAAGAGTCACATTTATCTAAAGAACTCGCCCAGGGCGGCTTTATGCTGAAAAAGAACCTATCTAGAAGTTTGGGGCTTTTTACCCGTGAATCTTCACTTTGCGACTAAACTATTCACAGCAGTGCCAAATTTTCTGGGCCTGTGAATGCGGGTGCCAGCGCCCTACAAGCAAACCAAAAATAAAACCAATGCGACCACTGAAATTACAGCTGGGTCATGTTATAGAGAGGTACGTTGAAATTGAAAGGTCAGCACAAATGGTCAAAATCCGACATTTTCTCACCTTTCTATCCGTTCGCAGCTCAGAAAATGACAATGACCATCCTCATCTCGTTGTGTAGCTGGACATAGACAAGAGCACCATGAGAAAGAGCCACATTTCTCTAAATAACTCGCCCAGGGCTGCTGAAAGCTGAAAAAGAACCTATCTAGAAGTTTGGGGCTTTTTACCCGTGAATCTTCACTTTGCGACTAAACTATTCACAGCAGTGCCAAATTTTCTGGGTGACTGATTGTGGCTGCCAGCGCCCTACAAGCAAACCAAAAATGAAACCAATGCGACCCCTGACATTACAGCTGGGTCATGTTATAGAGAGGTACGTTGAAATTGAAAGGTCAGCACAAATGGTCAAAATCCGACATTTTCTCACCTTTCTGCCCGTTCGCAGCTCAGAAAATGACAATGACCATCCTCATCTCGTTGTATAGCTGGACATAGACAAGAGCACGAAGAAAAAGACCCACATTTCTCTAAAGAACTCGCCCAGGGCTGCTGAAAGCTGAAAAAGAAACTATCTAGAAGTTTGTGGCTTTTTACCCATGAATCTTCACTTTGCGACTAAACTATTCACAGCAGTGCCAAATTTTTAGGGTCACTGATTGTGGGTGCCAGCGCCCTACAAGCAAACCAAATATGAAACCAATGCGACCGCTGACATTACAGCTGGGTCATGTTATAGAGAGGTACGTTGAAATTGGAAGGTCAGCACAAATGGTCAAAATCCGACATTTTCTCACCTTTCTGCCTGTTCTCAGCTCAGAAAATGACAATGACCATCCTCATCTCAGTGTGTAGCTGGACATAGAAAATAGCACCATGAAAAAGAGCCACATTTCTCTAAAGAACTCACCCACGGCTGCTGAAAGCTGAAATAGAACCTATCTAGCAGTTTTGGGCTTCTTACGCGTGAATCTTCACTTTGTGACTAAACTATTCACAGCAGTGCCAAATTTTCTGGGTCACTGAATGCGGGTACTAGCGCCCCACAAGCAAACCAAAAATGAAACCAATGTGACCGCTGACATTACAGCTGGATCATGTTATAGAGAGGTACTTTGAAATTGAAAGGTCAGCACAAATGGTCAAAATCCGACATTTTCTCACCTTTCTGCCGCTTCGCAGCTTAGAAAATGACAATGACCATCCTTATCTCGTTGGTTAGCTGGACATAGACAAGAGCACCAAGAAAAAGAGTCACATTTCTCTAAAGAACTCGCCCAGGGCTGCTGAAAGCTGAAAAAGAACCTATCTAGAAGTTTGGGGCTTTTTACCCGTGAATCTTCACTTTGCGACTAAACTATTCACAGCAGTGCCAAATTTTCTGGGTCAGTGAATGCGGGTGCCAGCGCCCTACAAGCAAACCAAAAATGAAACCAATGCGACCACTGAAAATACAGCTGGGTCATGTTATAGAGAGGTACGTTGAAATTCAAAGGTCAGAACAAATGGTCAAAATCCGACATTTTCTCACCTTTCTGCCCGTTCGCAGCTCAGAAAATGACAATGACCATCCTCATCTCGTTGTGTAGCTGGACATAGAAAATAGCACCATGAAAAAGAGCCACATTTCTCTAAAGAACTCGCCCAGGGCTGCTGAAAGCTGAAAAAGAACCTATCTAGAAGTTTGGGGCTTTTTACCCGTGAATCTTCACTTTGCGACTAAACTATTCACAGCAGTGCCAAATTTTCTGGGTCACTGAATGCGGGTGCCAGCGCCCTACAAGCAAACCAAAAATGAAACCAATGCGACCACTGAAAATACAGCTGGGTCATGTTATAGAGAGGTACGTTGAAATTGAAAGGTCAGCACAAATGGTCAAAATCCGACATTTTCTCACCTTTCTGCCCGTTCGCAGCTGAGAAAATGACAATGACCATCCTCATCTCGTTGTATAGTTGGACATAGACAAGAGCACCAAGAAAAAGAGCCACATTTCTCTAAAGAACTCGCCCAGGGCTGCTGAAAGCTGAAAAAGAACCTATCTAGAAGTTTGGGGCTTTTTACCCGTGAATCTTTACTTTGCGACTAAACAATTCACAGCAGTGCCAAATTTTCTGGGCCTGTGAATGCGGGTGCCAGCGCCCTACAAGCAAACCAAAAATAAAACCAATGCGACCACTGAAATTACAGCTGGGTCATGTTATAGAGAGGTACGTTGAAATTGAAAGGTCAGCACAAATGGTCAAAATCCGACATTTTCTCACCTTTCTATCCGTTCGCAGCTCAGAAAATGACAATGACCATCCTCATCTCGTTGTGTAGCTGGACATAGACAAGAGCACCATGAGAAAGAGCCACATTTCTCTAAATAACTCGCCCAGGGCTGCTGAAAGCTGAAAAAGAACCTATCTAGAAGTTTGGGGCTTTTTACCCGTGAATCTTCACTTTGCGACTAAACTATTCACAGCAGTGCCAAATTTTCTGGGTGACTGATTGTGGCTGCCAGCGCCCTACAAGCAAACCAAAAATGAAACCAATGCGACCCCTGACATTACAGCTGGGTCATGTTATAGAGAGGTACGTTGAAATTGAAAGGTCAGCACAAATGGTCAAAATCCGACATTTTCTCACCTTTCTGCCCGTTCGCAGCTCAGAAAATGACAATGACCATCCTCATCTCGTTGTATAGCTGGACATAGACAAGAGCACGAAGAAAAAGACCCACATTTCTCTAAAGAACTCGCCCAGGGCTGCTGAAAGCTGAAAAAGAAACTATCTAGAAGTTTGTGGCTTTTTACCCATGAATCTTCACTTTGCGACTAAACTATTCACAGCAGTGCCAAATTTTTAGGGTCACTGATTGTGGGTGCCAGCGCCCTACAAGCAAACCAAATATGAAACCAATGCGACCGCTGACATTACAGCTGGGTCATGTTATAGAGAGGTACGTTGAAATTGGAAGGTCAGCACAAATGGTCAAAATCCGACATTTTCTCACCTTTCTGCCTGTTCTCAGCTCAGAAAATGACAATGACCATCCTCATCTCAGTGTGTAGCTGGACATAGAAAATAGCACCATGAAAAAGAGCCACATTTCTCTAAAGAACTCACCCACGGCTGCTGAAAGCTGAAATAGAACCTATCTAGCAGTTTTGGGCTTCTTACGCGTGAATCTTCACTTTGTGACTAAACTATTCACAGCAGTGCCAAATTTTCTGGGTCACTGAATGCGGGTACTAGCGCCCCACAAGCAAACCAAAAATGAAACCAATGTGACCGCTGACATTACAGCTGGATCATGTTATAGAGAGGTACTTTGAAATTGAAAGGTCAGCACAAATGGTCAAAATCCGACATTTTCTCACCTTTCTGCCGCTTCGCAGCTTAGAAAATGACAATGACCATCCTTATCTCGTTGGTTAGCTGGACATAGACAAGAGCACCAAGAAAAAGAGTCACATTTCTCTAAAGAACTCGCCCAGGGCTGCTGAAAGCTGAAAAAGAACCTATCTAGAAGTTTGGGGCTTTTTACCCGTGAATCTTCACTTTGCGACTAAACTATTCACAGCAGTGCCAAATTTTCTGGGTCAGTGAATGCGGGTGCCAGCGCCCTACAAGCAAACCAAAAATGAAACCAATGCGACCACTGAAAATACAGCTGGGTCATGTTATAGAGAGGTACGTTGAAATTCAAAGGTCAGAACAAATGGTCAAAATCCGACATTTTCTCACCTTTCTGCCCGTTCGCAGCTCAGAAAATGACAATGACCATCCTCATCTCGTTGTGTAGCTGGACATAGAAAATAGCAACATGAAAAAGAGCCACATTTCTCTAAAGAACTCGCCCAGGGCTGCTGAAAGCTGAAAAAGAACCTATCTAGAAGTTTGGGGCTTTTTACCCGTGAATCTTCACTTTGCGACTAAACTATTCACAGCAGTGCCAAATTTTCTGGGTCACTGAATGCGGGTGCCAGCGCCCTACAAGCAAACCAAAAATGAAACCAATGCGACCACTGAAAATACAGCTGGGTCATGTTATAGAGAGGTACGTTGAAATTGAAAGGTCAGCACAAATGGTCAAAATCCGACATTTTCTCACCTTTCTGCCCGTTCGCAGCTGAGAAAATGACAATGACCATCCTCATCTCGTTGTATAGTTGGACATAGACAAGAGCACCAAGAAAAAGAGCCACATTTCTCTAAAGAACTCGCCCAGGGCTGCTGAAAGCTGAAAAAGAACCTATCTAGAAGTTTGGGGCTTTTTACCCGTGAATCTTTACTTTGCGACTAAACAATTCACAGCAGTGCCAAATTTTCTGGGTCACTGAATGCGGGTGCCAGCGCCCTACAAGCAAACCAAAAATGAAACCAATGCGACCACTGAAATTACAGCTGGGTCATGTTATAGAGAGGTACGTTGAAATTGAAAGGTCAGCACAAATGGTCAAAATCCGACATTTTGTAACCTTTCTGCCCGTTCGCAGCTCAGAAAATGACAATGACCATCCTCATCTTGTTGTGTAGCTGGACATAGAAAATAGCACCATGAAAAAGAGCCACATTTTTCTAAAGAACTCGCCCAGGGCTGCTGAAAGCTGAAAAAGAACCTATCTAGAAGTTTGGGGCTTTTTACCCGTGAATCTTCACTTTGCGACTAAACTATTCACAGCAGTGCCAAATTTTCTGGGTCACTGAATGCGGGTGCCAGCGCCCTACAAGCAAACCAAAAATGAAACCAATGCGACCACTGACATTACAGCTGGGTCAAGTTATAGAGAGGTACGTTGAAATTGAAAGGTCCGCACAAATGGTCAAAATCCGACATTTTCTCACCTTTCTGCCCGTTCGCAGCTTAGAAAATGACAATGACCATCCTCATCTCGTTGGTTAGCTGGACATAGACAAGAGCACCATGAAAAAGAGTCACATTTCTCTAAAGAACTCAACCAGGGCTGCTGAAAGCTGAAAAAGAACCTATCTAGAAGTTTGGGGCTTTTTACCCGTGAATCTTCACTTTGCGACTTAACTATTCACAGCAGTGCCAAATTTTCTGGGTCACTGAATGCGGGTGCCAGCGCCCTACAAGCAAACCAAAAATGAAACCAATGCGACCACTGAAATTACAGCTGGGTCATGTTATAGAGAGGTACGTTGAAATTGAAAGGTCAGCACAAATGGTCAAAATCCGACATTTTCTCACCTTTCTGCCCGTTCGCAGCTGAGAAAATGACAATGACCATCCTCATCTCGTTGTGTAGCTGGACATAGAAAATAGCACCATGAAAAAGAGCCACATTTCTCCAAAGAACTCACCAAGGGCTGCTGAAAGCTGAAAAAGAACCTATCTAGACGTTTGGGGCTTTTTACACGTGAATCTTCACTTTGCGACTAAACTATTCACAGCAGTGCCAAATTTTCTGGGTCACTGAATGCGGGTGCCAGCGCCCTACAAGCAAACCAAAAATGAAACCAATGCGACCACTGAAATTACAGCTGGGTCATGTTATAAAGAGGTACGTTGAAATTGAAAGGTCAGCACAAATGGTCAAAATCCGACATTTTCTCACCTTTCTGCCCGTTCACAGCTTAGAAAATGTGAATGACCATCCTCATCTCGTTGTGTAGCTGGACATAGACAAGAGCACCATGAAAAAGAGTCACATTTCTCTAAAGAACTCTCCCAGGGCTGCTGAAATCTGAAAAAGGACCTATCTAGAAGTTTGGGGCTTTTTACCCGTGAATCTTCACTTTGCGACTAAACTATTAACAGCATGGCCAAATTTTCTAGGTCACTGATTGTGGCTGCCAGAGCCCTACAAGCAAACAAAAAATGAAACCAATGCGACCGCTGACATTACAGCTGGGTCATGTTATAGAGAGGTACGTTGAAATTCAAAGGTCAGAACAAATGGTCAAAATCCGACATTTTCTCACCTTTCTGCCCGGTCGCAACTTAGAAAATGACAATGACCATCCTCATCTCGTTGGTTAGCTGGACATAGACAAGAGCACCATGAAAAAGAGTCACATTTCCCTAAAGAACTCGCCCAGGGCTGCTGAAAGCTGAAAAAGAACCTATCTAGAAGTTTGGGGCTTTTTACCCGTGAATCTTCACTTTGCGACTAAACTATTCACAGCAGTGCCAAATTTTCTTGGTCACTGAATGCGGGTGGCAGCGCCCTACAAGCAAACCAAAAATGAAACCAATGCAACCACTAAAATTACAGCTGGGTCATCTTATAGAGAGGTACGTTGATATTGAAAGGTCAGCACAAATTAATGGTCAAAATCCGACATTTTCTCACCTTTCTGCCGTTCGCAGCTCAGAAAATGACAATGACCATCTCATCTCGTTATATAGCTGGACATAGACAAGAGCACCAAGAAAAAGACCCACATTTCTCTAAAGAACTCGCCCAGGGCTGCTGAAAGCTGAAAAAGAACCTATCTAGAAGTTTGGGGCTTTTTACCCGTGAATCTTCACTTTGCGACTAAACTATTCACGGCAGTGCCAAATTTTCTGGGTCACTGAATGCGGGTGCCAGCGCCCTACAAGCAAATCAAAAATGAAACCAATGCGACCACTGAAAATACAGCTGGGTCATGTTATAGAGAGGTACGTGGAAATTGAAAGGTCAGAACAAATGGTCAAAATCCGACATTTTCTCACCTTTCTGCCCGTTCGCAGCTCAGAAAATGACAATGACCATCCTCATCTAGTTGTGTAGCTGGACATAGACAAGAGCACCAAGAAAAAGACCCACATTTCTCTAAAGAACTCACCAAGGGCTGCTGAAAGCTGAAAAAGAACCTATCTAGAAGTTTGGGGCTTTTTACCCGTGAATCTTCACTTTGCGACTAAACAATTTACAGCAGTGCGAAATTTTCTGGGTCACTGAATGCGGGTGCCAGCGCCCTACAAGCAAACCAAAAATGAAACCAATGCGACCACTGAAATTACAGCTGGGTCATGTTATAGAGAGGTACGTTGAAATTGAAAGGTCAGCACAAATGGTCAAAATCCGACATTTTCTCACCTTTCTGCCCGTTCGCAGCTCAGAAAATGACAATGACCATCCTCATCTTGTTGTGTAGCCGCACATAGAAAATAGCACCATGAAAAAGAGCCACATTTCTCTAAAGAACTCGCCCAGGGCTGCTGAAAGCTGAAAAGAACCTATCTAGAAGTTTGGGGCTTTTTACCCGTGAATCTTCACTTTGCGACTAAACTATTCACAGCAGTGCCAAATTGTCTGGGTCACTGAATGCGGGTGCCAGCGCCCTACAAGCAAACCAAAAATAAAACCAATGCGACCACTGAAATTACAGCTCGGTCATGGTATAGAGAGGTACGTTGAAATTGAAAGGTCAGCACAAATGGTCAAAATCCGACATTTTCTCACCTTTCTGCCCGTTCGCAGCTCAGAAAAGGACAATGACCATCCTCATCTCGTTGTATAGCTGGACATAGACAAGAGCACCAAGAAAAAGACCCACATTTCTCTAAAGAACTCGCCCAGGGCTGCTGAAAGCTGAAAAAGAACCTATCTAGAAGTTTGGGGCTTTTTACCCGTGAATCTTCACTTTGCGACTAAACTATTCACAGCAGTGCCAAATTTTCTGGGTCACTGAATGCGGGTGCCAGCGCCCTACAAGCAAACCATAAATGAAACCAATGCGACCACTGAAATTACAGCTGGGTCATGTTATAGAGAGGTACGTTGAAATTGAAAGGTCAGCACAAATGGTCAAAATCCGACATTTTCTCACCTTTCTGCCTGTTCGCAGCTTAGAAAAGGACAATGACCATCCTCATCTCGTTGTGTAGCTGGACAAAGACAAGAGCACCATGAAAAAGAGTCACATTACTCTAAAGAACTCGCCTAGGGCTGCTGAAAGCTGAAAAAGGACCTATCTAGATGTTTGGGGCTTTTTACCCGTGAATCTTCACTTTGCGACTAAACTATTCACAGCAGTGCCAAATTTTCTTGGTCACTGAATGCGGGTGGCAGCGCCCTACAAGCAAACCAAAAATGAAACCAATGCGACCACTAAAATTACAGCTGGGTCATCTTATAGAGAGGTACGTTGATATTGAAAGGTCAGCACAAATTAATGGTCAAAATCCGACATTTTCTCACCTTTCTGCCGTTCGCAGCTCAGAAAATGACAATGACCATCTCATCTCGTTATATAGCTGGACATAGACAAGAGCACCAAGAAAAAGACCCACATTTCTCTAAAGAACTCGCCCAGGGCTGCTGAAAGCTGAAAAAGAACCTATCTAGAAGTTTGGGGCTTTTTACCCGTGAATCTTCACTTTGCGACTAAACTATTCACGGCAGTGCCAAATTTTCTGGGTCACTGAATGCGGGTGCCAGCGCCCTACAAGCAAACCAAAAATGAAACCAATGCGACCACTGAAAATACAGCTGGGTCATCTTATAGAGAGGTACGTTGATATTGAAAGGTCAGCACAAATTAATGGTCAAAATCCGACATTTTCTCAACTTTCTGCCGTTCGCAGCTCAGAAAATGACAATGACCATCTCATCTCGTTATATAGCTGGACATAGACAAGAGCACCAAGAAAAAGACCCACATTTCTCTAAAGAACTCGCCCAGGGCTGCTGAAAGCTGAAAAAGAACCTATCTAGAAGTTTGGGGCTTTTTACCCGTGAATCTTCACTTTGCGACTAAACTATTCATGGCAGTGCCAAATTTTCTGGGTCACTGAATGCGGGTGCCAGCGCCCTACAAGCAAACCAAAAATGAAACCAATGCGACCACTGAAAATACAGCTGGGTCATGTTATAGAGAGGTACGTTGAAATTGAAAGGTCAGAACAAATGGTCAAAATCCGACATTTTCTCACCTTTCTGCCCGTTCGCAGCTCAGAAAATGACAATGACCATCCTCATCTCGTTGTGTAGCTGGACATAGACAAGAGCACCAAGAAAAAGACCCACATTTCTCTAAAGAACTCACCAAGGGCTGCTGAAAGCTGAAAAAGAACCTATCTAGAAGTTTGGGGCTTTTTACCCGTGAATCTTCACTTTGCGACTAAACAATTTACAGCAGTGCGAAATTTTCTGGGTCACTGAATGCGGGTGCCAGCGCCCTACAAGCAAACCAAAAATGAAACCAATGCGACCACTGAAATTACAGCTGGGTCATGTTATAGAGAGGTACGTTGAAATTGAAAGGTCAGCACAAATGGTCAAAATCCGACATTTTCTCACCTTTCTCCCCGTTCGCAGCTCAGAAAATGACAATGACCATCCTCATCTTGTTGTGTAGCCGCACATAGAAAATAGCACCATGAAAAAGAGCCACATTTCTCTAAAGAACTCGCCCAGGGCTGCTGAAAGCTGAAAAGAACCTATCTAGAAGTTTGGGGCTTTTTACCCGTGAATCTTCACTTTGCGACTAAACTATTCACAGCAGTGCCAAATTGTCTGGGTCGCTTAATGCGGGTGCCAGCGCCCTACAAGCAAACCAAAAATAAAACCAATGCGACCACTGAAATTACAGCTCGGTCATGGTATAGAGAGGTACGTTGAAATTGAAAGGTCAGCACAAATGGTCAAAATCCGACATTTTCTCACCTTTCTGCCCGTTCGCAGCTTAGAAAATGACAATGACCATCCTCATCTCGTTGGTTAGCTGGACATAGACAAGAGCACCAAGAAAAAGACCCACATTTCTCTAAAGAACTCGCCCAGGGCTGCTGAAAGCTGAAAAAGAACCTATCTAGAAGTTTGGGGCTTTTTACCCGTGAATCTTCACTTTGCGACTAAACTATTCACAGCAGTGCCAAATTTTCTGGGTCACTGAATGCGGGTGCCAGCACCCTACAAGCAAACCAAAAATGAAACCAATGCGACCACTGAAATTACAGCTGGGTCATGTTATAGAGAGGTACGTTGAAATTGAAAGGTCAGCACAAATGGTCAAAATCCGACATTTTCTCACCTTTCTGCCTGTTCGCAGCTTAGAAAAGGACAATGACCATCCTCATCTCGTTGTGTAGCTGGACATAGACAAGAGCACCATGAAAAAGAGTCACATTACTCTAAAGAACTCGCCTAGGGCTGCTGAAAGCTGAAAAAGGACCTATCTAGAAGTTTGGGGCTTTTTACCCGTGAATCTTCACTTTGCGACTAAACTATTCACAGCAGTGCCAAATTTTCTGGGTCACTGATTGTGGCTGCCAGCGCCCTACAAGCAAACCAAAAATGAAACCAATGCGACCGCTGACATTACAGCTGGGTCATGTTATAGAGAGGTACGTTGAAATTGAAAGGTCAGCACAAATGGTCAAAATCCGACATTTTCTCACCTTTCTGCCCGGTCGCAGCTTAGAAAATGACAATGACCATCCTCATCTCGTTGGTTAGCTGGACATAGACAAGCGCACCATGAAAAAGAGTCACATTTCTCTAAAGAACTCGCCCAGGGCTGCTGAAAGCTGAAAAAGAACATATCTAGAAGTTTGGGGCTTTTTACCCGTGAATCTTTACTTTGCGACTAAACTATTCACAGCAGTGCGAAATTTTCTGGGTCACTGAATGCGGGTGCCAGCGCCCTACAAGCAAACCAAAAATCAAACCAATGCGACCACTGAAATTACAGCTGGGTCATGTTATAGAGAGGTACGTTGAAATTGAAAGGTCAGCACAAATGGTCAAAATCCGACATTTTCTCACCTTTCTGCCCGTTCGCAGCTCAGAAAATGACAATGACCATCCTCATCTCGTTGTGTAGCTGGACATAGAAAATAGCACCATGAAAAAGAGCCACATTTCTCTAAAGAACTCACCCAGGGCTGCTGAAAGCTGAAAAAGAACCTATCTAGAAGTTTGGGGCTATTTACCCGTGAATCTTCACTTTTCGACTTAACTATTCACAGCAGTGCCAAATTTTCTGGGTCACTGAATGCGGGTGCTAGCGCCCTACAAGCAAACCAAAAATGAAACCAATGTGACCACTGAAATTACAGCTGGGTCATGTTATAGAGAGGTACGTTTAAATTGAAAGGTCAGCCCAAATGGTCAAAATCCGACATTTTCTCACCTTTCTGCCCGTTCGCAGCTCAGAAAATGACAATGACCATCCTCATCTCGTTGTGTAGCTGGACATAGAAAGTACCACCATGAAAAAGAGCCACATTTCTCTAAAGAACTCACCCAGGGCTGCTGAAAGCTGAAAAAGAACCTATCTAGAAGTTTGGGGCTTTTTACCCGTGAATCTTCACTTTGCGACTAAACTACTTGGTCCGCGTCAGCAATATTGTCGCTTATCTTTCGACAATTTGAACTTAGACTTTGGACATGAGCGCGTGCACTTGAAGTGATAAAACTTGGTACGATGGACGGTAAGGTATAGAATGACAACTAGCTGCGAGGAATTTATTGTCCAAGGAAGGGTTCCTACTTTTTTCGGTCCTCCTCGTCGCTGCTGTCGTCGCTGGCGACAAATATTTTTGCTCGGGATCGACTCTCTTGCTTTTTCAAGCTCATCTCTCTTCCTCTCCGCTGCCTGGCTATTTTCTAAAGAGAAGTCGATCGTGACGGTCGCCTTCTCTATAGGACTTCCCGTGGGCAGCACGACATCCTGTATGATTCAAATCAGACGCCGTTCTTTGCAAGATTTTATTTTGAACGACGACGACGCGTACAGTACTTGCAAATCTCCACGATGCGCTGGATACTCCGAGCGTTGAGCTGGAGGTAAGGGAGCTGCGATCTCAGCTTGATGAGCGATCCCTGAGGTGAGCGATCTCGGCAGTTCAGCAAAATGGAGCTGATTCCGAGTAGCCGATTACTTTCTTGTGGCTTACGCTGCTCTTGCCTGCACGGCGTAAAACGATAATCTATTTTGATGCGGCGCTGTATCAATCAGAATCGCCCACCTGTCGCTCTTGAAATCCACTCGAACTCTAGCTAGACCTTTCAGATACTAGACAACTAACTTGCTAACCAAAATTGGGATGAAATGGGCTGCCAAGTTAGCATTGGCGACGTATAAACAAAGCTGAAAGTTAAGCGACAATATCGCTGACGCGGACCAAGTATTCACAGCAGTGCCAAATTTTCTGGGTCACTGAATGCGGGTGCCAGCCCCCTACAAGCAAACCAAAAATGAAACCAATGCGACCACTGAAATTACAGCTGGGTCATGTTATAGAGAGGTACGTTGAAATTGAAAGGTCAGCACAAATGATCAAAATCCGACATTTTCTCTCCTTTCTGCCCGTTCGCAGCTCAGAAAATAACAATGACCATCCTCATCTCGTTGTGTAGCTGGACATAGAAAATAGCACCATGAAAAAGAGCCACATTTCTCTAAAGAACTCACCCAGGGCTGCTGAAAGCTGAAAAAGAACCTATCTAGAAGTTTGGAGCTTTTACCCGTGAATCTTCACTTTGCGACTAAACTATTCACAGCAGTGCCAAATTTTCTGGGTCACTGAATGTGGGTGCCAGCGCACTACAAATAAACCAAAAATCAAACCAATGCGACCACAGACATTACAGCTGGGTCACGTTATAGAGAGGTACGTTGAAATTGAAAGGTCAGCACAAATGGTCAAAATCCGACATTTTCTCACCTTTCTGCCCGTTCGCAGCTCAGAAAATGACAATGACCATCCTCATCTCGTTGGTTAGCTGGGCATAGATAATAGCACCATGAAAAAGAGCCACATTTCTCTAAAGAACTCACCCAGGGCAGCTGAAAGCTGAAAAAGAACCTATCTAGAAGTTTGGGGCTTTTTACCAGTGAATCTTCACTTTGCGACTAAACTATTCACAGCAGTGCCAAATTTTCTGTGTCAATGAATGCGGGTGCCAGCGCCCTAAAAGCAAACCAAAAATGAAACCAATGCGACCACTGACATTACAGCTGGTTCATGTTATAGAGAGGTACGTTGAATTTAAAGGTCAGCACAAATGGTCAAAATCCGACATTTTCTCACCTTTCTGCCCGTTCGCAGCTCAGAAAATGACAATGACCATCCTCATCTCGTTGTGTAGCTGGACATAGACAAGAGCACCAAGAAAAAGACCCACATTTCTCTAAAGAACTCGCCCAGGGCTGCTGAAAGCTGAAAAAGAACCTATCCAGAAGTTTGGGGCTTTTTACCCGTGAATCTTCACTTTGCGACTAAACTATTCACAGCAGTGCCAAATTTTCTGGGTCACTGAATGCGGGTGCTAGCGCCCTACAAGCAAACCAAAAATGAAACCAATGTGACCGCTGCCATTACAGCTGGGTCATGTTATAGAGAGGTACGTTGAAATTGAAAGGTCAGCACAAATGGTCAAAATCCGACATTTTATCACCTTTCTGCCCGTTCGCAGCTCAGAAAATGACAATGACCATCCTCATCTCGTTGGTTAGCTGGACATAGACAAGAGCACCAAGAAAAAGACCCACATTTCTCTAAAGAACTCGCCCAGGGCTGCTGAAAGCTGAAAAAGAACCTATCTAGAAGTTTGGGGCTTTTTACCCGTGAATCTTCACTTTGCGACTAAACTATTCACAGCAGTGCCAAATTTTCTGGGTCACTGAATGCGGGTGCCAGCGCCCTACTAGCAAACCAAAAATGAAACCAATGCGACCACTAAAATTACAGCTGGGTCATGTTATAGAGAGGTACGTTGAAATTGAAAGGTCAGCACAAATGGTCAAAATCCGACATTTTCTCACCTTTCTGCCCGTTCGCAGATCAGAAAATGACGAAGACCATCCTCATCTCGTTGTGTAGCTGGACATAGAAAATAGCACCATGAAAAAGAGCCACATTACTCTAAAGAACTCACCCAGGGCTGCTGAAAGCTGAAAAAGAACCTATCTAGAAGTTTGGGGCTTTTTACCCGTGAATCTTCACTTTGCGACTAAACTATTCACAGCAGTGCCAAATTTTCTGGGTCACTGATATTGGCTGCCAGCGTCCTACAAGAAAACCAAAAATCAAATCAATGCGACCACTGAAATTACAGCTGGGTCATGTTATAGAGAGGTACGTTGAAATTGAAAGGTCAGCACAAATGGTCAAAATCCGACATTTTCTCACCTTTCTGCCCGTTCGCAGCTCAGAAAATGACAATGACCATCCTCATCTCGTTGTGTAGCTGGACATAGAAAATAGCACCATGAAAAAGAGCCACATTTCTCTAAAGAACTCGCCCAGGGCTGCTAAAAGCTGAAAAAGAACCTATCTAGAAGTTTGGGGCTTTTTACCCGTGAATCTTCACTTTGCGACTAAACTATTCACAGCAGTGCCAAATTTTCTGGGTCACTGAATGCGGGTGCCAGCGCCCTACAAGCAAACCAAAAATGAAACCAATGCGACCACTGAAATTACAGCTGGGTCATGTTATAGAGAGGTACGTTGAAATTGAAAGGTCAGCACAAATGGTCAAAATCCGACATTTTCTCACCTTTCTGCCCGTTCGCAGTTCAGAAAATGACAATGACCATCCTTATCTCGTTGTGTAGCTGGACATAGACAAGAGCACCAGGAAAAAGAGCCACATTTCTCTAAAGAACTCGCCCAGGGCTGCTGAAAGCTGAAAAAGAACCTATCTAGAAGTTTGGGGCTTTTTACCCGTGAATCTTCACTTTGCGATTTAACAATTCACACCAGTGCCAAATTTTCTGGGACACTAAATGCGGGTGCCAGCGCCCTACAAGCAAACCAAAAATGAAACCAATGCGACCACTGAAATTACAGCTGGCTCATGTTATAGAGAGGTACGTTGAAATTGAAAGGTCAGCACAAATGGTCAAAATCCGACATTTTCTCACCTTTCTGCCCGTTCGCAGCTCAGAAAATGACAATGACCATCCTCATCTCGTTGTATAGCTGGACATAGACAAGAGCACCAAGAAAAAGACCCACATTTCTCTAAAGAACTTGCCCAGGGCTGCTGAAAGCTGAAAAAGAACCTATCTAGAAGTTTGGGGCTTTTCACCTGTGAATCTTCACTTTGCGACTAAACTATTCACAGCAGTGCCAAATTTTCTGGGTCACTGATTGTGACTGCCAGCGCCCTACAAGCAAACCAAAAATGAAACCAATGCGACCGCTGACATTACAGCTGGGTCATGTTATAGAGAGGTACGTTGAAATTGAAAGGTCAGCACAAATGGTCAAAATCCGACATTTTCTCACCTTTCTGCCCGGTCGCAGCTTAGAAAATGACAATGACCATCCTCATCTCGTTGGTTAGCTGGACATAGAAAATAGCACCATGAAAAAGAGCCACATTTCTCTAAAGAACTCACCCAGGGCTGCTGAAAGCTGAAAAAGAACCTATCTAGAAGTTTGGGGCTTTTTACCCGTGAATCTTCACTTTGCGACTAAACTATTCACAGCAGTGCCAAATTTTCTGGGTCACTAAATGCGGGTGCCAGCGCCCTACAAGCAAACCAAAAATGAAACCAATGCGACCACTGAAATTACAGCTGCGTCATGTTATAGAAAGGTACGTTGAAATTGAAAGGTCAGCACAAATGGTCAAAATCCGACATTTTCTCACCTTTCTGCCCGTTCGCAGCTTATAAAGTGACAATGACCATCGTCATCTCCTTGTGTAGCTGGACATAGACAAGAGCACCATGAAAAAGAGTCACATTTCTCTAAAGATCTCGCCCAGGGCTGCTGAAAGCTGAAAAAGAACCTATCTAGAAGTTTGGGGCTTTTTACCCGTGAATCTTCATTTTGCGACTAAACTATTCACAGCAATGCCAAAGTTTCTGGGTCACTGATTGTGGCTGCCAGCGCCCTACAAGCAAACCAAAAATGAAACCAATGCGACCGCTGACATTACAGCTGGGTCATGTTATAGAGAGGTACGTTGGAATTGAAAGGTCAGCACAAATGGTCAAAATCCGACATTTTCTCACGTTTCTCCCTGGTCGCAGCTTAGAAAATGACAATGACCATCCTCATCTCGTTGGTTAGCTGGACATAGACAAGAGCTACATGAAAAAGACTCACATTTCTCTAAAGACCTCGCCCAGGGCTGCTGAAAGCTGAAAAAGAACCTATCTAGAAGTTTGGGGCTTTTTACCTGTGAATCTTCACTTTGCGACTAAACTATTCACAGCAGTGCCAAATTTTCTGGGTCACTGATTGTGACTGCCAGCGCCCTACAAGCAAACCAAAAATGAAACCAATGCGACCGCTGACATTACAGCTGGGTCATGTTATAGAGAGGTACGTTGAAATTGAAAGGTCAGCACAAATGGTCAAAATCCGACATTTTCTCACCTTTCTGCCCGGTCGCAGCTTAGAAAATGACAATGACCATCCTCATCTCGTTGGTTAGCTGGACATAGAAAATAGCACCATGAAAAAGAGCCACATTTCTCTAAAGAACTCACCCAGGGCTGCTGAAAGCTGAAAAAGAACCTATCTAGAAGTTTGGGGCTTTTTACCCGTGAATCTTCACTTTGCGACTAAACTATTCACAGCAGTGCCAAATTTTCTGGGTCACTAAATGCGGGTGCCAGCGCCCTACAAGCAAACCAAAAATGAAACCAATGCGACCACTGAAATTACAGCTGCGTCATGTTATAGAAAGGTACGTTGAAATTGAAAGGTCAGCACAAATGGTCAAAATCCGACATTTTCTCACCTTTCTGCCCGTTCGCAGCTTATAAAATGACAATGACCATCCTCATCTCCTTGTGAAGCTGGACATAGACAAGAGCACCATGAAAAAGAGTCACATTTCTCTAAAGATCTCGCCCAGGGCTGCTGAAACCTGAAAAAGAACCTATCTAGAAGTTTGGGGCTTTTTACCGGTGAATCTTCACTTTGCGACTAAACTATTCACAGCAGTGCCAAATTTTCTGGGTCACTGATTGTGGCTGCCAGCGCCCTACAAGCAAACCAAAAATGAAACCAATGCGACCGCTGACATTACAGCTGGGTCATGTTATAGAGAGGTACGTTGAAATTGAAAGGTCAGCACAAATGCTCAAAATCCGACATTTTCTCACGTTTCTCCCCGGTCGCAGCTGAGAAAATGACAATGACCATCCTCATCTCGTTGGTTAGCTGTACATTGACAAGAGCACCATGAAAAAGAGTCACATTTCTCTAAAGACCTCGCCCAGGGCTGCTGAAAGCTGAAAAAGAACCTATCTAGAAGTTTGGGGCTTTTTACCCGTGAATCTTCACTTTTCGACTAAACTATTCACAGCAGTGCCACATTTTCTGGGTTACTGAATGCGGGTGCCAGCGCCCTACAATCAAACCAAAAATGAAACCAATGCGACCACTGAAATTACAGCTGGGTCATGTTATAGAGAGGTACGTTGAAAGTGAAAGGTCAGCACAAATGGTCAAAGTCTGACATTTTCTCACCTTTCTGCCCGTTCGTAGCGCAGAAAATTACAATGACCATCCTCATATCGTTGTGTAGCTGGACATAGAAAATGGACCCATGAAAAAGAGCCACATTTCTCTAAAGAACTCGCCCAGGGCTGCTGAAAGCTGAAAAAGAACCTATCTAGAAGTTTGGGGCTTTTTACCCGTGAATCTTCACTTTGCGACTAAACTATTCACAGCAGTGCCAAATTTTCTGGGTCACTGAATGCGGGTGCCAGCGCCCTACAAGCAAGCCAAAAATGAAACCAATGCGACCACTGAAATTACAGCTGGGTCATGTTATAGATAGGTATGTTGAAATTGAAAGGTCAGCACAAATGGTCAAAATCCAATATTCTCTCACCTTTCTGCCCGTTCGCAGCTTAGAAAATGACAATGACCATCCTCATCTCGTTGGTTAGCTGGACATAGACAAGAGCACCATGAAAAAGAGTCACATTTCTCTAAAGAACTCGCCCAGGGCTGCTGAAAGCTGAAAAAGAACCTATCTAGAAATTTGGGGCTTTTTACCCGTGAATCTTCACTTTCCGACTAAACAATTCACAGCAGTGCCAAATTTTCTGGGTCACTGAATGCGGGTGCCAGCGCCCTACAAGCAAACCAAAAATGAAAACCAATGCGATCACTGAAATTACAGCTGGGTCATGTTATAGAGAGGTACGTTGAAATTGAAAGGTCAGCACAAATGATCAAAATCCGACATTTTCTCACCTTTCTGCCCGTTTGCAGCTCAGAAAATGACAATGACCATCCTCATCTAGTTGTGTAGCTGGAGATAGATAAGAGCACCATGAAAAAGGGTCACATTTCTCTAAAGAACTCGCCCAGGGCTGCTGAAAGCTGAAAAAGGACCTATCTAGAAGTTTGGGGCTTTTTACCCGTGAATCTTCACTTTGCGACTAAACTATTCACAGCAGTGCCAAATTTTCTGAGTCACTGATTGTGGCTGCCAGCGCCCTAAAAGCAAACCAAAAATGAAACCAATGCGACCGCTGACATTACAGCTGGGTCATGTTATAGAGAGGTACGTTGAAATTGCAAGGTCAGCACAAATGGTCAAAATCCGACATTTTCTCACCTTGCTGCCCGTTCGCAGCTCAGAAAATAACAATGACCATCCTCATCTCGTTGTATAGCTGGACATAGACAAGAGCACCAAGAAAAAGACCCACGTTTCTCTAAAGAACTCGCCCAGGGCTGCTGAAAGCTGAAAAAGAACCTATCTAGAAGTTTGGGGCTTTTTACCCGTGAATCTTCACTTTGCGACTAAACTATTCACAGCAGTGCCAAATTTTCTGGGTCACTGATTGTGACTGCCAGCGCCCTACAAGCAAACCAAAAATGAAACCAATGCGACCGCTGACATTACAGCTGGGTCATGTTATAGAGAGGTACGTTGAAATTGAAAGGTCAGCACAAATGCTCAAAATCCGACATTTTCTCACGTTTCTCCCCGGTCGCAGCTGAGAAAATGACAATGACCATCCTCATCTCGTTGGTTAGCTGTACATTGACAAGAGCACCATGAAAAAGAGTCACATTTCTCTAAAGACCTCGCCCAGGGCTGCTGAAAGCTGAAAAAGAACCTATCTAGAAGTTTGGGGCTTTTTACCCGTGAATCTTCACTTTTCGACTAAACTATTCACAGCAGTGCCACATTTTCTGGGTTACTGAATGCGGGTGCCAGCGCCCTACAATCAAACCAAAAATGAAACCAATGCGACCACTGAAATTACAGCTGGGTCATGTTATAGAGAGGTACGTTGAAAGTGAAAGGTCAGCACAAATGGTCAAAGTCTGACATTTTCTCACCTTTCTGCCCGTTCGTAGCGCAGAAAATTACAATGACCATCCTCATATCGTTGTGTAGCTGGACATAGAAAATGGACCCATGAAAAAGAGCCACATTTCTCTAAAGAACTCGCCCAGGGCTGCTGAAAGCTGAAAAAGAACCTATCTAGAAGTTTGGGGCTTTTTACCCGTGAATCTTCACTTTGCGACTAAACTATTCACAGCAGTGCCAAATTTTCTGGGTCACTGAATGCGGGTGCCAGCGCCCTACAAGCAAGCCAAAAATGAAACCAATGCGACCACTGAAATTACAGCTGGGTCATGTTATAGATAGGTATGTTGAAATTGAAAGGTCAGCACAAATGGTCAAAATCCAATATTTTCTCACCTTTCTGCCCGTTCGCAGCTTAGAAAATGACAATGACCATCCTCATCTCGTTGGTTAGCTGGACATAGACAAGAGCACCATGAAAAAGAGTCACATTTCTCTAAAGAACTCGCCCAGGGCTGCTGAAAGCTGAAAAAGAACCTATCTAGAAATTTGGGGCTTTTTACCCGTGAATCTTCACTTTGCGACTAAACAATTCACAGCAGTGCCAAATTTTCTGGGTCACTGAATGCGGGTGCCAGCGCCCTACAAGCAAACCAAAAATGAAAACCAATGCGATCACTGAAATTACAGCTGGGTCATGTTATAGAGAGGTACGTTGAAATTGAAAGGTCAGCACAAATGATCAAAATCCGACATTTTCTCACCTTTCTGCCCGTTTGCAGCTCAGAAAATGACAATGACCATCCTCATCTCGTTGTGTAGCTGGAGATAGATAAGAGCACCATGAAAAAGGGTCACATTTCTCTAAAGAACTCGCCCAGGGCTGCTGAAAGCTGAAAAAGGACCTATCTAGAAGTTTGGGGCTTTTTACCCGTGAATCTTCACTTTGCGACTAAACTATTCACAGCAGTGCCAAATTTTCTGAGTCACTGATTGTGGCTGCCAGCGCCCTAAAAGCAAACCAAAAATGAAACCAATGCGACCGCTGACATTACAGCTGGGTCATGTTATAGAGAGGTACGTTGAAATTGCAAGGTCAGCACAAATGGTCAAAATCCGACATTTTCTCACCTTTCTGCCCGTTCGCAGCTCAGAAAATAACAATGACCATCCTCATCTCGTTGTATAGCTGGACATAGACAAGAGCACCAAGAAAAAGACCCACGTTTCTCTAAAGAACTCGCCCAGGGCTGCTGAAAGCTGAAAAAGAACCTATCTAGAAATTTGGGGCTTTTTACCCGTGAATCTTCACTTTGCGACTAAACTATTCACAGCAGTGCCAAATTTTCTGGGTCACTGATTGTGACTGCCAGCGCCCTACAAGCAAACCAAAAATGAAACCAATGCGACCGCTGACATTACAGCTGGGTCATGTTATAGAGAGGTACGTTGAAATTGAAAGGTCAGCACAAATGGTCAAAATCCGACATTTTCTCACCTTTCTGCCCGGTCGCAGCTTAGAAAATGACAATGACCATCCTCATCTCGTTGGTTAGCTGGACATAGAAAATAGCACCATGAAAAAGAGCCACATTTCTCTAAAGAACTCACCCAGGGCTGCTGAAAGCTGAAAAAGAACCTATCTAGAAGTTTGGGGCTTTTTACCCGTGAATCTTCACTTTGCGACTAAACTATTCACAGCAGTGCCAAATTTTCTGGGTCACTAAATGCGGGTGCCAGCGCCCTACAAGCAAACCAAAAATGAAACCAATGCGACCACTGAAATTACAGCTGCGTCATGTTATAGAAAGGTACGTTGAAATTGAAAGGTCAGCAAAAATGGTCAAAATCCGACATTTTCTCACCTTTCTGCCCGTTCGCAGCTTATAAAATGACAATGACCATCCTCATCTCCTTGTGAAGCTGGACATAGACAAGAGCACCATGAAAAAGAGTCACATTTCTCTAAAGATCTCGCCCAGGGCTGCTGAAACCTGAAAAAGAACCTATCTAGAAGTTTGGGGCTTTTTACCCGTGAATCTTCACTTTGCGACTAAACTATTCACAGCAGTGCCAAATTTTCTGGGTCACTGATTGTGGCTGCCAGCGCCCTACAAGCAAACCAAAAATGAAACCAATGCGACCGCTGACATTACAGCTGGGTCATGTTATAGAGAGGTACGTTGAAATTGAAAGGTCAGCACAAATGGTCAAAATCCGACATTTTCTCACCTTTCTGCCCGTTCGCAGCTTATAAAATGACAATGACCATCCTCATCTCCTTGTGTAGCTGGACATAGACAAGAGCACCATGAAAAAGAGTCACATTTCTCTAAAGATCTCGCCCAGGGCTGCTGAAAGCTGAAAAAGAACCTATCTAGAGGTTTGGGGCTTTTTACCCGTGAATCTTCACTTTGCGACTAAACTATTCACAGCAGTGCCAAAGTTTCTGGGTCACTGATTGTGGCTGCCAGCGCCCTACAAGCAAACCAAAAATGAAACCAATGCGACCGCTGACATTACAGCTGGGTCATGTTATAGAGAGGTACGTTGAAATTGAAAGGTCAGCACAAATGCTCAAAATCCGACATTTTCTCACGTTTCTCCCTGGTCGCAGCTTAGAAAATGACAATGACCATCCTCATCTCGTTGGTTAGCTGGACATAGACAAGAGCTACATGAAAAAGACTCACATTTCTCTAAAGACCTCGCCCAGGGCTGCTGAAAGCTGAAAAAGAACCTATCTAGAAGTTTGGGGCTTTTTACCTGTGAATCTTCACTTTGCGACTAAACTATTCACAGCAGTGCCAAATTTTCTGGGTCACTGATTGTGACTGCCAGCGCCCTACAAGCAAACCAAAAATGAAACCAATGCGACCGCTGACATTACAGCTGGGTCATGTTATAGAGAGGTACGTTGAAATTGAAAGGTCAGCACAAATGGTCAAAATCCGACATTTTCTCACCTTTCTGCCCGGTCGCAGCTTAGAAAATGACAATGACCATCCTCATCTCGTTGGTTAGCTGGACATAGAAAATAGCACCATGAAAAAGAGCCACATTTCTCTAAAGAACTCACCCAGGGCTGCTGAAAGCTGAAAAAGAACCTATCTAGAAGTTTGGGGCTTTTTACCCGTGAATCTTCACTTTGCGACTAAACTATTCACAGCAGTGCCAAATTTTCTGGGTCACTAAATGCGGGTGCCAGCGCCCTACAAGCAAACCAAAAATGAAACCAATGCGACCACTGAAATTACAGCTGCGTCATGTTATAGAAAGGTACGTTGAAATTGAAAGGTCAGCACAAATGGTCAAAATCCGACATTTTCTCACCTTTCTGCCCGTTCGCAGCTTATAAAATGACAATGACCATCCTCATCTCCTTGTGAAGCTGGACATAGACAAGAGCACCATGAAAAAGAGTCACATTTCTCTAAAGATCTCGCCCAGGGCTGCTGAAACCTGAAAAAGAACCTATCTAGAAGTTTGGGGCTTTTTACCCGTGAATCTTCACTTTGCGACTAAACTATTCACAGCAGTGCCAAATTTTCTGGGTCACTGATTGTGGCTGCCAGCGCCCTACAAGCAAACCAAAAATGAAACCAATGCGACCGCTGACATTACAGCTGGGTCATGTTATAGAGAGGTACGTTGAAATTGAAAGGTCAGCACAAATGCTCAAAATCCGACATTTTCTCACGTTTCTCCCCGGTCGCAGCTGAGAAAATGACAATGACCATCCTCATCTCGTTGGTTAGCTGTACATTGACAAGAGCACCATGAAAAAGAGTCACATTTCTCTAAAGACCTCGCCCAGGGCTGCTGAAAGCTGAAAAAGAACCTATCTAGAAGTTTGGGGCTTTTTACCCGTGAATCTTCACTTTTCGACTAAACTATTCACAGCAGTGCCACATTTTCTGGGTTACTGAATGCGGGTGCCAGCGCCCTACAATCAAACCAAAAATGAAACCAATGCGACCACTGAAATTACAGCTGGGTCATGTTATAGAGAGGTACGTTGAAAGTGAAAGGTCAGCACAAATGGTCAAAGTCTGACATTTTCTCACCTTTCTGCCCGTTCGTAGCGCAGAAAATTACAATGAACATCCTCATATCGTTGTGTAGCTGGACATAGAAAATGGACCCATGAAAAAGAGCCACATTTCTCTAAAGAACTCGCCCAGGGCTGCTGAAAGCTGAAAAAGAACCTATCTAGAAGTTTGGGGCTTTTTACCCGTGAATCTTCACTTTGCGACTAAACTATTCACAGCAGTGCCAAATTTTCTGGGTCACTGAATGCGGGTGCCAGCGCCCTACAAGCAAGCCAAAAATGAAACCAATGCGACCGCTGAAATTACAGCTGGGTCATGTTATAGATAGGTATGTTGAAATTGAAAGGTCAGCACAAATGGTCAAAATCCAATATTTTCTCACCTTTCTGCCCGTTCGCAGCTTAGAAAATGACAATGACCATCCTCATCTCGTTGGTTAGCTGGACATAGACAAGAGCACCATGAAAAAGAGTCACATTTCTCTAAAGAACTCGCCCAGGGCTGCTGAAAGCTGAAAAAGAACCTATCTAGAAATTTGGGGCTTTTTACCCGTGAATCTTCACTTTGCGACTAAACAATTCACAGCAGTGCCAAATTTTCTGGGTCACTGAATGCGGGTGCCAGCGCCCTACAAGCAAACCAAAAATGAAAACCAATGCGATCACTGAAATTACAGCTGGGTCATGTTATAGAGAGGTACGTTGAAATTGAAAGGTCAGCACAAATGATCAAAATCCGACATTTTCTCACCTTTCTGCCCGTTCGCAGCTCAGAAAATGACAATGACCATCCTCATCTCGTTGTGTAGCTGGAGATAGATAAGAGCACCATGAAAAAGGGTCACATTTCTCCAAAGAACTCGCCCAGGGCTGCTGAAAGCTGAAAAAGGACCTATCTAGAAGTTTGGGGCTTTTTACCCGTGAATCTTCACTTTGCGACTAAACTATTCACAGCAGTGCCAAATTTTCTGAGTCACTGATTGTGGCTGCCAGCGCCCTAAAAGCAAACCAAAAATGAAACCAATGCGACCGCTGACATTACAGCTGGGTCATGTTATAGAGAGGTACGTTGAAATTGCAAGGTCAGCACAAATGGTCAAAATCCGACATTTTCTCACCTTTCTGCCCGTTCGCAGCTCAGAAAATAACAATGACCATCCTCATCTCGTTGTATAGCTGGACATAGACAAGAGCACCAAGAAAAAGACCCACGTTTCTCTAAAGAACTCGCCCAGGGCTGCTGAAAGCTGAAAAAGAACCTATCTAGAAGTTTGGGGCTTTTTACCCGTGAATCTTCACTTTGCGACTAAACTATTCACAGCAGTGCCAACTTTTCTGGGTCACTGATTGTGACTGCCAGCGCCCTACAAGCAAACCAAAAATGAAACCAATGCGACCGCTGACATTACAGCTGGGTCATGTTATAGAGAGGTACGTTGAAATTGAAAGGTCAGCACAAATGGTCAAAATCCGACATTTTCTCACCTTTCTGCCCGGTCGCAGCTTAGAAAATGACAATGACCATCCTCATCTCGTTGGTTAGCTGGACATAGAAAATAGCACCATGAAAAAGAGCCACATTTCTCTAAAGAACTCACCCAGGGCTGCTGAAAGCTGAAAAAGAACCTATCTAGAAGTTTGGGGCTTTTTACCCGTGAATCTTCACTTTGCGACTAAACTATTCACAGCAGTGCCAAATTTTCTGGGTCACTAAATGCGGGTGCCAGCGCCCTACAAGCAAACCAAAAATGAAACCATATGCGACCACTGAAATTACAGCTGCGTCATGTTATAGAAAGGTACGTTGAAATTGAAAGGTCAGCACAAATGGTCAAAATCCGACATTTTCTCACCTTTCTGCCCGTTCGCAGCTTATAAAATGACAATGACCATCCTCATCTCCTTGTGAAGCTGGACATAGACAAGAGCACCATGAAAAAGAGTCACATTTCTCTAAAGATCTCGCCCAGGGCTGCTGAAACCTGAAAAAGAACCTATCTAGAAGTTTGGGGCTTTTTACCCGTGAATCTTCACTTTGCGACTAAACTATTCACAGCAGTGCCAAATTTTCTGGGTCACTGATTGTGGCTGCCAGCGCCCTACAAGCAAACCAAAAATGAAACCAATGCGACCGCTGACATTACAGCTGGGTCATGTTATAGAGAGGTACGTTGAAATTGAAAGGTCAGCACCGTTGAAATGCTCAAAATCCGACATTTTCTCACGTTTCTCCCCGGTCGCAGCTGAGAAAATGACAATGACCATCCTCATCTCGTTGGTTAGCTGTACATTGACAAGAGCACCATGAAAAAGAGTCACATTTCTCTAAAGACCTCGCCCAGGGCTGCTGAAAGCTGAAAAAGAACCTATCTAGAAGTTTGGGGCTTTTTACCCGTGAATCTTCACTTTTCGACTAAACTATTCACAGCAGTGCCACATTTTCTGGGTTACTGAATGCGGGTGCCAGCGCCCTACAATCAAACCAAAAATGAAACCAATGCGACCACTGAAATTACAGCTGGGTCATGTTATAGAGAGGTACGTTGAAAGTGAAAGGTCAGCACAAATGGTCAAAGTCTGACATTTTCTCACCTTTCTGCCCGTTCGTAGCGCAGAAAATTACAATGACCATCCTCATATCGTTGTGTAGCTGGACATAGAAAATGGACCCATGAAAAAGAGCCACATTTCTCTAAAGAACTCGCCCAGGGCTGCTGAAAGCTGAAAAAGAACCTATCTAGAAGTTTGGGGCTTTTTACCCGTGAATCTTCACTTTGCGACTAAACTATTCACAGCAGTGCCAAATTTTCTGGGTCACTGAATGCGGGTGCCAGCGCCCTACAAGCAAGCCAAAAATGAAACCAATGCGACCACTGAAATTACAGCTGGGTCATGTTATAGATAGGTATGTTGAAATTGAAAGGTCAGCACAAATGGTCAAAATCCAATATTTTCTCACCTTTCTGCCCGTTCGCAGCTTAGAAAATGACAATGACCATCCTCATCTCGTTGGTTAGCTGGACATAGACAAGAGCACCATGAAAAAGAGTCACATTTCTCTAAAGAACTCGCCCAGGGCTGCTGAAAGCTGAAAAAGAACCTATCTAGAAATTTGGGGCTTTTTACCCGTGAATCTTCACTTTGCGACAAAACAATTCACAGCAGTGCCAAATTTTCTGGGTCACTGAATGCGGGTGCCAGCGCCCTACAAGCAAACCAAAAATGAAAACCAATGCGATCACTGAAATTACAGCTGGGTCATGTTATAGAGAGGTACGTTGAAATTGAAAGGTCAGCACAAATGATCAAAATCCGACATTTTCTCACCTTTCTGCCCGTTCGCAGCTCAGAAAATGACAATGACCATCCTCATCTCGTTGTGTAGCTGGAGATAGATAAGAGCACCATGAAAAAGGGTCACATTTCTCTAAAGAACTCGCCCAGGGCTGCTGAAAGCTGAAAAAGGACCTATCTAGAAGTTTGTGGCTTTTTACCCGTGAATCTTCACTTTGCGACTAAACTATTCACAGCAGTGCCAAATTTTCTGAGTCACTGATTGTGGCTGCCAGCGCCCTAAAAGCAAACCAAAAATGAAACCAATGCGACCGCTGACATTACAGCTGGGTCATGTTATAGAGAGGTACGTTGAAATTGCAAGGTCAGCACAAATGGTCAAAATCCGACATTTTCTCACCTTTCTGCCCGTTCGCAGCTCAGAAAATAACAATGACCATCCTCATCTCGTTGTATAGCTGGACATAGACAAGAGCACCAAGAAAAAGACCCACGTTTCTCTAAAGAACTCGCCCAGGGCTGCTGAAAGCTGAAAAAGAACCTATCTAGAAGTTTGGGGCTTTTTACCCGTGAATCTTCACTTTGCGACTAAACTATTCACAGCAGTGCCAAATTTTTAGGGTCACTGATTGTGGGTGCCAGCGCCCTACAAGCAAACCAAATATGAAACCAATGCGACACCTGACATTACAGCTGGGTCATGTTATAGAGAGGTACGTTGAAATTGAAAGGTCGGCACAAATGGTCAAAATCCGACATTTTCTCACCTTTCTGCCCGTTCGCAGCTTAGAAAATGACAATGACCATCCTCATCTCGTACGTTAGCTGGACATTAACAAGAGCACCATGAAAAAGAGTCACATTTCTCTAAAGAACTCGCCCAGGGCTGCTGAAAGCTGAAAAAGAACCTATCTAGAAGTTTGTGGCTTTTTACCCGTGAATCTTCACTTTGCGACTAAACTATTCACAGCAGTGCCAAATTTTCTGGGTCACTGAATGCGAGTGCCAGCGCCCTACAAGCAAACCAAAAATGAAACCAATGCGACCACTGAAATTACAGCTGGGTCATGTTATAGAGGGGTACGTTGAAATTGAAAGGTCAGCACAAATGGTCAAAATCCGACATTTTCTCACCTTTCTGCCCGTTCGCAGCTCCGAAAATGACAATGACCATCCTCATCTCGTTGTGTAGCTGGACATAGAATATAGCACCATGAAAAAGAGCCACATTTCTCTAAAGAACTCACCCAGGGAAGCTGAAAGCTGAAAAAGAACCTATCTAGAAGTTTGGGGCTTTTTACCCGTGAATCTTCACTTTGCGACTAAACTATTCACAGCAGTGCCAATTTTTCTGGGTCACTTAATGCGGGTGCCAGCGCCCTACAAGCAAACCAAAAATGAAACCAATGCGACCACTGAAATTACAGCTGGGTCATGTTATAGAGAGGTACGTTGAAAGTGAAAGGTCAGCACAAATGGTCAAAGTCTGACATTTTCTCACCTTTCTGCCCGTTCGTAGCGCAGAAAATTACAATGACCATCCTCATATCGTTGTGTAGCTGGACATAGAAAATGGACCCATGAAAAAGAGCCACATTTCTCTAAAGAACTCGCCCAGGGCTGCTGAAAGCTGAAAAAGAACCTATCTAGAAGTTTGGGGCTTTTTACCCGTGAATCTTCACTTTGCGACTAAACTATTCACAGCAGTGCGAAATTTTCTGGGTCACTGAATGCGGGTGCCAGCGCCCTACAAGCAAGCCAAAAATGAAACCAATGCGACCACTGAAATTACAGCTGGGTCATGTTATAGATAGGTATGTTGAAATTGAAAGGTCAGCACAAATGGTCAAAATCCGATATTTTCTCACCTTTCTGCCCGTTCGCAGCTTAGAAAATGACAATGACCATCCTCATCTCGTTGGTTAGCTGGACATAGACAAGAGCACCATGAAAAAGAGTCACATTTCTCTAAAGAACTCGCCCAGGGCTGCTGAAAGCTGAAAAAGAACCTATCTAGAAATTTGGGGCTTTTTACCCGTGAATCTTCACTTTGCGACAAAACAATTCACAGCAGTGCCAAATTTTCTGGGTCACTGAATGCGGGTGCCAGCGCCCTACAAGCAAACCAAAAATGAAAACCAATGCGATCACTGAAATTACAGCTGGGTCATGTTATAGAGAGGTACGTTGAAATTGAAAGGTCAGCACAAATGATCAAAATCCGACATTTTCTCACCTTTCTGCCCGTTCGCAGCTCAGAAAATGACAATGACCATCCTCATCTCGTTGTGTAGCTGGAGATAGATAAGAGCACCATGAAAAAGGGTCACATTTCTCTAAAGAACTCGCCCAGGGCTGCTGAAAGCTGAAAAAGGACCTATCTAGAAGTTTGGGGCTTTTTACCCGTGAATCTTCACTTTGCGACTAAACTATTCACAGCAGTGCCAAATTTTCTGAGTCACTGATTGTGGCTGCCAGCGCCCTAAAAGCAAACCAAAAATGAAACCAATGCGACCGCTGACATTACAGCTGGGTCATGTTATAGAGAGGTACGTTGAAATTGCAAGGTCAGCACAAATGGTCAAAATCCGACATTTTCTCACCTTTCTGCCCGTTCGCAGCTCAGAAAATAACAATGACCATCCTCATCTCGTTGTATAGCTGGACATAGACAAGAGCACCAAGAAAAAGACCCACGTTTCTCTAAAGAACTCGCCCAGGGCTGCTGAAAGCTGAAAAAGAACCTATCTAGAAGTTTGGGGCTTTTTACCCGTGAATCTTCACTTTGCGACTAAACTATTCACAGCAGTGCCAAATTTTTAGGGTCACTGATTGTGGGTGCCAGCGCCCTACAAGCAAACCAAATATGAAACCAATGCGACACCTGACATTACAGCTGGGTCATGTTATAGAGAGGTACGTTGAAATTGAAAGGTCGGCACAAATGGTCAAAATCCGACATTTTCTCACCTTTCTGCCCGTTCGCAGCTTAGAAAATGACAATGACCATCCTCATCTCGTACGTTAGCTGGACATTAACAAGAGCACCATGAAAAAGAGTCACATTTCTCTAAAGAACTCGCCCAGGGCTGCTGAAAGCTGAAAAAGAACCTATCTAGAAGTTTGTGGCTTTTTACCCGTGAATCTTCACTTTGCGACTAAACTATTCACAGCAGTGCCAAATTTTCTGGGTCACTGAATGCGAGTGCCAGCGCCCTACAAGCAAACCAAAAATGAAACCAATGCGACCACTGAAATTACAGCTGGGTCATGTTATAGAGGGGTACGTTGAAATTGAAAGGTCAGCACAAATGGTCAAAATCCGACATTTTCTCACCTTTCTGCCCTTTCGCAGCTCAGAAAATGACAATGACCATCCTCATCTCGTTGTGTAGCTGGACATAGAAAATAGCACCATGAAAAAGAGCCACATTTCTCTAAAGAACTCACCCAGGGCTGCTGAAAGCTGAAAAAGAACCTATCTAGAAGTTTGGGGCTTTTTACCCGTGAATCTTCACTTTGCGACTAAACTATTCACAGCAGTGCCAATTTTTCTGGGTCACTTAATGCGGGTGCCAGCGCCCTACAAGCAAACCAAAAATGAAACCAATGCGACCACTGAAATTACAGCTGGGTCATGTTATAGAGAGGTACGTTGAAATTGAAAGGTCAGCACAAATGGTCAAAATCCGACATTTTCTCACCTTTCTGCCCGTTCGCAGCTTATAAAATGACAATGACCATCCTCATCTCCTTGTGTAGCTGGACATAGACAAGAGCACCATGAAAAAGAGTCACATTTCTCTAAAGATCTCGCCCAGGGCTGCTGAAAGCTGAAAAAGAACCTATCTAGAGGTTTGGGGCTTTTTACCCGTGAATCTTCACTTTGCGACTAAACTATTCACAGCAGTGCCAAAGTTTCTGGGTCACTGATTGTGGCTGCCAGCGCCCTACAAGCAAACCAAAAATGAAACCAATGCGACCGCTGACATTACAGCTGGGTCATGTTATAGAGAGGTACGTTGAAATTGAAAGGTCAGCACAAATGGTCAAAATCCGACATTTTCTCACGTTTCTCCCTGGTCGCAGCTTAGAAAATGACAATGACCATCCTCATCTCGTTGGTTAGCTGGACATAGACAAGAGCTACATGAAAAAGACTCACATTTCTCTAAAGACCTCGCCCAGGGCTGCTGAAAGCTGAAAAAGAACCTATCTAGAAGTTTGGGGCTTTTTACCTGTGAATCTTCACTTTGCGACTAAACTATTCACAGCAGTGCCAAATTTTCTGGGTCACTGATTGTGGCTGCCAGCGCCCTACAAGCAAACCAAAAATGAAACCAATGCGACCGCTGACATTACAGCTGGGTCATGTTATAGAGAGGTACGTTGAAATTGAAAGGTCAGCACAAATGATCAAAATCCGACATTTTCTCACGTTTCTCCCCGGTCGCAGCTGAGAAAATGACAATGACCATCCTCATCTCGTTGGTTAGCTGTACATTGACAAGAGCACCATGAAAAAGAGTCACATTTCTCTAAAGACCTCGCCCAGGGCTGCTGAAAGCTGAAAAAGAACCTATCTAGAAGTTTGGGGCTTTTTACCCGTGAATCTTCACTTTTCGACTAAACTATTCACAGCAGTGCCACATTTTCTGGGTTACTGAATGCGGGTGCCAGCGCCCTACAATCAAACCAAAAATGAAACCAATGCGACCACTGAAATTACAGCTGGGTCATGTTATAGAGAGGTACGTTGAAAGTGAAAGGTCAGCACAAATGGTCAAAGTCTGACATTTTCTCACCTTTCTGCCCGTTCGTAGCGCAGAAAATTACAATGACCATCCTCATATCGTTGTGTAGCTGGACATAGAAAATGGACCCATGAAAAAGAGCCACATTTCTCTAAAGAACTCGCCCAGGGCTGCTGAAAGCTGAAAAAGAACCTATCTAGAAGTTTGGGGCTTTTTACCCGTGAATCTTCACTTTGCGACTAAACTATTCACAGCAGTGCCAAATTTTCTGGGTCACTGAATGCGGGTGCCAGCGCCCTACAAGCAAGCCAAAAATGAAACCAATGCGACCACTGAAATTACAGCTGGGTCATGTTATAGATAGGTATGTTGAAATTGAAAGGTCAGCACAAATGGTCAAAATCCGATATTTTCTCACCTTTCTGCCCGTTCGCAGCTTAGAAAATGACAATGACCATCCTCATCTCGTTGGTTAGCTGGACATAGACAAGAGCACCATGAAAAAGAGTCACATTTCTCTAAAGAACTCGCCCAGGGCTGCTGAAAGCTGAAAAAGAACCTATCTAGAAATTTGGGGCTTTTTACCCGTGAATCTTCACTTTGCGACTAAACAATTCACAGCAGTGCCAAATTTTCTGGGTCACTGAATGCGGGTGCCAGCGCCCTACAAGCAAACCAAAAATGAAAACCAATGCGATCACTGAAATTACAGCTGGGTCATGTTATAGAGAGGTACGTTGAAATTGAAAGGTCAGCACAAATGATCAAAATCCGACATTTTCTCACCTTTCTGCCCGTTCGCAGCTCAGAAAATGACAATGACCATCCTCATCTCGTTGTGTAGCTGGAGATAGATAAGAGCACCATGAAAAAGGGTCACATTTCTCTAAAGAACTTGCCCAGGGCTGCTGAAAGCTGAAAAAGGACCTATCTAGAAGTTTGGGGCTTTTTACCCGTGAATCTTCACTTTGCGACTAAACTATTCACAGCAGTGCCAAATTTTCTGAGTCACTGATTGTGGCTGCCAGCGCCCTAAAAGCAAACCAAAAATGAAACCAATGCGACCGCTGACATTACAGCTGGGTCATGTTATAGAGAGGTACGTTGAAATTGAAAGGTCAGCACAAATGGTCAAAATCCGACATTTTCTCACCTTTCTGCCCGGTCGCAGCTTAGAAAATGACAATGACCATCCTCATCTCGTTGGTTAGCTGGACATAGAAAATAGCACCATGAAAAAGAGCCACATTTCTCTAAAGAACTCACCCAGGGCTGCTGAAAGCTGAAAAAGAACCTATCTAGAAGTTTGGGGCTTTTTACCCGTGAATCTTCACTTTGCGACTAAACTATTCACAGCAGTGCCAAATTTTCTGGGTCACTAAATGCGGGTGCCAGCGCCCTACAAGCAAACCAAAAATGAAACCAATGCGACCACTGAAATTACAGCTGCGTCATGTTATAGAAAGGTACGTTGAAATTGAAAGGTCAGCACAAATGGTCAAAATCCGACATTTTCTCACCTTTCTGCCCGTTCGTAGCGCAGAAAATTACAATGACCATCCTCATATCGTTGTGTAGCTGGACATAGAAAATGGACCCATGAAAAAGAGCCACATTTCTCTAAAGAACTCGCCCAGGGCTGCTGAAAGCTGAAAAAGAACCTATCTAGAAGTTTGGGGCTTTTTACCCGTGAATCTTCACTTTGCGACTAAACTATTCACAGCAGTGCCAAATTTTCTGGGTCACTGAATGCGGGTGCCAGCGCCCTACAAGCAAGCCAAAAATGAAACCAATGCGACCACTGAAATTACAGCTGGGTCATGTTATAGATAGGTATGTTGAAATTGAAAGGTCAGCACAAATGGTCAAAATCCAATATTTTCTCACCTTTCTGCCCGTTCGCAGCTTAGAAAATGACAATGACCATCCTCATCTCGTTGGTTAGCTGGACATAGACAAGAGCACCATGAAAAAGAGTCACATTTCTCTAAAGAACTCGCCCAGGGCTGCTGAAAGCTGAAAAAGAACCTATCTAGAAATTTGGGGCTTTTTACCCGTGAATCTTCACTTTGCGACTAAACAATTCACAGCAGTGCCAAATTTTCTGGGTCACTGAATGCGGGTGCCAGCGCCCTACAAGCAAACCAAAAATGAAAACCAATGCGATCACTGAAATTACAGCTGGGTCATGTTATAGAGAGGTACGTTGAAATTGAAAGGTCAGCACAAATGATCAAAATCCGACATTTTCTCACCTTTCTGCCCGTTCGCAGCTCAGAAAATGACAATGACCATCCTCATCTCGTTGTGTAGCTGGAGATAGATAAGAGCACCATGAAAAAGGGTCACATTTCTCTAAAGAACTCGCCCAGGGCTGCTGAAAGCTGAAAAAGGACCTATCTAGAAGTTTGGGGCTTTTTACCCGTGAATCTTCACTTTGCGACTAAACTATTCACAGCAGTGCCAAATTTTCTGAGTCACTGATTGTGGCTGCCAGCGCCCTAAAAGCAAACCAAAAATGAAACCAATGCGACCGCTGACATTACAGCTGGGTCATGTTATAGAGAGGTACGTTGAAATTGAAAGGTAAGCACAAATGGTCAAAATCCGACATTTTCTCACTTTTCTGCCCGTTCGCAGCTCAGAAAATGAAAATGACCATCCTCATCTCGTTGTATAGCTGGACATAAAAAATACCACCAAGAAAAAGACCCACATTACTCTAAAGAACTCGCCCAGGGCTGCTGAAAGCTGAAAAAGAACCCATCTAGAAGTTTGGGGCTTTTTACCCGTGAATCTTCACTTTGCGACTAAACTATTCACAGCAGTGCCAAATTTTCTGGGTCACTGAATGCGGGTGCCAGCGCCCTACAAGCAAACCAAAAATCAAACCCATGCGACCACTGAAATTACAGCTGGGTCACGTTATAGAGAGGTACGTTGCAATTGAAAGGTCTGCACAAATGGTCAAAATCCGACATTTTCTCACCTTTCTGCCCGTTCGCAGCTCAGAAAATGACAATGACCATCCTCATCTCGTTGTATAGCTGGACTTAGACAAGAGCACCAAGAAAAAGACCCACATTTCTCTAAAGAACTCGCCCAGGGCTGCTGAAAGCTGAAAAAGAACCTATCTAGAAGTTTGGGGCTTTTTACCCGTGAATCTTCACTTTTCGACTAAACTATTCACGGCAGTGCCAAATTTTCTGGGTAACTGAATGCGGGTGCCAGCGCCCTACAAGCAAACCAAAAATGAAACCAATGCGACCACTGAAAATACAGCTGGGTCATGTTATAGAGAGGTACGTTGAAATTGAAAGGTCAGCACAAATGGTCAAAATCCGACATTTTCTCACCTTTCTGCCCGTTCGCAGCTCAGAAAATGACAATGACCATCCTCATCTCGTTGTGTAGCTGGACATAGAAAATACCACCAAGAAAAAGACCCACATTACTCTAAAGAACTCGCCCAGGGCTGCTGAAAGCTGAAAAAGAACCCATCTAGAAGTTTGGGGCTTTTTACCCTTGAATCTTCACTTTGCGACTAAACTATTCACAGCAGTGCCAAATTTTCTGGGTCACTGAATGCGGGTGCCAGCGCCCTACAAGCAAACCAAAAATCAAACCCATGCGACCACTGAAATTACAGCTGGGTCACGTTATAGAGAGGTACGTTGCAATTGAAAGGTCTGCACAAATGGTCAAAATCCGACATTTTCTCACCTTTCTGCCCGTTCGCAGCTCAGAAAATGACAATGACCATCCTCATCTCGTTGTATAGCTGGACTTAGACAAGAGCACCAAGAAAAAGACCCACATTTCTCTAAAGAACTCGCCCAGGGCTGCTGAAAGCTGAAAAAGAACCTATCTAGAAGTTTGGGGCTTTTTACCCGTGAATCTTCACTTTTCGACTAAACTATTCACGGCAGTGCCAAATTTTCTGGGTAACTGAATGCGGGTGCCAGCGCCCTACAAGCAAACCAAAAATGAAACCAATGCGACCACTGAAAATACAGCTGGGTCATGTTATAGAGAGGTACGTTGAAATTGAAAGGTCAGCACAAATGGTCAAAATCCGACATTTTCTCACCTTTCTGCCCGTTCGCAGCTCAGAAAATGACAATGACCATCCTCATCTCGTTGTGTAGCTGGACATAGAAAATACCACCAAGAAAAAGACCCACATTACTCTAAAGAACTCGCCCAGGGCTGCTGAAAGCTGAAAAAGAACCCATCTAGAAGTTTGGGGCTTTTTACCCTTGAATCTTCACTTTGCGACTAAACTATTCACAGCAGTGCCAAATTTTCTGGGTCACTGAATGCGGGTGCCAGCGCCCTACAAGCAAACCAAAAATCAAACCCATGCGACCACTGAAATTACAGCTGGGTCACGTTATAGAGAGGTACGTTGCAATTGAAAGGTCTGCACAAATGGTCAAAATCCGACATTTTCTCACCTTTCTGCCCGTTCGCAGCTCAGAAAATGACAATGACCATCCTCATCTCGTTGTATAGCTGGACTTAGACAAGAGCACCAAGAAAAAGACCCACATTTCTCTAAAGAACTCGCCCAGGGCTGCTGAAAGCTGAAAAAGAACCTATCTAGAAGTTTGGGGCTTTTTACCCGTGAATCTTCACTTTTCGACTAAACTATTCACGGCAGTGCCAAATTTTCTGGGTCACTGAATGCGGGTTCCAGCGCCCTACAAGCAAACCAAAAATGAAACCAATGCGACCACTGAAAATACAGCTGGGTCATGTTATAGAGAGGTACGTTGAAATTGAAAGGTCAGCACAAATGCTCAAAATCCGACATTTTCTCACCTTTCTGCCCGTTCGCAGCTCAGAAAATGACAATGACCATCCTCATCTCGTTGTGTAGCTGGACATAGAAAATAACACCATGAAAAAGAGCCACATTTTCTGGGTTACTGAATGCGGGTGCCAGCGCCCTACAAGCAAATCAAAAATGAAACCAATGCGACCACTGAAATTACAGCTGGGTCATGTTATAGAGAGGTACGTTGAAATTCAAAGGTCAGCACAAATAGTCAAAATCTGACATTTTCTCACCTTTCTGCCCGTTCGCAGCTCAGAAAATGACAATGACCATCCTCATCTCGTTGTGTAGCTAGACATTGACAAGAGCACCAAGAAAAAGACTCACATTTCTCTAAAGAACTCGCCCAGGGCTGCTGAAAGCTGAAAAAGAACCTAACTAGAAGTTTGGGGCTTTTTACCCGTGAATCTTCACTTTGCGACTAAACTATTCACAGCAGTGCCAAATTTTCTGGGTCACTGAATGCGGGTGCCAGCGCCCTACAAGCAAACCAAAAATCAAACCCATGCGACCACTGAAATTACAGCTGGGTCATGTTATAGAGAGGTACGTTGCAATTGAAAGGTCTGCACAAATGGTCAAAATCCGACATTTTCTCACCTTTCTGCCCGTTCGCAGCTCAGAAAATGACAATGACCATCCTCATCTCGTTGTATAGCTGGACTTAGACAAGAGCACCAAGAAAAAGACCCACATTTCTCTAAAGAACTCCCTCAGGGCTGCTGAAAGCTGAAAAAGAACCTATCTAGAAGTTTGGGGCTTTTTACCCGTGAATCTTCACTTTGCGACTAAACTATTCACGGCAGTGCCAAATTTTCTGGGTCACTGAATACCGGTTCCAGCGCCCTACAAGCAAACCAAAAATCAAACAAATGCAACCACTGAAATTACAGCTGGGTCATGTTATAGAGAGGTACGTTGAAATTGAAAGGTCAGCACAAATGGTCAAAACCGACATTTTCTCACCTTTCTGCCCGTTCGCAGCTCAGAAAATGACAATGACCATCCTCATCTCGTTGTATAGCTGGACATAGACAAGAGCACCAAGAAAAAGACCCACAGTTCTCTAAAGAACTCGCCCAGGGCTGCTGAAAGCTGAAAAAGAACCTATCTAGAAGTTTGGGGCTTTTTACCCGTGAATCTTCACTTTGCGACTAAACTATTCACAGCAGTGCCAAATTTTCTGGGTCACTGAATGCGGGTGCCAGCGCCCTACAAGCAAACCAAAAATGAAACCAATGCGACCACTGAAATTACAGCTGGGTCATGTTATAGAGAGGTACGTTGAAATTGAAAGGTCAGCACAAATGGTCAAAATCCGACATTTTCTCACCTTTCTGCCCGTTCGCAGCTCAGAAAATGGCAATGACCACCCTCATCTCGTTGTGTAGCTGGACATAGAAAATAGCACCATGAATAAGAGCCACATTTCTCTAAAGAACTCGCCCAGGGCTGCTGAAAGCTGAAAAAGAACCTATCTAGAGGTTTGGGACTTTTTACCCGTGAATCTTCACTTTGCGACTAAACTATTCACAGCAGTGCCAAATTTTCTGGGTCACTGAATGCGGGTGCCAGCGCCCTACAAGCAAACCAAAAATCAAACCAATGCAACCACTGAAATTACAGCTGGGTCATGTTATAGAGAGGTACGTTGAAATTGAAAGGTCAGCACAAATGGTCAAAATCCGACATTTCCTCACCTTTCTGCCCGTTCGCAGCTCAGAAAATGACAATGACCATCCTCATCTCGTTGTAAAGCTGGACTTAGACAAGAGCAACAAGAAAAAGACCCACATTTCTCTAAAGAACTCGCCCAGGGCTGCTGAAAGCTGAAAAGAACCTATCTAGAAGTTTGGGGCTTTTTACCCGTGAATCTTCACTTTCCGACTAAACTATTCATGGCAGTGCCAAATTTTCTGGGTCACTGAATGCGGGTGCCAGCGCCCTACAAGCAAACCAAAAATGAAACCAATGCGACCACTGAAAATACAGCTGGGTCATGTTGTAGAGAGGTAAGTTGAAATTGAAAGGTCAGCACAAATGGTCAAAATCCGACATTTTCCCACCTTTCTGCCCGTTCGCAGCTCAGAAAATGACAATGACCATCCTAATCCCGTTGTATAGCTGGACATAGACAAGAGCACCAAGAAAAAGACCCACTGTTCTCTAAAGAACTCGCCCAGGGCTGCGTAAAGCTGAAAAAGAACCTATCTAGAAGTTTGGGGCTTTTTACCCCTGAATCTTCACTTTGCGACTAAACTGTTCACAGCAGTGCCAAATTTTTAGGGTCGCTGATTGTGGGTGCCAGCGCCCTACAAGCAATCCAAATATGAAACCAATGCGACCGCTGACATTACAGCTGGGTCATGTTATAGAGAGGTACGTTGAAATTGGAAGGTCAGCACAAATGGTCAAAATCCGACATTTTCTCACATTTCTGCCCGTTCGCAGCTCAGGAAATGACAATGACCATCCTCATCTCGTTGTGTAGCTGGACATAGACAAAAGCACCAAGAAAAAGAGCCACATTTCTCTAAAGAACTCGCCCAGGGCTGCTGAAAGCTGAAAAAGAACCTATCTAGAAGTTTGGGGCTTTTTACCCGTGAATCTTCACTTTGCGACTAAACAATTCACAGCAGTGCCAAATTTTCTGGGTCACTGAATGCGGGTGCCAGCGCCCTACAAGCAAACCAAAAATGAAACCAATGCGACCACTGAAATTACAGCTGGGTCATGTTATAGAGAGGTACGTTGAAATTGAAAGGTCAGCACAAATGGTCAAAATCCGACATTTTCTCACCTTTCTGCCCGGTCGCAGCTCAGAAAATGACAATGACCATCCTCATCTCGTTGTATAGCTGGACATAGAAAATACCACCAAGAAAAAGACCCACATTACCCTAAAGAACTCGCCCAGGGCTGCTGAAAGCTGAAAAAGAACCTATCTAGAAGTTTGGGGCTTTTTACCCGTGAATCTTCACTTTGCGACTAAACTAGTCACAGCAGTGCCAAATATTTAGGGTCACTACATGCGGGTGCCAGCGCCCTCCAAGCAAACCAAAAATGAAACCAATGCGACCACTGAAATTACAGCTGGGTCATGTTATAGAGAGGTACGTTGAAATTGAAAGGTCAGCACAAATGGTCAAAATCCGACATTTTCTCACCTTTCTGCCCGTTCGCAGCTCAGAAAATGACAATGACCATCCTCATCTCGTTGTGTAGCTGGACATAGAAAATAGCACTATGAAAAAGAGCCACATTTCTCTAAAGAACTCGCCCAGGGCTGCTGAAAGCTGAAAAAGAACCTATCTAGAAGTTTGTGGCTTTTTACCCGTGAATCTTCACTTTGCGACTAAACTATTCACAGCAGTGCCAAATTTTCTGAGTCACTGAATGCGTGTGCCAGCGTCCTACAAGCAAACCAAAAATCAAAGAAATGCAACTACTCAAATTACAGCTGGGTCATGTTATAGAGAGGTACGTTGAAATTGAAAGGTCAGCACAAATGGTCAAAACCGACATTTTCTCACCTTTCTGCCCGTTCGCAGCTCAGAAAATGACAATGACCATCCTCATCTCGTTGTATAGTTGGACATAGACAAGAACACCAAGAAAAAGACACACAGTTCTCTAAAGAGCTCGCCCAGGGCTGGTGAAAGCTGAAAAAGAACCTATCTAGAAGTTTGGGGCTTTTTACCCGTGAATCTTCACTTTGCGACTAAACTATTCACAGCGGTGCCAAATTTTCTGGGTTACTGAATGCGGGTGGCAGCGCCCTACAAGCAAACCAAAAATGAAACCAATGCGACCACTGAAATTACAGCTGGGTCATGTTATAGAGAGGTACGTTGAAAGTGAAAGGTCAGCACAAATGGTCAAAATCTGACATTTTCTCACCTTTCTGCCCGTTCGCAGCTCAGAAAAAATGACAATGACCATCCTCATCTCGTTGTGTAGCTGGACATAGACAAGAGCACCAAGAAAAAGACTCACATTTCTCTAAAGAACTCGCCCAGGGCTGCTGAAAGCTGAAAAAGAACCTATCTAGAAGTTTGGGGCTTTTTACCCGTGAATCTTCACTTTGCGACTAAACTATTCACAGCAGTGCGAAATTTTCTGGGTCACTGAATGCGGGTGCCAGCGCCCTACAAGTAAACCAAAAATGAAACCAATGCGACCACTGAAATTACAGCTGGGTCATGTTATAGAGAGGTACGTTGAAATTGAAAGGTCAGCACAAATGGTCAAAATCCGACATTTTCTCACCTTTCTGCCCGTTCGCAGCTCAGAAAATGGCAATGACCATCCTCATCTCGTTGTGTAGCTGGACATAGAAAATAGCACCATGAATAAGAGCCACATTTCTCTAAAGAACTCGCCCAGGGCTGCTGAAAGCTGAAAAAGAACCTATCTAGAAGTTTGGGACTTTTTACCCGTGAATCTTCACTTTGCGACTAAACTATTCACAGCAGTGCCAAATTTTCTGGGTCACTGAATGCGGGTGCCAGCGCCCTACAAGCAAACCAATGCAACCACTGAAATTACAGCTGGGTCATGTTATACAGAGCTACGTTGAAATTGAAAGGTCAGCACAAATGGTCAAAATCCGACATTTTCTCACCTTTCTGCCCGTTCGCAGCTCAGAAAATGACAATGACCATCCTCATCTCGTTGTAAAGCTGGACTTAGACAAGAGCACCAAGAAAAAGACCCACATTTCTCTAAAGAACGCGCCCAGGGCTGCTGAAAGCTGAAAAGAACCTATCTAGAAGTTTGGGGCTTTTTACCCGTGAATCTTCACTTTCCGACTAAACTATTCATGGCAGTGCCAAATTTTCTGGGTCACTGAATGCGGGTGCCAGCGCCCTACAAGCAAACCAAAAATGAAACCAATGCGACCACTGAAAATACAGCTGGGTCATGTTGTAGAGAGGTAAGTTGAAATTGAAAGGTCAGCACACATGGTCAAAATCCGACATTTTCCCACCTTTCTGCCCGTTTGCAGCTGAGAAATGACAATGACCATCCTAATCCCGTTGTATAGCTGGACATAGACAAGAGCACCAAGAAAAAGACCCACAGTTCTCTAAAGAACTCGCCCAGGGCTGCGTAAAGCTGAAAAAGAACCTATCTAGAAGTTTGGGGCTTTTTACCCCTGAATCTTCACTTTGCGACTAAACTGTTCACAGCAGTGCCAAATTTTTAGGGTCGCTGATTGTGGGTGCCAGCGCCCTACAAGCAATCCAAATATGAAACCAATGCGACCGCTGACATTACAGCTGGGTCATGTTATAGAGAGGTACGTTGAAATTGGAAGGTCAGCACAAATGGTCAAAATCCGACATTTTCTCACCTTTCTGCCCGTTCGCAGCTCAGGAAATGACAATGACCATCCTCATCTCGTTGTGTAGCTGGATATAGACAAAAGCACCAAGAAAAAGAGCCACATTTCTCTAAAGAACTCGCCCAGGGATGCTAAAAGCTGAAAAAGAACCTATCTAGAAGTTTGGGGCTTTTTACCCGTGAATCTTCACTTTGCGACTAAACAATTCACAGCAGTGCCAAATTTTCTGGGTCACTGAATGCGGGTGCCAGCGCCCTACAAGCAAACCAAAAATGAAACCAATGCGACCACTGAAATTACAGCTGGGTCATGTTATAGAGAGGTACGTTGAAATTGAAAGGTTAGCACAAATGGTCAAAATCCGACATTTTCTCACCTTTCTGCCCGGTCGCAGCTCAGAAAATGACAATGACCATCCTCATCTCGTTGTATAGCTGGACATAGAAAATACCACCAAGAAAAAGACCCACATTACCCTAAAGAACTCGCCCAGGGCTGCTGAAAGCTGAAAAAGAACCTATCTAGAAGTTTGGGGCTTTTTACCCGTGAATCTTCACTTTGCGACTAAACTAGTCACAGCAGTGCCAAATATTTAGGGTCACTGAATGCGGGTGCCAGCGCCCTCCAAGCAAACCAAAAATGAAACCAATGCGACCACTGAAATTACAGCTGGGTCATGTTATAGAGAGGTACGTTGAAATTCAAAGGTCAGCACAAATGGTCAAAATCCGACATTTTCTCACCTTTCTGCCCGTTCGCAGCTCAGAAAATGACAATGACCATCCTCATCTTGTGTAGCTGGACATAGAAAATAGCACCATGAAAAAGAGCCACATTTCTCTAAAGAACTCGCCCAGGGCTGCTGAAAGCTGAAAAAGAACCTATCTAGAAGTTTGGGGCTTTTTACCCGTGAATCTTCACTTTGCGACTAAACTATTCACAGCAGTGCCAAATTTTCTGAGTCACTGAATGCGGGTGCCAGCGCCCTACAAGCAAACCAAAAATCAAACAAATGCAACCACTGAAATTACAGCTGGGTCATGTTATAGAGAGGTACGTTGAAATTGAAAGGTCAGCACAAATGGTCAAAACCGACATTTTCTCACCTTTCTGCCCGTTCGCAGCTCAGAAAATGACAATGACCATCCTCATCTCGTTGTATAGTTGGACATAGACAAGAACACCAAGAAAAAGACCCACAGTTCTCTAAAGAACTCGCCCAGGGCTGCTGAAAGCTGAAAAAGAACCTATCTAGAAGTTTGGGGCTTTTTACCCGTGAATCTTCACTTTGCGACTAAACTGTTCACAGAAGTGCCAAATTTTTAGGGTCACTGATTGTGGGTGCCAGCGCCCTACAAGCAAACAAAATATGAAACCAATGCGACCGCTGACATTACAGCTGGGTCATGTTATAGAGAGGTACATTGAAATTGGAAGGTCAGCACCAATGGGCAAAATCCGATATTTACTCACCTTTCTGCCCATTCGCAGCTCAGAAAATGACAATGACCATCCTCATCTCGTTGTGTAGCTGGACATAGACAAGAGCACCAAGAAAAAGACTCACATTTCTCTAAAGAGCTCGCCCAGGGCTGCTGAAAGCTGAAAAAGAACCTATCTAGAAGTTTGGGGCTTTTTACCCGTGAATCTTCACTTTGCGACTAAACAATTCACAGCAGTGCCAAATTTTCTTGGTCACTGAATGCGGGTGCCAGCGCCCTACAAGCAAACCAAAAATGAAACCAATGCGACCACTGAACTTACAGTTGGGTCATGTTATAGAGAGGTACGTTGAAATTGAAAGGTCAGCACAAATGGTCAAAATCCGACATTTTCTCACCTTTCTGCCCGTTCGCAGCTCAGAAAATGACAATGACCATCCTCATCTCGTTGTATAGCTGGACATAGAAAATACCACCAAGAAAAAGACCCACATTACTCTAAAGAACTCGCCCAGGGCTGCTGAAAGCTGAAAAAGAACCTATCTAGAAGTTTGGGGCTTTTTACCCGTGAATCTTCACTTTGCGACTAAACTATTCACAGCAGTGCCAAATTTTCTGGGTCACTGAATGCGAGTGCCAGCGCCCTACAAGCAAACCAAAAATGAAACCAATGCGACCACTGAAATTACAGCTGGGTCATGTTATAGAGAGTGTGATCGAATCCATGTGTTCAATGCATTCTAGGTTGCTAACATAACAAACCAGACCAGACACGGTATGGACTCATGATGGTATGTAGGTGTGAACAAGTTAGTTTCTGGAAATGTTGTGGTGTTTGGTTTCCGCCCAACATTGTCGATCTGCATGTTTGCACTAGCGTGCAGCTGAACCAACGCAGCCGAACCAACGTGCCTTGCAATCCTTTGCTAGGCTTTTCTTTCACTGTATCTTTTTGGTCACATATAATACCGTACACTTTTCTTACTCAACAGAATCTTAGAACGAAGAAGGAACGGTCGGTTGTTGTCTTTGGCGGTGTGTCGGATCATAGTGCATGCTACTAGGCGCCATTCGGTTACAGCACTTTTTGGTGCCGAAACCCGGGACTCAGGAGTTTGTGTTGTAACTCGGATTAATCGGGCGAATTGGGTAGCAGTGCGAGATGGCCAAAGTCGAATGCTTCTTGAGACCGTTCCGCGGGGGTCGGGACGACCTGAGCGAATTCTGGGCGAAGTTCTCAGTTGTCGCGGACTTGCAGAAGTGGGACTCGGACGAAAAGAAGATGGCGAATCTACCGCTCTATCTCGAGGGTGAGGCGTTCACCGTGTGGAACGAGATGGCGGCAGCGGATAAGAAGAAGCCGGCCGATGTGAAAGCGAAGCTGACCGCCGCTTTTGGGATGGCACCAGATCAAGCATACTCGATGTTTACGTCCAGGATCTTGCGAGGAGACGAGTCGGTGGACAACTTCGCAGCGGACTTGAAGAGGCTTCTCACCTTGTCTGGTGAGCAGGTTGATGCTGATGGGAAGAATAAAATAGTGATCGGGCAGTTTCTCTCCGGGCTCCCCTCTCAGTTTGCGAAGGAGCTCCGTATGAGTGGAAAAACGGACACCATCGACGATTGCGTGAAGTACGTCAGGCGGCTTAGAAGTGTGGAACGATCGATGAAGCCCGGTGTGGCAGCAGTGAGCTACGGTGCTCTAGACGATCGGGCTCCATCAGGCTCTTCCAGGATGACCGCTGCAGCAGGTGTAGGTCGCGACTCCGCAAGACGTGTCCTGTGTTACAAGTGTGGTCAAGTTGGCCACTTCAAGCGGAACTGCCCTGCGAGCACTAGTAGTGGTACCGGTAGCCACAAGCAAGCCAAACACAGTCAGCTGACGTGTTTATTCTGCGACGAGGCTGGGCATATGATGAGAGATTGTTCGGAGTTCAAGGCCTTCAAGCAGAAGAAGCAGCGGGGTGGGAGTGCAGCCGCTGCTCCTGTGCACTCTGGTGATCATGGTGACTCCAAGGTGTTATGCCTGAGCAGTGGAGGTGACAGTCTGCCACGGATCTTTGTGGACATCAAACGGTCCGGCGGTCCAAGCAAGCGTGTAGTAGCTGCTGTGGACACCTGTGCATCCCGCTCCCTTGTAGCTAGCGCCCTGGCAACCGACCTAGCTTTGGATATCAGGCCTACGTCATCGACAATTAATGCGATCGATGGCAGTCCGGTGGATGTCCGTGGCGTCGTGGAGTGTACAATCTCACGGCTGGATAGTGCTGTGGTTCGCCTACGTGAGACCGAGACTGACATGCTGGTGGTGGACGACCTGTCTGTCGTGGAGGCTGATGTGCTGATTGGAGTTAACAGCATCGCGACTCTGGGTGGTGTGCATATGCAGTATGACGCAGGAGAACTGGTGGGGGTTGTATTCGGGACCGTCAATGCTGCATGCCCATTGGTGCTGGCGTCGAGCACCCCAGATGAGCATCCATCACGCCCCGAGTCGGAAGCACGAGCCGTCGCTGAAGACTTTCACCATGCGGACGTGGAGAAGCTCAGCAATGGCGATGTTGTGCTGCGGGCATCAGATATGATCCTCCGGTGGAGTACGGCTGACAAGGCGTGGGAGGTGCAGTGGCAATGGGCGGACAAGACGGAGCCGACTACGTGCATCGGGTCAGGCCTTGGAGAGTACCCACGATCCAAGCTCTCCAAGGAGCAGGAACAGCTATTTGGAGATGAGGTTGAAAAATGGCTCGGCAACGGCTTGCTAGTGAAGCATGACGTCGAGAAGCATGGTGAGCCGAGATGTGTGCTGCCTCTGCTCCCTGCTACGCAGGAGCATAAGGCATCAACGCCAGTTCGGCCCTGCCTCGACTACCGGCTCCTCAACCAGAAGCTGACGTCGCACCCTGGCACCGACGCTCCGGCATGTGGTGAGACGCTACGGAGGTGGCGTCAAGCGGGCGTCCCGCAAGCGTATCAGCTGCTGGATATCAGCAAAGCGTACCTACAGGTACGCATTCATCCCTATTTGTACATAATATATTTGGACATTACGGAAAGGTAGACTACTCTGACAGAGACTCGGTTACAAGAGGTACGTTGAAATTGAAAGGTCAGCACAAATGGTCAAAATCCGACATTTTCTCACCTTTCTGCCCGTTCGCAGCTCAGAAAATGACAATGACCATCCTCATCTCGTTGTATAGCTGGACATAGACAAGAGCACCAAGAAAAACTACCACATTTCTCTAAAGAACTCGCCCAGGGCTGCTGAAAGCTGCAAAAGAACCTATCTAGAAGTTTGGGGCTTTTTACCCGTGAATCTTCACTTTGCGACTAAACTATTCACAGCAGTGCCAAATTTTCTGGGTTACTGATTGTGGGTGCCAGCGTACTACAAGCAAACCCAATATGAAACCAATGCGACCACTGACACTACAGCTGGGTCATGTTATAGAGAGGTACGTTGAAATTGGAAGGTCAGCACAAATGGTCAAAATCCGACATTTTCTCACCTTTCTGCCCGTTCGCAACTCAGAAAATGTTAATGACCATCCTCATCTCGTTGGTTAGCTGGAAATAGACAAGAGCACCATGAAAAAGAGTCACATTTCTCTAAAGAATTCGCCCAGGGCTGCTGAAAGCTGAAAAAACCCTATCTAGAAGTTTGGGGCTTTTTACCCGTGAATCTTCACTTTGCGACTAAACTATTCACAGCAGTGCCAAATTTTCTGGGTCACTGAATGCGAGTGCCAGCGCCCTACAAGCAAACCAAAAATGAAACCAATGCGACCACTGAAATTACAGCTGGGTCATGTTATAGAGAGGTACGTTGAAATTGAAAGGTCAGCACAAATGGTCAAAATCCGACATTTTCTCACCTTTCTGCCCGTTCGCAGCTCAGAAAATGACAATGACCATCCTCATCTCGTTGTGTAGCTGGACATAGACAAGAGCACCATGAAAAAGAGCCACATTTCTCTAAAGAACTCGCCCAGGGCTGCTGAAAGCTGAAAAAGAACCTATCTAGAAGTTTGGGGCTTTTTACCCGTGAATCTTCACTTTGCGACTAAACTATTCACAGCAGTGCCAAATTTTCTGGGTCACTGAATGCGGGTGCCAGCGCCCTACAAGCAAACCAAAAATGAAACCAATGCGACCACTGAAATTACAGCTGGGTCATGTTATAGAGAGGTACGTTGAAATTGAAAGGTCAGCACAAATGGTCAAAATCCGACATTTTCTCACCTTTCTGCCCGTTCGCAGCTTATACAATGACAATGACCATTCTCATCTCGTTGTGTAGCTGGACATAGACAAGAGCACCATGAAAAAGAGTCACATTTCTCTAAACATCTCGCCCAGGGCTGCTGAAAGCTGAAAAAGAACCTATCTAGAAGTTTGGGGCTTTTTACCCGTGAATCTTCACTTTGCGACTAAACTATTCACAGCAGTGCCAAATTTTCTGGGTCACTGAATGCGGGTGCCAGCGCCCTACAAGCAAACCAAAAATCAAACCAATGCAACCACTGAAAATACAGCTGGGTCATGTTATAGAGAGGTACGTTGAAATTGAAAGGTCAGCACAAATGGTCAAAATCCGACATTTTCTCACCTTTCTGCCCGTTCGCAGCTCATAAAATGACAATGACCATCCTCATCTCGTTGTGTAGCTGGACATAGAAAATAGCACCATGAAAAAGAGCCACATTTCTCTAAAGAACTCACCCAGGGCTGCTGAAAGCTGAAAAAGAGCCTATCTAGAAGTTTGGGGCTTTTTACCCGTGAATCTTCACTTTTCGACTAAACTATTAACAGCAGTGCCAAATTTTCTGGGTCATTGAATGCGGGTGCTAGCGCCCTACAAGCAAACCAAAAATGAAACCAATGCGACCACTGAAATTACAGCTGGGTCATGTTATAGAGAGGTACGTTGAAATTGAAAGGTCAGCACAAATGGTCAAAATCCGACATTTTCTCACCTTTCTGCCCGTTCGCAGCTCAGAAAATGACAATGACCATCCTCATCTCGTTGTGTAGCTGGACATAGAAAATAGCACCATGAAAAAGAGCCACATTTCTCTAAAGAACTCGCCCAGGGCTGCTAAAAGCTGAAAAAGAACCTATCTAGAAGTTTGGGCCTTTTTACCCGTGAATCTTCACTTTGCGACTAAACTATTCACAGCAGTGCCAAATTTTCTGGGTCACTGAATGCGGGTGCCAGCGCCCTACAAGCAAACCAAAAATGAAACCAATGCGACCACTGAAATTACAGCTGGGTCATGTTATAGAGAGGTACGTTGAAATTGAAAGGTCAGCACAAATGGTCAAAATCCGACATTTTCTCACCTTTCTGCCCGTTCGCAGCTTATACAATGACAATGACCATTCTCATCTCGTTGTGTAGCTGGACATAGACAAGAGCACCATGAAAAAGAGTCACATTTCTCTAAACATCTCGCCCAGGGCTGCTGAAAGCTGAAAAAGAACCTATCTAGAAGTTTGGGGCTTTTTACCCGTGAATCTTCACTTTGCGACTAAACTATTCACAGCAGTGCCAAATTTTCTGGGTCACTGAATGCGGGTGCCAGCGCCCTACAAGCAAACCAAAAATCAAACCAATGCAACCACTGAAAATACAGCTGGGTCATGTTATAGAGAGGTACGTTGAAATTGAAAGGTCAGCACAAATGGTCAAAATCCGACATTTTCTCACCTTTCTGCCCGTTCGCAGCTCATAAAATGACAATGACCATCCTCATCTCGTTGTGTAGCTGGACATAGAAAATAGCACCATGAAAAAGAGCCACATTTTTCTAAAGAACTCACCCAGGGCTGCTGAAAGCTGAAAAAGAGCCTATCTAGAAGTTTGGGGCTTTTTACCCGTGAATCTTCACTTTTCGACTAAACTATTAACAGCAGTGCCAAATTTTCTGGGTCATTGAATGCGGGTGCTAGCGCCCTACAAGCAAACCAAAAATGAAACCAATGCGACCACTGAAATTACAGCTGGGTCATGTTATAGAGAGGTACGTTGAAATTGAAAGGTCAGCACAAATGGTCAAAATCCGACATTTTCTCACCTTTCTGCCCGTTCGCAGCTCAGAAAATGACAATGACCATCCTCATCTCGTTGTGTAGCTGGACATAGAAAATAGCACCATGAAAAAGAGCCACATTTCTCTAAAGAACTCGCCCAGGGCTGCTAAAAGCTGAAAAAGAACCTATCTAGAAGTTTGGGCCTTTTTACCCGTGAATCTTCACTTTGCGACTAAACTATTCACAGCAGTGCCAAATTTTCTGGGTCACTGAATGCGGGTGCCAGCGCCCTACAAGCAAACCAAAAATGAAACCAATGCGACCACTGAAATTACAGCTGGGTCATGTTATAGAGAGGTACGTTGAAATTGAAAGGTCAGCACAAATGGTCAAAATCCGACATTTTCTCACCTTTCTGCCCGTTCGCAGCTCAGAAAATGACAATGACCATCCTCATCTCGTTGTGTAGCTGGACATAGCCAAGAGCACCAAGAAAAAGACTCACATTTCTCTAAAGAACTCGCCTAGGGCTGCTGAAAGCTGAAAAAGAACCTATCTACAAGTTTGGGGCTTTTTACCCGTGAATCTTCACTTTTCGACTAAACTATTCACAGCAGTGCCAAATTTTCAGGGTCACTGAATGCGGGTGCCAGCGCCCTACAAGCAAACCAAAAATGAAACCAATGCGACCACTGAAATTACAGCTGGGTCATGTTATAGAGAGGTACGTTGAAATTGAAAGGTCAGCACAAATGGTCAAAATCCGACATTTTCTCACCTTTCTGCGCGTTCGCAGCTCAGAAAATGACAATGACCATCCTCATATCGTTGTGTAGCTGGACATAGAAAATAGCACCATGAAAAAGAGCGACATTTCTCTAAAGAACTCACTCAGGGCTGCTGAAACTGAAAAAGAACCTATCTAGAAGTTTGGGGCTTTTTACCCGTGAATCTTCACTTTGCGACTAAACTATTCACAGCAGTGCCAAATTTTCTGGGTCACTGAATGCGGGTGCCAGCGCCCTACAAGCAAATCAAATATGAAACAAATGCGACCACTGAAATTACAGCTGGGTCATGTTATAGAGAGGAACGTTGAAATTGAAAGGTCAGCACAAATGGTCAAAATCCGACATTTTCTCACCTTTCTGCCCTTTCGCAGCTCAGAAAATGACAATGACCATCCTCATCTCGTTGTGTAGCTGGACATAGAAAATAGCACCATGAAAAAGAGCCAAATTTCTCTAAAGAACTCACCCAGGGCTGCTGAAAGCAGAAAAAGAATCTATCTAGAAGTTTGGGCTTTTTACCCGTGAATCTTCACTTTGCAACTAAACTATTCACAGCAGTGCCAAATTTTCTGGGTCACTGAATGCGGGTGCTAGCGGCCTACAAGCAAACCAAAAATGAAACCAATGCGACCACTGACATTACAGTTGGGTCATGTTATAGAGAGGTACGTTGAAATTGAAAGGTCAGCACAAATGCTCAAAATCCGACATTTTCTCACCTTTCTGCCCGTTCGCAGCTCAGAAAATGACAATGACCATCCTCATCTCGTTGTGTAGCTGGACATAGAAAATAGCACCATGAAAAAGAGCCACATTTCTCTAAACAACTCCCCCAGGGCTGCTGAAAGCTGAAAAAGAACCTATCTAGAAGTTTGGAGCTTTTACCCGTGAATCTTCACTTTGCGACTAAATCGCATGTCATCACGTACATTCACGTACATTCGAAATCAACATAATTTTGCGAATCGACATTTTTTTCAGGATCACTTTTCAAACGAGGACGAAGCAAAGTTGGCCGAACGAAGCCTAGAGGAAGAAAATCACCCTCTCCACTTCACCATCACGATACTGACATAGAAACGAGATGAAACAACTAAAAAATCCACAAGAAAACTGTACGGCCATCATCGCGCTGACTTTGGTCTGACTTTGGTCTGAGAATTTCTATCACGATCAAAAATGTACGAGGAGCACTCAAAAATAAGCCACAGACGTACCTTTATCGCTCTCTACTCCTTTTTCAAGGCACAAAAGTCGACTCTCCACTTTCAAACCAGGAACAAGACATACCAGTGGTCCTTTTCAGCTGCTCCACGAGCGCAGGAAATGCTCACCAAGGGGCGCAGAGCAGCATCCATTCCAGAAAAAAGAGCTAAAATACGAGTGAGACTGCATGACTGAGTACATGAGTACATATATGAGTACATGCAGAAAATAGTCAATTTCAGCATTTCTGCTCCAAACAGCAACTAGCTTCGACTAGAAACAAAGATTACACCAAAGGATCAAACAACAACCATTTTCTGCAGTTTTTTTGTTGATGGCTTCTTTGTGCTTGGCCCAGCACGCCAAAAATCACACCTGGGAGGAGTACAAAAATTACAACTCTCAGATGTCCTCGATTGCTGGCCATGGTGCCAAATTTTCTGGGTCACTGAATGCGGGTGCCAGCGCCCTACAAGCAAACCAAAAATGAAACCAATGCGACCGCTGACATTACAGCTGGGTCATGTTATAGAGAGGTACGTTGAAATTGAAAGGTCAGCACAAATGGTCAAAATCCGACATTTTCTCACCTTTCTGCCCGTTCGCAGCTCAGAAAATGACAATGACCATCCTCATCTCCTTGTGTAGCTGGACATAGAAAATAGCACCATGAAAAAGAGCCACATTTCTCTAAAGAACTCCCCCAGGGCTGCTGAAAGCTGAAAAAGAACCTATCTAGAAGTTTGGGGCTTTTTACCAGTGAATCTTCACTTTGCGACTAAACTATTCACAGCAGTGCCAAATTATCTGGGTCAATGAATGCGGGTGCCAGCGCCCTAAAAGCAAACCAAAATTCAAATCAATGCGACCACTAACATTACAGCTGGTTCATGTTATAGAGAGGTACGTTGAAATTAAAAGGTCAGCACAAATGGTCAAAATCCGACATTTTCTCACCTTTCTGCCCGTTCGCAGCTCAGAAAATGACAATGACCATCCTCATCTCGTTGTGTAGCTGGGTATAGACAAGAGCACCAAGAAAAAGACCCTATCTAGAAGTTTGGGGCTTTTTACCCTTGAATCTTCACTTTGCGACTAAACTATTAAGAGGGGTGCCAAATTTTCTGGGTCACTGAATGCGGGTGCCAGCGCCCTACAAGCAAACCAAAAATGAAACCAATGCGACCACTGAAATTACAGCTGGGTCATGTTATACAGAGCTACGTTGAAATTGAAAGGTCAGCACAAAGGGTCAAAATCCGACATTTTCTCACCTTTCTGCCCGTTCGCAGCTCAGAAAATGACAATGACCATCCTCATCTCGTTGTTTAGCTGGACATAGACAAGGACACCAAGAAAAAGACTCACATTTCTCTAAAGAACTCGCCCAGGGCTGCTGAAAGCTGAAAAAGAACCTATCTAGAAGTTTGGGGCTTTTTACCCGTGAATCTTCACTTTGCGACTAAACTATTCACAGCAGTGCCAAATTTTCTGGGTCAATGAATGCGGGTGCCAGCGCTCTAAAAGCAAACCAAAAATCAAATCAATGCGACCACTGACATTACAGCTGGTTCATGTTATAGAGAGGTACGTTGAAATTGAAAGGTCAGCACAAATGGTCAAAATCCGACATTTTCTCACCTTTCTGCCCGTTCGCAGCTCAGAAACTGACAATGACCATCCTCATCTCGTTGTGTAGCTGGACATAGAAAATAGCACCATGAAAAAGAGCCACATTTCTCTAAAGAACTCACCCAGGGCTGCTGAAAGCTGAAAAAGAGCCTATCTAGAAGTTTGGGGCTTTTTACCCGTGAATCTTCACTTTGCGACTAAACTATTCACAGCAGTGCCAAATTTTATTCGTCACTGAATGCGAGTGCCAGCGGCCTACAAGCAAACCAAAAATCAAATCAATGCGACCACTCACATCACAGCTGGATCATGTTATAGAGAGGTACGTTGAAAGTAACACGTCGGCACAAATGGGCACAAAGGGACAATTTCTCACCTTTCTGCCCGTTCGAAGCTCATGAACTGACCATAGCCACACTGATCTTGTTGTTTAGCTGGACATAGGGAAGTGAGCCAAGAAAAAATTACACATTTCAATAAACAACTCGTCCAGGGCTGCTCAAAGCTGATATCAAACTATCTCGAAGTTTTGGGCCTTTTTGCCCGTGATTCTGCACTTTGCGACTAAACTATTCACAGCAGCGCCAAATTTTAAGCGTCACTGATGCGGCTGCCAGCAGCCTACAAGCAAACCAAAAATCAAATCAATGCGACCACTCACATCACAGCTGGGTCATGTTATGGAGAGGTACGTTGAAAGTGACATGCTGGCAAAAATGTGCAAAAAGCGACAATATCTCACCTTTCTGCCCATTCGAAGCTCATGAACTGACCATAGCCACCCTGATCTTGTTGTTTAGCTGGACATAGGGAAGTGAACCAAGAAAAAATTCCACATTTCAATAAACAACTCGTCCAGGGCTGCCCAAAGCTGATATGAAACTATCTCGAAGTTTTGGGCCTTTTTGCCCGTGATTCTTCACTTTGCGACTAACTTATTCACAGCAGTGCCAAATTTTAAACGTCACTGAATGCGGATGCCAGCGGCCTACAAGCAAACTAAAAATCAAATCAATGCGACCACTCACATCACAGCTGGATCATGTTATAGAGAGGTACGTTGAAAGTTACACGTGGGCACAAATGGGCAAAAAGCGACAATTTCTCACCTTTCTGCCCGTTCGAAGCTCAAGAACTGACCATAGCCACCCTGATCTTGTGGTTTGGCTGGACATATGGAAGTGAACCAAGAAAAAATTCCACATTTCAATAAACAACTCGTCCAGGGCTGCTCAAAGCTGATATCAAACTATCTCGAAGTTTTGGGCCTTTTTGCCCGTGATTCTTCACTTGGCGACTAATCTATTCACAGCAGTGCCAAATTTTAGCCGTCACTGAACGCGGGTGCCAACTTGAAAAGCAAACCAAATATCAAATCCATGCGACCACTCACATCACAACTGGGTCATGTTATAGAGAGGTATGTTGAAAGTGACACGTGGGCACAAATGGACAAAAAGCGACAATTTCTCACCTTTCTGCCCGTTCGAAGCTCAAGAACTGACCATCGCCATCCTGATCTTGTTGTTTAGCTGGACATAGGGAAGTAAACCAAGAAAAAATTCCACATTTCAATAAACAACTCGCCCAGGGCTGCTCAAAGCTGATATCAATCTATCCAGAAGTTTTGGGCCTTTTTGCCCGTGATTCTTCACTTTGCGACTAAACTATTCACAGCAGTGCCAAATTTTAAGCGTCACTGAATGCGGGTGCCAGCGGCCTACAAGCAAACCAAAAATCAAATCAATGCGACCACCCACATCACAGCTGGATCATGTTATAGAGAGGTACGTTGAAAGTGACACGGGGCACAAATGGGCAAAAAGCGACAATTTCTCACCTTTCTGCCCGTTCGAAGCTCAAGAACTGACCATAGCCACCCTGATCTTGTGGTTTGGCTGGACATAGGGAAGTGAACCAAGAAAAAATTCCACATTTCAATAAACAACTCGCCCAGGGCTGCTCAAAGCTGATATCAAACTATCTCGAACTTTTGGGCCTTTTCGCCCGTGATTCTTCACTTGCGTCAGGCGAAATAGCACGTCATCGTACATTTGAGATCAGCGGGAAGAAGATGACGACGTCCACTAATTTAGTATCTGTGCACACCAATCTGCTGTGTGTGTGACTCTGTGTGTCAGCTATGATATCATCTTCTGTGGTTCCATGCCTAGCATGTACGTCTGAATCATTCTGCAAAGTTTGAATGACGTAGGTTGAGCGATCGCTCCGCGAAATATACTTTTTGAAATTCTCTTCATAGTATATCTTCCACCATTGAAATTTCGAATTTCTTCAAAAAAAGTGCTGAGAGGGGTGGCTTGCAACCTCGATATGGCTTGTTCCAGGCATGCTTTGGAGCCATCTTCTGTTGAAGTAGTGGCGGGGATCTGCCCTGCAACTGCTACAACAAAAAATGATTCGATCTGAGAAAGGGTGAGACCGCGAATCTCGGTTGAATATTGAGTATTTCAAGCCTTTTCACGACGAAGATGAAGTTCTTTTTGGAGATGGACGTCGCGGCAAAGGACATGGTGTCCGACGTCTGGCGTCTGGTGAAGCCAGGGATCATTTGTCCAGTCAGGTCGGCAGCCTAACCGTCGGTAAGCTTGTGTTTGGATCCCGTTCTGCTCGATGTGGTAGATCACAAACAATTTGATATCGCACAAATTGATCTCAGCATCGTGCGTACGGTATTTTATATTCAGAAAAGCCCAAAGTGTCTCTGTGTGGCCGTCCTATGCCACGAGAAACTCCAATCAGGCTCCTATGTCCTCTGCCTTCATGATTGAATGTCCACTTCGTTTGAACAACGAACACAACAATCGAGGATGGCTTTGCAATGAAAAATACAGCTATACTGGAGCTGAAAAAAAGAAGAAAAAAACGTGCTCAGGATGAGACTCGAGTACACGCATACTCTCCCAGCAGGTGAAACGCAATTTTTTGTGAAAAATGCGTGACGCCGACTGACCAGTAATTTCGCCTGACGGGCGACTAATCTATTCACAGCAGTGCCAAATTTTAGCCGTCACTGAATGCACGTGCCAACCCTAAAAGCAAACCAAATATCAAATCAATGCGACCACTCACATCACAACTGGGTCATGTTATAGAGAGGTACGTTGAAAGTGACAAGTGGGCACAAATGGGAAAAAAGCGACAATTTCTCACCTTTCTGCCCGTTCGAAGCTCAAGAACTGACCATCGCCACCCTGATCTTGTTGTTTAGCTGGACATAGGGAAGTAGACCAAGAAAAAATTCCACATTTCAATAAACAACTCGCCCAGGGCTGCTCAAAGCTGATATCAAACTATCTCGAAGTTTTGGGCCTTTTTGCCCGTGATTCTTCACTTTGCGACTAATCTATTCACAGCAGTGCCAAATTTTAAGCGTAATTGAATGCGGGTGCCAGCGGCCTACAAGCAAACCAAAAATCAAATCAATGCGACCACTCACATCACAACTGGGTCATGTTATAGAGAGGTACGTTGAAAGTGACACGTGGGCACAAATGGGAAAAAGGCGACAATTTCTCACCTTTCTGCCCGTTCAAAGCTCAAGAACTGACAATCACCACCCTGATCTTGTTGTTTGGCTGGACATAGGGAAGGGAACCAAGAAAAAATTCCACATTTCAATAAACAACTCGCCCAGGGCTGCTAAAAGCTGATATCAAACTATCTCGAAGTTTTGGGCCTTTTTGCCCGTGATTCTTCACTTTGCGACTAATCTATTCACAGCAGTGCCAAATTATAAGCGTCACTGAATGCGGGTGCCAGCGGCCAACAAGCAAACCAAAAATAAAATCAATGCGACCACTCACATCACAGCTGGGTCATGTTATAGTGAGGTACGTTGAAAGTGACACGTCAGCGCAAATGGGCAAAAAGCGAAAAGTTCTCACTTTTCTGCCCGTTCGAAGCTCAAGAACTGACCATAGCCACCCTGATCTTGTTATTTAGCTGGACATAGGGAAGTGAACAAAGAAAAAATTCCACATTTCAATAAACAACTCGCCCAGGGCTGCTTAAAGCTGATATCAAACTATCTCGAAGTTTAGGGCCTTTTTGCCCGTGATTCTTCACTTTGCGACTAAACTATTCACAGCAGTGCCAAATTTTAAGCGTCACTGAATGCGGGTGCCAGCGGCCTACAAGCAAACCAAAAATCAAATCAATGCGACCACTCTCATCACAGCTGGATCATGTTATAGAGAGGTACTTGAAAGTGACACGTTGGGCACAAATGGGCAAAAAGCGACAATTTCTCACCTTTCTGCCCGTTCGAAGCTGAAGAACTGACCATAGCCACCCTGATCTTGCGGTTTGGCTGGACATAGGGAAGTGAACCAAGAAAAAATTCCACATTTCAATAAACAACTCGTCCAGGGCTGCCCAAAGCTGATTTCAAACTATCTCGAAGTTTTGGGCCTTTTTGCCCGTGATTCTTCACTTTGCGACTAATCTATTCACAGCAGTGCCAAATTTTAGGCGTCACTGAATGCGGCTGCCAGCGGCCTACAAGCAAACCAAAAATCAAATCAATGCGACCACTCACATCACAAGTGGGTCATGTTATAGAGAGGTACGTTGAAAGTGACACGTGGGCACAAATGGGAAAAAAGCGACAATTTCTCACCTTTCTGCCCGTTCGAAGCTCAAGAACTGACAATCACCACCCTGATCTTGTTGTTTGGCTGGACATAGGGAAGTGAACCAAGAAAAAATTCCACATTTCAATAAACAACTCGCCCAGGGCTGCTCAAAGCTGATATCAAACTATCTCGAAGTTTTGGGCCTTTTTGCCCTAGATTCTTCACTTTGCGACTAATCTATTCACAGCAGTGCCAAATTATAAGCGTCACTGAATGCGGGTGCAAGCGGCCTACAAGCAAACCAAAAATCAAATCAATGCAACCACTCACATCACAGCTGGGTCATGTTATAGAGAGGTACGTTGAAAGAGACACGTGGGCACAAATGGGCAAAAAGCGACAATTTCTCACATTTCTGCCCGTTCGAAGCTCATGAACTGACCATAGCGATGCTGATCTTGTTGTTTAGCTGGACATAGGGAAGTGAACCAAAAAAAATTCCACATTTCTATAAACAACTCGCCCAGGGCTGCTCAAAGCTGATATCAAACTATCTCGAAGTTTTGGGCCTTTTTGCCCATGATTCTTCACTTTGCGACTAATCTATTCACAGCAGTGGCAAACTTTAGGCGTCACTGAATGCGGGTGCCAGCGGCCTACAAGCAAACCAAGAATCAAATCAATGCGACCACTCACATCACAGCTGGGTCATGTTATAGAGAGGTACGTTGAAAGTGACACGTGGGCACAAATGGGCAAAAAGCGAAAAGTTCTCACATTTCTGCCCGTTCGAAGCTCAAGAACTGACCATAGCCACCCTGATCTTGTTGTTTAGCTGGACATAGGGAAGTGAACCAAGAAAAAATTCCACATTTCAATAAACAACTCGCCCAGGGCTGCTCAAAGCTGATATCAAACTGTCTCGAAGTTTTGGGCCTTTTTGCCCGTGATTCTTCACTTTGCGACTAATCTATTCACAGCAGTGCCAAACTTTAAGCGTCACTGAATGCAGGTGCCAGCAGCCTACAAGCAAACCAAAAATCAAATCAATGCGACCACTCACATCACAGCTGGATCATGTTATAGAGAGGTACGTTGAAAGTGACATGTGGGCAAAAATGGGCAAAAAGCGACAATTTCTCACCTTTCTGCCCATTCGAAGCTCATGAACTGACCATAGCCACCCTGATCTTGTTGTTTAGCTGGACAAAGGGAAGTGAACCAAGAAAAAATTCCACATTTCAATAAACAACTCACCCAGGGCTGCTCAAAGCTGATATCAAACTATCTCGAAGTGTTGGGCCTTTTTGCGCGTGATTCTTCACTTTGCGACTAATCTATTCACAGCAGTGCCAAACTTTAAGCGTCACTGAATGCGGGTGCCAGCGGCCAACAAGCAAACCAAAAATAAAATCAATGCGACCACTCACATCACAGCTGGGTCATGTTATAGAGAGGTACGTTGAAAGTGACATGTGGGCACAAATGGGCAAAAACCGACAATTTCTCACCTTTCCGCCCATACGAAGCTCATGAACTGACCATAGCCACCCTGATCTTGTTGTTTAGCTGGACATAGGGAAGTGAACCAAGAAAAAATTCCACATTTCAATAAACAACTCGCCCAGGGCTGCTCAAAGCTGACATGAAACTATCTCGAAGTTTTGGGCCTTTTTGCCCGTGATTCTTCACTTTGCGACTAAACTATTCACAGCAGTGCCAAATTTTAAGCGTCACTGAATGCGGGTGCCAGCGGCCTACAAGCAAACCAAAAATCAAATCAATGCGATCACTCACATCACAGCTGGATCATGTAGGGCCCCGGTCACACCAAAACAAGCCACTTTGGGCTTGTTATCGCTGGCGCTCAGCTGGCTTGCGTGATCCCTGTGACGCGGTCACACCAGACCTTGAGTGCAAAGCTTGAATGGCTTGTTTTTCTTACCCGCCAAATTTTGAATATCTCGAAACACACCAATGTTTGCAAGAAACTGGAGAGCAGAATGTTCGCGATCTAAAACTGTACTTGTTCTAGTGTTCAGTTTTGATGAAGAAGCAAAAGGAAGCCCGGATTCTGAATTGCGAAGTCGTGCTCTTTTTATTTGTTCGGTGTGCATGGACGCGATGGTTCAGGTGGTGTTTCCTGATGTCGAGCTTTCTGCCCCGCCGGTTGCCGTTATTGAACTCGGTTGCAATCCACTCTCCTCTTCGTACCCGGCTTTCTTCATGAATTCGGTCGTGAGTGGGGTGCCTTGTCTTGGTCTCAAACCACAGCTCCAACAATCTACGCAGCAGTCTAGAGGCACAGCGGCAGAAATCCATGGTCGTCGGAGAAAATCCAAATCAACCGAATACAGTGTAGTTGGGGTAGACAGACTCACGGTCAAAACAAAAGGCACAGGGATAGCACGGTTCCACGGACACAAGAAAGAACATCAATATCAGTTCATCATGTCAACTAGATACATGGTGTGCTCTAAGCGCACTCAAATTATTTTTTGAATTTCAGCTTTCAGCCGCTTGTACAAGCTGTGGCTGAAACAAGCCGGAAAAAAACGGCTGAGAGTCAGCCACGGCTGAAAGTCGCTTGTAGGACATTTTTCAGCCATTTCCATGGTAATAGTGACGTAAACAAGCGCTTGTTTCGGCTGAACGGCTGAATCGAGCTCGGTGTGACCGCCGCCTTATAGAGAGATACTTGAAAGTGACACGTGGGCACAAATGGGCAAAAAGCGACAATTTCTCACCTTTCTGCCCGTTCGAAGCTCAAGAACTGACCATAGCCATACTGATCTTGTGGTTTGGCTGGACATAGGGAAGTGAACCAAGAAAAAAATTCCACATTTCAATAAACAACTCGCCCAGGGCTGCTCAAAGCTGATTTCAAACTATCTCGAAGTTTTGGGCCTTTTTGCCCGTGATTCTTCACTTTGCGACTAAACTATTCACAGCAGTGCCAAATTTTAGGCGTCACCTAATGCGGGTGCCAGCGGCCTACAAGCAAACCAAATATCAAATCAATGCGACCACTCACATCACAACTGGGTCATGTTATAGAGAGGTACGTTGAAAGTGACACGTGGGCACAAATGGGAAAAAGGCGACAATTTCTCACCTTTCTGCCCGTTCGAAGCTCAAGAACTGACAATCACCACCCTGATCTTGTTGTTTGGCTGGACATAGGGAAGTGAACCAAGAAAAAATTCCACATTTCAATAAACAATTCGCCCAGGGCTGCTCAAAGCTGATATCAAACTATCTCGAAGTTTTGGGCCTTTTTGCCCGTGATTCTTCACTTTGCGACTAATCTATTCACAGCAGTGCCAAATTATAAGCGTCACTGACTGCGGGTGCCAGCGGCCTACAAGCAAACCAAAAATCAAATCAATGCGACCACTCACATCACAGCTGGGTCATGTTATAAAGAGGTACGTTGAAAGTGACACGCGAGCACAAATGGGCAAAAAGCGACAATTTCTCACCTTTCTGCCCGTTCGAAGCTCAAGAACTGACCATAGCCACCCTGATCTTGTTGTTTAGCTGGATATAGGGAAGTGAACAAAGAAAAAATTCCACATTTCAATAAACAACTCGCCCAGGGCTGCTCAAAGCTGATATCAAACTATCTCGAAGTTTTGGGCCTTTTTGCCCGTGATTCTTCACTTTGCGACTAAACTATTCACAGCAGTGCCAAATTTTAGGCGTCACTGAATGCGGGTGCCAGCGGCCTACAAGCAAACCAAAAATCAAATCAATGCGACCACTCACATCACAGCTGGGTCATGTTATAGAGAGGTACGTTGAAAGTGACATGTGGGCACAAATGGGCAAAAACCGACAATTTCTCACCTTTCTGCCCATACGAAGCTCATGAACTGACCATAGCCACCCTGATCTTGTTGTTTAGCTGGACATAGGGAAGTGAACCAAGAAAAAACATGGCCAGCAATCAAGGACATCTGAGAGTTGTAATTTTTGTACTCCTCCGAGGTGTGATTTTTGGCGTGCTGGGCCAAGCACAAGGAAGCCAACTGCAAAAAAACTGCAGAAAATCGTTGTTGTTTGATCCTTTGGTGTAATCTTTGTTTCTAGTCGAAGCTGGTTGCTGTTTGGAGCAGAAACGCTGAAATTTACTATTTTCTGCATGTACTCATACATGTACTCATGTACTCAGGCATGCAGTCTCACTCGTATTTTAGCTATTTTTCTGGAATGGATGCTGCTCTGCGCCCCTTGGTGAACATTTCCTGCGCTCGTGGAGCAGCTGAAAAGGACCACTGGTATGTCTGGTTCCTGGTTTGAAAGTGGAGAGTCGACTTTTGTGCCTTGAAAAAGGAGTAGAGAGCGATAAAGGTACGTCTGTGGCTGATTTTTGAGTGCTCCTCGTCAGCGCGATGATGGCCGTACAGTTTTCTTGTGGATTTTTTAGTTGTTTCATCTCGTATCTATGTCAGTATCGTGATGGTGAAGTGGAGAGGGTGATTTTCTTCCTCTAGGCTTCGTTCGGCCGACTTTGCTTCGTCCTCGTTGAAAAGTGATCCTGAAAAAAAGGTCGATTCGCAAAATTATGTTGATTTTCAATGTACGAGTTGACATGCGATTGCTGGCTATGTTCCACATTTCAATAAACAACTCGCCCAGGGCTGCTCAAAGCTGATATCAAACTATCTCGAAGTTTTGGGCCTTTTTGCCCGTGATTCTTCACTTTGCGACTAAAAAATTCACAGCAGTGCCAAATTTTAAGCGTCACTGAATGCGGGTGCCAGCGGCCTACAAGCAAACCAAAAATCAAATCAATGCGACCACTCACATCACAGCTGGATCATGTTTTAGAGAGGTACTTGAAAGTGACACGTGGGCACAAATGGGCAAAAAATGACAATTTCTCACCTTTCTGCCCGTTCGAAGCTCAAGAACTGACCATAGCCACCCTGATCTTGCGGTTTGGCTGGACATAGGGAAGTGAACGAAGAAAAAATTCCACATTTCAATCAACTCGCCCAGGGATGCTCAAAGCTGATTTCAAACTATCTCGAAGTTTTGGGCCTTTTTGCCCGTGATTCTTCACTTCGCGACTAATCTATTCACAGTAGTGCCAAATTTTAGGCGTCACTGAATGCGGCTGCCAGCGGCCTACAAGCGAACCAAAAATCAAATCAATGCGACCACTCACATCACAACTGGGTCATGTTATAGAGAGGTACGTTGAAAGTGACACGTGGGCACAAATGGGAAAAAAGCGACAATTTCTCACCTTTCTGCCCGTTCGAAGCTCAAGAACTGACAATCACCACCCTGATCTTGTTGTTTGGCTGGACATAGGGAAGTGAACCAAGAAAAAATTCCACATTTCAATAAACAACTCGCCCAGGGCTGCTCAAAGCTGATATCAAACTATCTCGAAGTTTTGGGCCTTTTTGCCCGTGATTCTTCACTTTGTGACTAATCTATTCACAGCAGTGCCAAATTATAAGCGTCACTGAATGCGGATGCCAGCGGCCTACAAGCAAACCAAAAATCAAATCAATGCGACCACTCACATCACAGCTAGGTCATGTTATAGAGAGGTACTTTGAAAGTGACACGTGGGCACAATTGGGCTAAAAGCGAAAAGTTCTCACCTTTCTCCCCGTTCGAAGCTCAAGAACTGACCATAGCCACCCTGATCTTGTTGTTTAGCTGGACATAGGGAAGTGAACCAAGAAAAAATTCCACATTTCAATAAACAACTCGCCCAGGGCTGCTCAAAGCTGATATCAAACTATCTCGAAGTTTTGGGCCTTTTTGCCCGTGATTCTTCACTTTGCGACTACTAGTAAACTATTCACAGCAGTGCCAAATTTTAGGCGTCACTGAATGCGGGTGCCAGCGGCCTACAAGCAAACCAAAAATGAAATCAATGCGACCACTCACATCACAGCTGGGTCATGTTATAGAGAGGTACGTTGAAAGTGACATGTGGGCAAAAATGGGCAAAAAGCGACAATTTCTCACCTTTTTGCCCATTCGAAGCTCATGAACTGACCATAGCCACCCTGATCTTGTTGTTTAGCTGGACATAGGGAAGTGAACCAAGAAAAAATTCCACATTTCAATAAACAACTCGCCCAGGGCTGCTTCAAGCTGATATGAAACTATCTCGAAGTTTTGGGCCTTTTTGCCCGTGATTCTTCACTTTGCGACTAAACTATTCACAGCAGTGCCAAATTTTAAGCGTCACTGAATGCAGGTGCCAGCGACCTCCAAGCAAACTAAAAATCAAATCAATGCGACCACTCACATCACAGCTGGGTCATGTTATAGTGAGGTACGTTGAAAGTGACACGTGGGCACAAATGGGCAAAAAGCGACAATTTCTCACCTTTCTGCCCGTTCGAAGCTCAAGAACTGACAATCACCACCCTGATCTTGTTGTTTGGCTGGACATAGGGAAGTGAACCAAGAAAAAATTCCACATTTCAATAAACAACTCGACCAGGGCTGCTCAAAGCTGATATCAAACTATCTCGAAGTTTTGGGCCTTTTTGCCCGTGATTCTTCACTTTGCGACTAATCTATTCACAGCAGTGCCAAATTATAAGCGTAACTGAATGCGGGTGCCAGCGGCCTACAAGCAAACCAATAATCAAATCGATGCGACCACTCACATCACAGCTGGGTCATGTTATAGAGAGGTACGTTGAAAGTGACACGTGGGCACAAATGGGCAAAAAGCGACAATTTCTCACCTTTCTGCCCGTTCGAAGCTGAAGAACTGACCATAGCCACGCTGATCTTGTTGTTTAGCTGGACAAAGGGAAGTGAACCAAGAAAAAATTCCACATTTCAATAAACAACTCGCCCAGGGCTGCTCAAAGCTGATATCAAACTATCTCGAAGTTTTGGGCCTTTTTGCCCGTGATTCTTCACTTTGCGACTAATCTATTCACAGCAGTGCCAAATTATAAGCGTCACTGACTGCGGGTGCCAGCGGCCTACAAGCAAACCAAAACTCAAATCAATGCGACCACTCACATCACAGCTGGGTCATGTTATAGAGAGGTACGTTGAAAGTGACACGTGGGCACAAATGGGCTAAAAGCGAAAAGTTCTCACCTTTCTGCCCGTTCGAAGCTCAAGAACTGACCATAGCCACCCTGATCTTGTTCTTTAGCTGGGCATAGGGAAGTGAACCAAGAAAAAATTCCACATTTCAATAAACAACTCGCCCAGGGCTGCTCAAAGCTGATATCAAACTATCTCGAAGTTTTGGGCCTTTTTGCCCGTGATTCTTCACTTTGCGACTAAACTATTCACAGCAGTGCCACATTTTAGGCGTCACTGAATGCGGGTGCCAGCGGCCTACAAGCAAACCAAAAATCAAATCAATGCGACCACTCACATCACAGCTGGGTCATGTTATAGAGAGGTACGTTGAAAGTGACATGTGGGCAAAAATGGGCTAAAAGCGAAAAGTTCTCACCTTTCTGCCCGTTCGAAGCTCAAGAACTGACCATAGCCACCCTGATCTTGTTGTTTAGCTGGACATAGGGAAGTGAACCAAGAAAAAATTCCACATTTCAATAAACAACTCGCCCAGGGCTGCTCAAAGCTGATATCAAACTATCTCGAAGTTTTGGGCCTTTTTGCCCGTGATTCTTCACTTTGCGACTACTAGTAAATTATTCACAGCAGTGCCAAATTTTAGGCGTCACTGAATGCGGGTGCCAGCGGCCTACAAGCAAACCAAAAATCAAATCAATGCGACCACTCACATCACAGCTAGGTCATGTTATAGAGAGGTACTTTGAAAGTGACACGTGGGCACAAATGGGCTAAAAGCGAAAAGTTCTCACCTTTCTGCCCGTTCGAAGCTCAAGAACTGACCATAGCCACCCTGATCTTGTTGTTTAGCTGGACATAGGGAAGTGAACCAAGAAAAAATTCCACATTTCAATAAACAACTCGCCCAGGGCTGCTCAAAGCTGATATCAAACTATCTCGAAGTTTTGGGCCTTTTTGCCCGTGATTCTTCAGTTTGCGACTACTAGTAAACTATTCACAGCAGTGCCAAATTTTAGGCGTCACTGAATGCGGGTGCCAGCGGCCTACAAGCAAACCAAAAATCAAATCAATGCGACCACTCACATCACAGCTGGGTCATGTTATAGAGAGGTACGTTGAAAGTGACATGTGGGCAAAAATGGGCAAAAAGCGACAATTTCTCACCTTTTTGCCCATTCGAAGCTCATGAACTGACCATAGCCACCCTGATCTTGTTGTTTAGCTGGACATAGGGAAGTGAACCAAGAAAAAATTCCACATTTCAATAAACAACTCGCCCAGGGCTGCTCAAAGCTGATATGAAACTATCTCGAAGTTTTGGGCCTTTTTGCCCGTGATTCTTCACTTTGCGACTAAACTATTCACAGCAGTGCCAAATTTTAAGCGTCACTGAATGCAGGTGCCAGCGGCCTACAAGCAAACTAAAAATCAAATCAATGCGACCACTCACATCACAGCTGGGTCATGTTATAGTGAGGTACGTTGAAAGTGACACGTGGGCACAAATGGGCAAAAAGCGACAATTTCTCACCTTTCTGCCCGTTCGAAGCTCAAGAACTGACAATCACCACCCTGATCTTGTTGTTTGGCTGGACATAGGGAAGTGAACCAAGAAAAAATTCCACATTTCAATAAACAACTCGCCCAGGGCTGCTCAAAGCTGATATCAAACTATCTCGAAGTTTTGGGCCTTTTTGCCCGTGATTCTTCACTTTGCGACTAATCTATTCACAGCAGTGGCAAATTATAAGCGTAACTGAATGCGGGTGCCAGCGGCCTACAAGCAAACCAATAATCAAATCAATGCGACCACTCACATCACAGCTGGGTCATGTTATAGAGAGGTACGTTGAAAGTGACACGTGGGCACAAATGGGCAAAAAGCGACAATTTCTCACCTTTCTGCCCGTTCGAAGCTCATGAACTGACCATAGCCACGCTGATCTTGTTGTTTAGCTGGACATAGGGAAGTGAACCAAGAAAAAATTCCACATTTCAATAAACAACTCGCCCAGGGCTGCTCAAAGCTGATATCAAACTATCTCGAAGTTTTGGGCCTTTTTGCCCTTGATTCTTCACTTTGCGACTAATCTATTCACAGCAGTGCCAAATTATAAGCGTCACTGACTGCGGGTGCCAGCGGCCTACAAGCACACCAAAAATCAAATCAATGCGACCACTCACATCACAGCTGGGTCATGTTATAGAGAGGTACGTTGAAAGTGACACGTGGGCACAAATGGGCTAAAAGCGAAAAGTTCTCACCTTTCTGCCCGTTCGAAGCTCAAGAACTGACCATACCCACCCTGATCTTGTTGTTTAGCTGGGCATAGGGAAGTGAACCAAGAAAAAATTCCTCATTTCAATAAACAACTCGCCCAGGGCTGCTCAAAGCTGATATCAAACTATCTCGAAGTTTTGGGCCTTTTTGCCCGTGATTCTTCACTTTGCGACTAAACTATTCACAGCAGTGCCAAATTTTAAGCGTCACTGAATGCAGGTGCCAGCGGCCTACAAGCAAACCAAAAATCAAATCAATGCGACCACTCACATCACAGCTGGATCATGCTATAGTGAGGTACTTGAAAGTGACACGTGGGCACAAATGGGCAAAAAGCGACAATTTCTCACCTTTCTGCCCGTTGGAAGCTCAAAAACTGACCATAGCCACCCTGATCTTGTGGTTTGGCTGGACATAGGGAAGTGAACCAAGAAAAAATTCCACATTTCAATAAACAACTCGCCCTGGGCTGCTCAAAGCTGATTTCAAACTATCTCGAAGTTTTGGGCCTTTTTGCCCGTGATTCTTCACTTTGCGACTAATCTATTCACAGCAGTGCCAAATTTTAGGCGTCACTGAATGCGGGTGCTAGCGGCCTACAAGCAAACCAAAAATCAAATCAATGCGACCACTCACATCACAGCTGGGTCATGTTATAGAGAGGTACGTTGAAAGTGACATGTGGGCAAAAATGGGCAAAAAGCGACAATTTTTCACCTTTCTGCCGATTCGAAGCTCATGAACTGACCATAGCCACCCTGATCTTGTTGTTTAGCTGAACATAGGGAAGTGAACCAAGAAAAAATTCCACATTTCAATAAACAACTCGCCCAGGGCTGCTCAAAGCTGATATCAAACTATCTCGAAGTTTTGGGCCTTTTTGCCCGTGATTCTTCACTTTGCGACTAAACTATTCACAGCATTGCCAAATTTTAAGGGTCACTGAATGCGGGTGCCAGCGGCCTACAAGCAAACCAAAAATCAAATCAATGCGACCGCTCACATCACAGCTCGGTCATGTTATAGAGAGGTACGTTGAAAGTGACACGTTGGGCACAAATGGGCAAAAAGCGACAATTTCTCACCTTTTTGCCCATTCGAAGCTCATGAACTGACCATAGCCACCCTGATCTTGTTGTTTAGCTGGACATAGGGAAGTGAACCGAGAAAAAATTCCACATTTCAATAAACAACTCGCCCAGGGCTGCTCAAAGCTGATATCAAACTATCTCGAAGTTTTGGGCCTTTTTGCCCGTGATTCTTCACTTTGCGACTAAACTATTCACAGCAGTGCCAAATTTTAAGCGTCATTGAATGCAGGTGCCAGCGGCCTACAAGCAAACTAAAAATCAAATCAATGCGACCACTCACATCACAAGTGGGTCATGTTATAGTGAGGTACGTTGAAAGTGACACGTGGGCACAAATGGGCAAAAAGCGACAATTTCTCACCTTTCTGCCCGTTCGAAGCTCATGAACTGACAATCACCACCCTGATCTTGTTGTTTGGCTGGACATAGGGAAGTGAACCAAGAAAAAATTCCACATTTCAATAAACAACTCGCCCAGGGCTGCTCAAAGCTGATATCAAACTATCTCGAAGTTTTGGGCCTTTTTGCCCGTGATTCTTCACTTTGCGACTAAACTATTCACAGCATTGCCAAATTTTAAGGGTCACTGAATGCGGGTGCCAGCGGCCTACAAGCAAACCAAAAATCAAATCAATGCGACCGCTCACATCACAGCTCGGTCATGTTATAGAGAGGTACGTTGAAAGTGACACGTTGGGCACAAATGGGCAAAAAGCGACAATTTCTCACCTTTTTGCCCATTCGAAGCTCATGAACTGACCATAGCCACCCTGATCTTGTTGTTTAGCTGGACATAGGGAAGTGAACCGAGAAAAAATTCCACATTTCAATAAACAACTCGCCCAGGGCTGCTCAAAGCTGATATCAAACTATCTCGAAGTTTTGGGCCTTTTTGCCCGTGATTCTTCACTTTGCGACTAAACTATTCACAGCAGTGCCAAATTTTAAGCGTCATTGAATGCAGGTGCCAGCGGCCTACAAGCAAACTAAAAATCAAATCAATGCGACCACTCACATCACAAGTGGGTCATGTTATAGTGAGGTACGTTGAAAGTGACACGTGGGCACAAATGGGCAAAAAGCGACAATTTCTCACCTTTCTGCCCGTTCGAAGCTCATGAACTGACAATCACCACCCTGATCTTGTTGTTTGGCTGGACATAGGGAAGTGAACCAAGAAAAAATTCCACATTTCAATAAACAACTCGCCCAGGGCTGCTCAAAGCTGATATCAAACTATCTCGAAGTTTTGGGCCTTTTTGCCCGTGATTCTTCACTTTGCGACTAATCTATTCACAGCAGTGCCAAATTATAAGCGTAACTGAATGCGGGTGCCAGCGGCCTACAAGCAAACCAATAATCAAATCGATGCGACCACTCACATCACAGCTGGGTCATGTTATAGAGAGGTACGTTGAAAGTGACACGTGGGCACAAATGGGCAAAAAGCGACAATTTCTCACCTTTCTGCCCGTTCGAAGCTCATGAACTGACCATAGCCACGCTGATCTTGTTGTTTAGCTGGACATAGGGAAGTGAACCAAGAAAAAATTCCACATTTCAATAAACAACTCGCCCAGGGCTGCTCAAAGCTGATATCAAACTATCTCGAAGTTTTGGGCCTTTTTGCCCGTGATTCTTCACTTTGCGACTAAACTATTCACAGCAGTGCCAAATTTTAGGCGTCACTGAATGCGGGTGCCAGCGGCCTACAAGCAAACCAAAAATCAAATCAATGCGACCACTCACATCACAGCTGGGTCATGTTATAGAGAGGTACGTTGAAAGTGACATGTGGGCAAAAATGGGCAAAAAGCGACAATTTCTCACCTTTTTGCCCATTCGAAGCTCATGAACTGACCATAGCCACCCTGATCTTGTTGTTTAGCTGGACATAGGGAAGTGAACCAAGAAAAAATTCCACATTTCAATAAACAACTCGCCCAGGGCTGCTCAAAGCTGATACAGTCGTCCCTCTCTAATCCGGCACCTTTTGCTACGGCGTTTTCTGCTGGATTAACGAGGGTGCTGGATTAAGAAATCCTGCCCTCTGACCCGGCCCTACCCAATTGCATGCATGTGTCATACGTCAAAACGCAGGGTTTTTCCGTGTCGATCCAAGTATTTGGTGCACAACTTTATATTCTCAACTGTTCTCCAGGAATATACACAGTGATAAAGTGATAAAGTAAAACAGAGAACATGTTCACATGTACTCTTGCACACACACGCACACACACACACAGACCTGAAAATTGGCAGGACACTACTCCTTGCTAAAATAAGAAAGTATGGTTGACTGCTTAGCAGTTGTCTCCTGGACAACATTGACCCTCTTGAGAAGGCCACGCAAGCAGTCGACATCATGCAGGTCGAACGACGGATGTCCTTCGAAGGCAAAGAGTGCACCTAGTACCTGTACGGTACGCGATTTACGACTGCCGGATTATGAAATCAAACTACGTGCAGTTTGAGCGATTCGTTTAAAAAAGTCACTGCCGGAGGCGGAATTCAAGTGCCGGATTACGATGTAGGAATTGAACGAAAAAAATCGGTTTCATCAGAAAGTGCGCCGGTTGGCAAGGGTTCCGGATTAACAAGTGCCGGATTAGAGAGGGACGACTGTATCAAACTATCTCGAAGTTTTGGGCCTTTTTGCCCGTGATTCTTCACTTTGCGACTAAACTATTCACAGCAGTGCCAAATTTTAAGCGTCACTGAATGCAGGTGCCAGCGGCCTACAAGCAAACCAAAAATCAAATCAATGCGACCACTCACATCACAGCTGGATCATGTTATAGTGAGGTACTTGAAAGTGACACGTGGGCACAAATGGGCAAAAAGCGACAATTTCTCACCTTTCTGCCCGTTGGAAGCTCAAGAACTGACCATAGCCACCCTGATCTTGTGGTTTGGCTCGACATAGGGAAGTGAACCAAGAAAAAATTCCACATTTCAATAAACAACTCGCCCTGGGCTGCTCAAAGCTGATTTCAAACTATCTCGAAGTTTTGGGCCTTTTTGCCCGTGATTCTTCACTTTGCGACTAAACTATTCACAGCAGTGCCAAATTTTAGGCGTCACTGAATGCGGGTGCTAGCGGCCTACAAGCAAACCAAAAATCAAATCAATGCGACCACTCACATCATAGCTGGGTCATGTTATAGAGAGGTACGTTGAAAGTGACATGTGGGCAAAAATGGGCAAAAAGCGACAATTTCTCACCTTTCTGCCCATTCGAAGCTCATGAACTGACCATAGCCACACTGATCTTGTTGTTTAGCTGGACAAAGGGAAGTGAACCAAGAAAAAATTCCACATTTCAATTAACAACTCGCCCAGGGCTGCTCAAAGCTGATATCAAACTATCTCGAAGTTTTGGGCCTTTTTGCCCGTGATTCTTCACTTTGCGACTAAACTATTCACAGCATTGCCAAATTTTAAGGGTCACTGAATGCGGGTGCCAGCGGCCTACAAACAAACCAAAAATCAAATCAATGCGACCACTCACATCACAGCTGGATCATGTTATAGAGAGGTACTTAAAAGTGACACGTGGGCACAAATGGGCAAAAAGCGACAATTTCTCACCTTTCTGCCCGTTCGAAGCTCAAGAACTGACCATAGCCACCCTGATCTTGTGGTTTGGCTGGACATAGGGAAGTGAACCAAGAAAAAATTCCACATTTCAATAAACAACTCGCCCAGGGCTGCTCAAAGCTGATATGAAACTATCTCGAAGTTTTGGGCCTTTTTGCCCCAGATTCTTCACTTTGCGACTAAACTATTCACCTTTCTCACCTTTCTGCCCGTTCGAAGCTCAAGAACTGACCATAGCCACCCTGATCTTCTTGTTTAGCTGGACATAGGGAAGTGAACCAAGAAAAAATTCCACATTTCAATAAACACTTCGCCCAGGGTTGCTCAAAGCTGAAATCAAACAATCTCGAAGTTTTGGGCCTTTTTGCCTGTGATTCTTCACTTTGCGACTAAACCTTTCACAGGAGTGTCAAAATTTTAGATTCACTGAATGCGGATGCTAGCGGCCTACAAGCAAACCCAAAATCAAATCAATGCGACCATTCATATTACAGCCGGGTTATGTTATACAGAGGTACGTTGAAAGTGACACGTGGGCACAAATGGTCAAAAGGCGACAATGTCTCACCTTTTTGCCCGTTCGAAGCTCAAGAACTGACCATGACTACTCTGATCTTGTTGTATTGCTGGACATAGGGAAGTGCACGAAGAACGAAATGGCGCTTTTAGTGACATTTTCCATACAAATTCCCATCTAGTAGGGCGCAGTCATCCAGTTTCGGTGGAAGTACGCCAGGTCGATTGGGAATATAGGAGGAAGGGAGCATATCAGCTTCCTCTGACCAAGACCATTCGACTCAGCACCCCGAAGACTACAACTTGTGAAAATTTGATTTTAGGCTTAACTTCGTCTTTAACGATCTTCCAGAGAGGAAGCTAAGATCAATGCAGAGTTAGATGTTGATAGTTTTATCTGGGAGTTAGAACGCCTAGTGATGTATGCATCGGCCGCACAAATCCTTCTAAGGTTTCATAACAATGATATTTTGGCAGTCTCTTTTCCAAATCTTGCCTAACGTACTACCGCATTTCCGCAAATAAAAGGCCGTCCTCGTATACAACGCCTTCCTCGTATACAAGGCCGGGGCAGAGGGCGATTGAAAAAAATAAAAGACCGTCTCCGATTAGAAGACCGGGCCCACTAAATGAGTCTCAAACTTGTGTTAAAAATAGAAGACCGTGTTCAAACTGTGGGTAAAATTAGAAGACCGTGCTCAAACTGTGTAGAAGAAAATGGAAGAATGGGGTTAAAACTGTGTGGCGAAAAATAGAAGACCGGGGTCAAACTGGGTTGAAAGAATAAGAGACCGTCCTCGAATACAAGACCGTCCTCGATTATAAGGCCGGGTTAGGACGAGGTTGAAAAAATAGTAGACCGGCCTACTATTTGTGGAAATACGGTATATGCAGCTTTGCCACCAGGCTTTGTGCTTGTAGGCCGCTGACACCCACATTCAGTGACCCCAATAATTTGGCACTGCTGTGAAAAGTTTAAAGAACTGATTCTGGTCCGAAAAGGCTGCGATGCAGCGTTCCTCCTTTATTCCCAATCGAACATGGTTGAACAAGCGGTCACGTGCTCCTACGTACACCAGTCACCTGGTCACCGTGCCTGCAGGGTACAACTTACCACTTGTTTGACCTTTTTTAGATGCAGTCCTGTCACTCGAGTTGAACTCGAGTTGAACCTTGGTGTGAAAGTTGTTGCCTGCTGGCGCGGTGACCAGATGACTTGGCACGCAGGAGCACGTGATCGCTTGTTCCACCATGTTCGATTGGGAATAAAGGAGGAACGCTGCATCGCAGCTTTCTCGGACCATAAACTCAGCGTCCAAAAGACTACAATATATGGGCCAATCGTGGTCATCCGTGCTTTTATAAGAACGAAATGGCGCTTTTAGTGACATTTTGCATACAAATCCCCATATAGTAGGGCGCAGTCACCCAGTCTCGGTGGAAGTGCGCGAGTTCGATTGGGAATAAAGGAGGAAGGGAGCGTCTCAGCTTCCTCGGACCAAGACCATTCGACTCAGCACCCTGAAGACTACAACTGGTGAAAATTTGATTTTATAGTCTGTTTCAAAAAGATTTACAATCAGGTTTTAGGTCTTAAAAAGTATGAAGATAAGGGAAATTTTGACAACAAAGTACATAGAATGGCTTGTTAGGACACGGCAAATTGTTCTGTGAAGGTTTCGGAACAATTGGACCCACCGTTAAGGAGTTAGAATTTCGGCCAGGTTTCCGGCCTTTTCCCATGGTTTACAATTTGCCCAGGAAGCCAGTATCGATTTTTTATCAAAACCCACGATTTATCCTTTCCTTTTTGGCCTTGTGGTTATGAATGCTGTCTGCTGACCATGAAGCTGTGAGTTCAAATCCCAACCTATCCTCAAGTCAAACTTTTTTTTCATTGTTTTGGTGATCAAGCTGGTACAAGACAATGAAGATGGCTGCACCAAACGACTTGTTGTTGGAGCTCGCGCTTCCTGCCGAACTAACTGACACTTGACTGGCTCACGCCATGTGAACACACCCACAACACTGCAATGGTGTGAGTGAATTATAATGGAATTCATCGCGCTGTAGCTTTTTGAGATTTATTTTAGTATTTCAAGATCGCCAATTTATTTGAATTTTAGCAGTCAACGCCGTCTTCTATCAGCGTTCACAAGCGTCTGCTTTTCTCAAAATGTCGTCGAAGTCACACGGATAGCTTTGCCAAGTCATGGCCTTGGGAATGAGTCCGTGTCGATGTCGTTTTCGTCACACGGTGAGTAAATTGCATCGCAGCTCAAAGAAACTATTTTGGTCACAAAACGGACCCATGCAGCGCAGCTCGTCAACATTTACAACACTTTCGTTTCGACATGTCCTCTCTCTGACTCCATTATCGATACGAGGAAGAACTCGTTTGTTGTAAACCAGACGTACATGACTGTGTCAACGACGTGTGTGAGTTGTCATTTTTCCTGCTTTCGCGCGGAATATTTCTTCGAGTTCACAGTGAGTTTTTCCAGGCAGCGCTCGAGTGCTCATACGGTAAGACGCCAAACTCCGCGGGCGATCACCAGGATTGTAAATCTTTTTGAAACGGACTGTAGGCTTAGCTTCCCCTTTAACTTTTCCTTTTGAAGAATACGACAACCAGGTTTATTCTTCAAACTTTGGTTGCAATCATGCTGCTTCAATTCTCACAGCATTTGTTCCAAACTGTAGCATAAAATCCAGGATTTTTGCTACGTTTCCTGCACAATTTAATTACAAAGAAAATTTCATTGTATCTACCTGAATATGAATGCAATCCACCTGAAACTTCACCAGAAGTTGAAGAAAGGGTCATGGTTCAACACTCCAGCAAAATCTCAATTTCGCCAAAATAGCACCTAAGGTTGGTTTTTGCAGAGCACTGGTCACATGTACTATAGTACTGTGTGAGTTACAAATCACTAACGTCCAGCATAGTCACAATACAACGTCTGATATCATGCCCTTCAGAATACGGTTCGTCACTCTTCATTGGCGTTATCGGTATGGGTGTGGTAAGTGCAAACTACCAGATTGAATCTGATTCACTTACAAAGTTACAGTTCGTAGAACCATAATTTCCTCTTGCAAGTATATCCATCGTCCTAGCTGCTCGATGAGGCTGCATGTCCCTGCGTCGCGCGCTAGGGGCTAGCTAGCGTGACATTTCAACACCCGTCTTGGACTTGGCGATGTCGGCAGCATTGTGGTTCACAACCGAGGCTGTCACAAAACTCTAAACTGCTTTCAATGTTTTTACTCGGCTTCTAAAGGGAACGTTTTATTCCAAAAATGTTTGAGTGAATGCAGCAAATGTGATTCGCTCTCCATGAAGATTACCATCATCGATTCAGACATCATGACTGCATCAGATCAACAGCTCGTGGACGATCTTTTTGCCGACAACTGTAGGAGTTACTGTACAAGTACTACACTGCTGGCAACTGAAATCCGATCCCCCCCCCCTAGCGGTGCGCTAGCCGCCTTAGCGATTCGTACGAGACGCTAGGGGGGTCGGATTTCAGTTGCCAGCACTGTAGTACAATGATGACTGTATGTATGTATGTATGTATGTATGTATGTATGTATGTATGTATGTATGTATGTATGTATGTATGTATGTATGTATGTATGTGTGACGATCGATACAATCATACAGAGCCTATGCAAATGCGAACATCAACGCATGTGCGTTAGTCCATCGGCCAAGTCTCAAAATCGAAAGTGGTGATGCACTGAGCTTCCAACTAAACGCGACCATACCCAGCACGTAGAGAATATATCAGAGAACACTATTCCGTTTGTTGGACGTGCCGAATAGATGACTTGCACAAAGATTGTCTGGGTTCGAGACGGGGCAAGTGGACCTTCTGACTCTGACTTCCCCACCTTTTGAGTTCGTGACTTTCGCTTTTTGCCTGACGAACACTGAGCTAGTTTTTTTTGGCTAGAGAGTAGAGTTGTTTTGATTCGGCTTGTATCGTCATGCCGAAGCCCTGCTGCGCTCCTGAATGTACTAGCAGACGAGAGATGGAACCGTAGTGAGGCTCCCAGTCCATACGTTCCTTTCCGAGCCGGCCGGCCGGGAGGCAGAAAAATGAGGGGATATTATTTTAGTATCATTGGTGTCGGCTGCAACAAGCACGTCGTGGTCCTGAAGTGTGACTACTTTCCCGCAGTGGAAGCGAAGTCAAGCACAACGTTTGTGGACGTCTGAGAAATAACTCGATTCCCTTTGATTCGGCTGCACTAGCTCCAGAGCGACCCTCTCCTGAGGACAGACTGCGGAGAGGCCAGGAACCTGCCGAGCCACGAGTGGAAGCCCAAACCACGAAAATGAAGGGTGGAAGGACTGAGTGTGAGAGCCAGATGGCCTTTAGTAGTACTTCAAGTAGTATCTGAGTTGAAGGAGAGAACAAGTGTGCTGGAGAAACGCTGCGAAGTCCTCAGGCCTGATGTGTACTAGCTACTGTTGAAGTCTCACCTGTTCCGAAATGAACATTTCAAAAAGCCCTGACTCTGAGTAGCTGTATCTGGACTTGGACTTAGGCCAGAGACATAGCATTGTAAACCTTACTGAAGCCATATGTATCCAATGCCTGGCTCTAGTGAGCAAGCAGTTTGGCGCAGGCTCGCAAACTATGATTGAATCAGGGAGTGGTGGAAAGTCACATACCTCTCCATGATTAGCTGGTAATGACGACGATGCGGCTCCGGCTGGGTCTCATGGGAAAGTAACATACCTGTTTAGTTGCAACGAGGCAACAGAACTGCGCTGTGAGGTACCTTCTGTGTTGGACCTACAGTTGAGCCACTACTCTTCTTACAAATTCCATACAACGGTGAAAGGATTTGTTGGAGCATCATCAAACAGTGCATTCATCTTCATCATACACTGGCTCTGTTGCCTACAGTAGTTCACATTTTGACGGGGCGCGCTGGGACGATACGGAAGGAGCAGCGGGAACCATTGGAGTGCTCATGATGCTCGTTAGCGGAGACGGATGTGAGTGTCAGGAACGGGAACGCAACCGCACTACTGTACAGATCAGGAATCGATGGAGGAGTTGAATCTGTTCAACCTTCCATGCCGTGTACAGGGGCACAAGCGTAAAATGGCTACATTTCGAATGTGAACTGGCGCCATGATGGCATTGTGTGGCGACGAACACAACCGCAACTGTTCAAATTTCAGCATTTCGAACATTATGCTTCCCATGATAACTCACCGATTGGCTCACATGACGGAGTTGGACATTACCAGGCTAGGATTATCATTTGCTGTATTTATGGATAGTCCTTGAGTTTTCAGGTGAAGTGCTTTATCTTTTACCTGTCGTTCCTTTAGAATGGCACAATGTCCATGGCTGCTTTCTTGTCTTCATAACAGACTGGTATAATCAGCATGATTCTGCTTTATTTGAGAAGAAATAAAACTTTCCTTTCGGAAAGGAAGCCCAGAAACGTCAACCCCATGGACTGTGCTTTATGACTCTCGTCCATCGACGTTAACCGTCGCAATAACTGCTGCATGTATGTTGGACTGTGCGAACCGTACAAGGATTTTACAGCTCACCCACGCCTTCCCAACAGGCTCCTATATCCCGTACCGTTAGCGTTACATTGAACAGGAACTAGGCTAGCACAGTTATCCTTCGTTCTTTTGATGGCGGCGGGTAGCATGGAACTTGACGTGTTCTTGGGATCCTCGTGCAACACTTGCTGTTCCCGGAAGCCATATTATTGGGTGCATCGAGGTTGCTTCTATGCTCACTGTTGTTTGGTAAGGCAATTTTTTATAGCTATTTCACCGAAGAATAAGGCAAGAGTATTTTAGGGTTGGTTTGAACGCCTGGCTTCTCTTCACATACATGTAATAATTATACAGTCATGTACTTCCACTAACCCTACAAGTGCACATAACTCATGAGCTGCTGAAGACAGTGACGGACTCGGTACTGACCATGTACATGTACATGCTGTGTACTGTTCATTCATGCTGACAAAAAAAGTACACTACAGTCTACCCGGTCTACAGACGGTGTAGCCTAGGCTAGGGTGCCCGCAGGGTGGTAGCCTGGGTGCACAGGGTGCACTTGCCCCGTCTCACTCGCGGCTCGGATCTTTGTGCAAGTCATCTATTCAGTCCAGGGCGTCGATACGAAGCGTTCTTCGTCGCCGAGTTTTTTACTGTGCGCTCCATTTGAGAGTGCGCAGAGTTCTGATCGAGAGTTTTTTGAGCAGATTTTCAAATTTTTGAGGCTGTCAGCTGACAGCTGTCAACCCTAAATGGGTCTTAGTATGTGACAGGCAATAGGTTTTGGTGCCTCCGTATGCCTTCTAATAAGTTCTATCTTCCTTCGTTTCACTTCGCTGCTTCGCCCACCACCTCAGGAGATGACAGCGTACCTGCACTAGTCAGCTCTCGCTAACCCTGTCTCTCTTTCTCCGTCTTAGCGCTCGTCATTCGTGTCCTTCTGCTGGAGCGAGCTTGATACTGTTGTGTCGTAGTTTTTAGGCAATAGTGGCTGTTGTTCGCATGACGATCAGGATTTATGGAGAAAGACGGCGACTCGCCAAGTTCCCATGCAGCCACAGACGGCGTAGCAATTCTTACCGCCAACCCTTCGAGCAACGGAACCGGCCTGAGTTGGAAATCGTGTCTGTGCATCAGGCTCACATGTGACGAGATGAAGATAATCTCAACAGGCTGACGGAAATCCAACAGGCTCACGGGAACGCTGCAGTTATGATCGGAGACGCGGAGTTATTTAGTCACTGGTAAATGTTGCATCGAGTGCTGTGTGCTCTAACACAATTGTAAAAATCATGAAAAAACGAAAATAATGCAATGGTGGGGCTGAGTGGTGTTCTGTGGAGGAGACGTCGCTGTCTCAGTATTCAACGCCGGACCCTGTATTTCAAGTCTGTGGTCATGCTCGATCATAAGTTCCTGTATGGCTCCAGTGCCTTCTCAGCATTGTTGGCGGGTAAGCACCTGGATCGTGTCCAAGTACTGCGGCTCTGGTGGCTTGAGGGATGTACGGGTGCTCGCCGTGCACCCCTGCCGGCAATCTGCTAGTGAAGCTTGGTACCTACTGTATCCGGGAGATTTTCATCCAGAAGCTGATCTTCCTAGGCTGGAGCTGCTGCAACTCCTGTGCTAGCCCTCAACCACTGGCGCTCCTACTCGGCTCCAGTGTGGGCCATTAACCACCCTGCCCGATTTCGCACTGTTGCTATTCCACACCGTCAGCATTTAACTCTGAGGTCAGACCTTGATCCCTCCCACCATATGCTATCTGTCTATCTGCCTCTCTCTCACACACAGATGTGCGCGCATACACACAAACACACATGCACACACACACACATGCACACACAGTGACACAAACATACACATAGCCAACTTCTCTGTGTTTGGTGATCATCATCTGTTTTCTGATGTGCAAGCTCACCTCTGATGCCAATTACTTCCTTGCTTAGACCCGGTCTGCTCTCCCTTCACTCGCTTGTAAATCCTACTTGGAGCAGTAAGGTTGTGTCACTGCTCCTACTGATGTCATTGTTGTGAAAGCAATATCATCGCCATTGGTGGTAATTTTCCACCTTGCATGAATCATTAACAATCATCATCTATGTGTCACGGCCTAACCATCCTCGTAACTCCCCTCATCGTGACTAGTGCTGTACCGTTGAAACCTACTTTGCTTCAATGTATATTCGCTCCAAAGCTCTTTGTTTTGTTGCATAGTGATCTGACGCAGTGTGCTATAGCCTATCGGGTAATATGGATAAGATTAGTACAGTCGGCACCGCCTATCGAGTGACCAGGTACATGTATAAGGATACTAGTACATGTATACCGGCTTAACGATATCGGAACACAAATAGCACTATGTGTGCAATATTCCTTTCTAAGCTCACGCTGTGCGGTGCCGATAGGTCATGTGTCGTTGCCAACTTGCCGCATGTGCATGTGCAGCAGGAAGGCACCACATGTCGACTACTACTTATACTGTACAGCATTGTGTGCTTACATGCATCTACGGCCTTGTGGATGCAATTGAGTCTCACATACATGTACATGAAATATTGCGTGTAGTGCGGCATCAGTTAACATACAGTGGCTAAATATTTTTCTCGCAATAATGACCGTATTCACCACAAGTGTGTTTATGTCCAGAGCCAACTCAAGTCCTGTATTATTTATGACCATGACAACAAGACTTCCGGGCTGAAATTCTTCTATGACAGGCATGAACACTTGCCTTACAATTGTTCGTGATTGTACGAAGTACATATTCGCTGTTGCATCAATTTTGCACCATTTACATTGTAGTGCCACGAGTGGTGTCACCTGCATGCGTATTGAGTCAAACAAGGTTACCTCTGTATAATTATGCTTATCGTGGCTATCAAGAGCTTCGATGCAAATTCCCAGCTGACGAATGGTGTCCAGCTTGTGTTCAGCTCAGCTGGCACTCACAACTCATAATAATTGCGTTCTAGACGCCAGATGAGATGTTTCAGCAACAATGTAGACAAAACGTCCGTGTTCAAGAAAGCCGTCACTTCATCTTCTGTCCATCCTCAATAGCACGTTCAAGCAAATACGTCTGAAACACAGTAGCGACAATCCGACAGCGGCGACACGCCGTCTTCTCCGAATGAGCTTCTACCGTTCTAATTCAGATTCCCCCAAAAATGTCAAAATAAATAATAGATTTCCACCAAGCTCGCTAGAATCTTGCGAACCGTCAACATGCAGGCATTTCAAGTGTTCGAGCGTGCGTAGATTCTGCTCAGCGGCTCAAGAACATTCGCCAAGCGAAAAAAAGTCGATGAGAAAGATGTAATGGTGGACGAAATTACGAAAATCGGAAGAAGGTATTCGACCCAGTTCGACTATCCTGGACTGGATTGGCAACGTCCAACAATCGGATTCGTATTCTATGAGGTCTCATGAGCTAGTGTGCCAAAGGGCGTTTAGTTGGAGCTTCAGTGCATCACCTTCGCCGAAAGAGGCCCTTTCTGAGATTTGGCCGATGGACTACGTTGCATAGCTTCCCGCCTTTCTCGGATCGAGGTGCATGCATGCATGATGCAGCACATGCCAATCAATGCGAACATCAACGCATGTGCGTTGCACAGCTTCCCGCCAGTCTCGGATCGATCGGGCCGGGGACGGGGTGCATGCATTCATGATGCAGTACGGACTCAGTACAATCATAATCATTTAGTTGTATAATGTAGTTGTAGGTCTACAACAGTGCTGGCAACCAGGGAGTCGTAAAATACCGGTATTTTACGACTCCCTGCTGGCAACTGAAATTCGACCCCCTGAGCTCACGTCGCCAAGACCCATAGATCTACGGGATGATAAAACTACGAAACAGAGACCGCTAGAATGTGAACCCACCGCTCAGGGGTCGGATTTCAGTTGCCAGCACTGTACTACATGTACTAGTACTGCAACTATACTTGTTCTCTCAAATAATTAAATTTCGCATGCAAAAGTCAAAGGAAATCACCGAATTGTTGTCATAAATTCAAAATTTCACCCAAAATGCAAGGAAAATTCGCTTTGCTGCCATGGTTACCAATATGGTGGCAGAATTTGCCATAAATGTTATGACTACACGAATGAGGGAGTCGTAAAAAAATACCGGTTTTTAACGACTCCCTGGCATGAATTTACCGTACTGCATAGCATGCGCGTAAGCCTGTAGATATCTACGAAGAGCATCCATGATAACCCCAGGCCAGGGGTTATGTACTCTTACCTGTACACGTAGACAGGTGCATGCACAATAATAGCCCAGTTATTAGCATTAAAAAGTAAAAAATACGCTTGGTATCTGTTCTTGCTACTGTGCTCTATGGCTGCCAGACCTGGACCATCTCTAGGGGTAAGCGGTGTATGCTCTGGAAATGAGCAGATTATGCTCTAGCGGATGTTTGCAGAATGCTCGAGAAAACAGCCAATTATGTATACAATAAATGAGGAGGCCGAGGGTTTATGACCAATAAAAACTATTATAAAAACCGAGGTCCCCCGAGGTTTTTATAATTATTTTTTATTGGTCATAAACCCAAGGCCGGAGCATTTATTGTATTTAGAATCAACCAGTAAAAACTCCTACTCAATCTCCAACAACAAAATTAGTGGACAGCTGCTATTTGTGTTGCTATGACAACTCGTGTGCTGGACAAGTATTTGTTGTCATTGGTTCAATTTCTTTTACTCTTCATAGGCTATCAGATCATTTTCCTTATTCGGTCTATTTATAACCAGTATCTATAATGAGAGTGTGGTCTGTCTCCATGGTTACCGGTGTTCATTCATAACTATAGCCACTGCTCCTTGTTAGACCTTATGTGGAAGGCCCATTCTTGCATATTCCAACAGCAGCCAAGGGAGCTAGCTCTCTTAGTTATGCGGACTGGGTCCGATCCTAAAAAGCTGTTTTTATGAACTGTTTTTATGAACTGTTTTTATTGGATAGGATGATTATGTTGAATAAACGAGGTTTGTGTCAATGGGAGATAGACTTGGAGTTTTTACGAGTTGATTCTAAGCTTTTATACGCTTCACTAGAAAGACCAAAAGAACATAATTATAATCGTCATGAATAAAGGACTCAGACCATTCTCATGATGTGGACTGGGAGCTTTGTGGAAGTACAGGACAATAATAATTATGCAAGAGGAATACCAAATTCACAACCAAACACTGAACTTTTTTTATCATTCCTAATCGACATAGTCGTATGTTCCTCTTGACTGGATTACACAGAACGGATATAATTATATGATGCCATTTGATTTATGTTTTTGGCAGAACATTCTATTTCCGGCATATGCGAATATGTGGGTTGCCATTGTGCGGTTGACATTGCCGCGGAAATGCATATACCGGTACTTGAAGTAATAATAATAATAATCTGTCCCTGCGGGAATTTGCGGAAAAAATCCTCGAAAACTTGCGCAAGAAATTGCGGTGGAAAACAACAACAAAATGCGGCGAAAAGTTCGGAACTTGCCAGGAACTCCCGGAATTATTGGCAGAAAACTGCGGATTTGGGCCAAGTCACGAAATTTGTTGTATCCTTAGAATCGCTATTTGCGTACTGTGGAAATAACCTACAAGCAGGATCATGGAAAGCACTGAATACTGTGTGAAAAGTGCAGAAAAATGTCAAAAGAAGTGCAGAAAACAACAAAACGCGGGAAATCGCGGATTTTTCAGAAAATCGCGGGTTTAAGCCAAAATCGCGAAATTTGTTGCGTCCGTGGAATCGCGATTTCCAGGAGGGACAGAATAATAATAATATTAGGGAGGTTCCGGAGTACGATTTTTCGTGCCAAAACCCGTGGAGCCTCTACGGATTTTTTATACATGTACGTCGTTTTCGAGCAGTGAAAAGTTCCGGGGTACGGAACTTATGTGTTTGCCGTCATTGCCTAAGGGTGCGTTCTTAAATCCTCTCGGAAAAGTTGGAGACTCTCCGAAAAGTTCGAGAGCTGTTCTTATATCCTCTCCGACTTTTAGGAGGCTCTCCAAAGCTCTCCAAGCTCTCCAAGCCGCAGAGGTGGTTGAAACTTGGAGATTCCCGCGGTTTGGGATCAGCGCATGCGAACTACGGCTAAAAGCCACGTGATCATCATGAGTGTACGCATTTCCCTTTTCGCATACGCACGCACATACATGTACATTCATCACTCAAGATCGCGGCCCCTTTGAAGCTTCACTTTGCTTGACATTTGCAAAATATGTCCGAATTCTTCGAGACCCGTTCTTGAGTAATCCCAGTTTCTTCGACTTCTCTTTTCTTCTTCTTCTAGAAGCTAGAGAATATAAGAACGCACCCTAAGTTACGATCGCAAACACGTCACATTCCCGCGCTATGCCTTTCTATTTTGAAAATTTGTACCGAAATCAAAACTTCCCGCGAAAAATCGATGTTTCTCGTACCAAATTTGTACGCGAAAAATCTTTCTGCACCCGATGGCGCAAAATCTCCATACGAAACATGGTTCGTATGAAAGCCAGTCCACACGGATTCTCCGTGCCAAAAAATCGTATGGAGCCCGCCTGGAAAAAAATCCGTAGCGCCCATACGGATTTTGGCACGGAAAATCGTACCCCGGAACCTCTCTAATAATAATCACTTGCCAATAACAAAGACAACAATAATACCATCAGCCCCCATTCACCGGTTTTGACGGTGCTTCACTGATGTTGAATGAGAAGAATTATATTGCTGCCTTCAGTGCTATTGTGTCGCTGAAGGGCTCGATTTCAGATTTGATGACGGTTACTTTTCAACGGATTTTGTTTTCTGATTTAGCTCTCTTGCTATTACTGTACCTGCTTGTGGTAAGTCTCTTTCTCGCAGATTAGTTGTATAATAGATTGTACATGCATCATTGTAGATTTGCTGTTCACAGTATTTCTCTCTTTTTTCTTTCTTTTTTCTCAGTCTCCCTTATTATATTTTCTTCACATACAACAGCAGTACACCCCATGGTCTTAAATAGGCCTTGACGGATTCTGCTAGCATAATTTTTCGCATAATTCCTACCAAAATCGAATAGTCGAATAATTCGAGGCAAATTGCATACGAATCGCATAAATTGGAATAATCCGCCTGTTCGCATCGAATTCCATACAGTTGTACATGTTCTACAAGTACAAGTACAAGTTGATGCATCAGGAAGTCGTAGGTTTACGACTCCCTTAATAACACGTCCAGTCCACTACAATCAGTGACGGTCGTAGCTAGGTCGGACAGTGCGTTGACCCCGTTGAACTTTTGCTACTACAGTACAGCGCCCTCTACAAAAAAATTCCCCTGTTATTTTGCACAGAACCATCATGCATATGTGAGCATAATACGGCATAATATGTATAGCTTTTAGCATAAAAATAGCATAATTCTGCAATTTTTTCAGCAATGCGAAAAGCATAATTTCACGAAAATATTAGCATAATCCGTCAAGGCCTAGTCTTAAATGACCCGGGATGCGGCATAATACAAACACAAAACCAATAAAGCCACCCCCATAATAATAATAATAATAATAATAATAATAATCGACAAGAAGCGCAACGTACATGTATGGTCCTTCAATAGCAGGTGTGTATATATAACAGCCTCATTGAGCATATGCTCTTGTTTTTCGGATGTCATTTTATGCTCCTTCTCAAAAGGACCTGATTATGCCAAAAAGTATGCCTTCACTAGCAGGTGTGTATAACAGCCTCATTGGGCATTTTCCCTTGTTTTTCGGATGTCATTTTATGCTCATTCTCAAAAAAGGACTTGATTTTGCCAAAAGTTTTGTCGGAATAATCCGCTTACCCCTAGCCATCTCACAAGCTATCATAAAATTAGAGCTTTTGAGCTCAGGTATCTGCGTAAGTTGCTTGGCATCAAATACTATCATCATCGCACAAATCAGTCAGTACTGCAGGAAGTCAAAAAAAATGATATTGGCCCGTTCACACGCCTTGATTCAACTTTAAAAGCATATCAAGTTGAAGTGGTTTGGACATGCGGCAAGGCATCATGATAGCTATTTCTTGGATGGAATGGTGCCGAGATCAAGAAAGACCCCGTGGTCCCAATCAATTCAATTGATTGGGACCACGGGGTCTTTCTTGACCAATTGAATTGGTTCACCAGCATCAAAGACTGATCAATGAATCGTACAATTCTGCCTCTCTCTCAGTCTCTCTCTCTCTCTCTCTCTCTCTCTCTCTCTCTCTCTCGTTGCTGCTGATCGTGATAGGTATAGGCAGCTAGTTTATGAGTGCATTTAGATTCTCTTTTTTCTTCTTTTTATTCTTTTGGTGCTGCCGCCTTATGACACAGGTGGAGCCCCTATGGCCAGAATGGTTACGGATTCTACATACATGTACATAAAATGAACCCAATGCTGTAGACATACATTAGGCTATGACAGTAGCCAACATTCGGGTTGTATTTTGGACCCAGGTTATATAAATCTCGAATGAACAGAATAAACCGTGATTGCGGCCATGTAACCGAACGACTACACTTAAAAATCGTAAAACGGGGATCACGTGGGATCCCGTACACCTCGTGCGTACTTGGACCTAGCATGGCATGTATGTCGAGTCCATCGATTCTGGGTGGAGAATTAGCAATTCCACCCTCTCTTCAGAATTGAGGGGTGTAACGGAATTGGATTCCGTCAATTCTGACGACGGAATTTGGGTAATCGAGCAGTGCATCCTCCATACTAGATGGGGATTTGTATGCAAAATGTCACTAAAAGCGCCATTCCGTTCTTATAAAAGCACGGATGACCGCGATTGGCCCATATGTTGTAGTCTTTTGGACGCCGAGTCGACTAGGCCTTGACAGATTATGCTAATATTTTCCTGAAATTATGCTTTTCGCATTGCTGAAAAAATTGCAGAATTATGCCATTTTTATGCTAAAAGTTATCATATTATGCCGCATTGTGCTCACATATGCTGCTAATGTATAATGGTTCTGTGCAAAATAACAGGGGAAATTTTTGTACAGGGCGTTGTACTGTAGTAGCAAACGTGTAACGGGGTCAACGCACCGTCCGACCTAGCTACGACCGTCACTGATTGTAGTGGACTGGACATGTTATCAAGGGAGTCGTAAACCTACAACTTCCTAGTGCATCTACTTGTACTTGTACTTGTAGAACATGTACAACTGTATGGAATTTGATGCGAACAGGCGGATTATTCCCGATTTTATGCGATTCGTATGCAATTTGCCTCGAATTATGCGACTATTCGATTCTTGTAGGAATTATGCGAAAAATTATGCTAGCATAATCTGTCAAGGCCTAGAGTCGACTGGTTTTGGTCCGAAAAGGCTGCGATGCAGCGTTCCTCCTTTATTCCCAATCGAACATGGTTGAACAAGTGGTCACGTGCTCCTTCGTACGCTAGTCACCTGGTCACCGTGCCTGCAGGGTACAACTTACTAGCCTGTTTGACCTTTTTTGGGTGCAGTCCTGTCACTCGAGTTGAACCTTGGTGTGAAAATTGTCGCCTGCTGGCGTGGTGACCAGGTGATTTGGGCACCCAGGAGCACGTGACCGCTTGTTCAACCATTTTTCGCCACAAACATTCCCGAGAGGTTCACATCCATTGAATCCCTGAGCCCCCTGGGTGCCTCCGATCACTTAATCGTCCTCGGCAGGCTCTCCATAGCTAAAGACATAGCACAGTCTCGAGAGTCCACATCTGACACTGCACCGCCTCGCTTCAGCCATCACTTGCTCACTCAATCGCAATGGGAAGGCGTCAATGCTGAAATTGCCGCAACTCACTGGAGTGACCTTTTATGCGGCCTTGATATTGATACAGCCGTTTCTAAGTTCTCGTCTGTCCTCGAATCGTCTCTCTCAGTCTGCTCTTCTCACCGCGATCACCAGTCAACCACCAGAAACCGAAGCCGCCCTTCACGCCAGGATCCACCATGGATGACACCAGTGCTCAGGGCAGGCATTAAGAGAAAGCATGACCTCTACAGCATCTATAAAAAATACCCTACCCCGTCCAATGCAACGCAGTACAAACGTCAGCGGAATATAGCAAAAACGTTATCACGTGTAGCCCATAAAGAATACATCCAGTCCATTACTACTTCTCTCACCGACAGCCAGCGTCCATCACTTCACTCATTTATAAGAACTCTTCGTAAATCAGCATCGTCATTGGGCTCTAGTCCAACAGCAATCACACGGTCTGACCAAAGTTCCGCCACTGCGCCTCTTGATATCGCGGATGCTCTGAATGAGCAGTTTACCAGCTTCTGCGTTAAGGATAGACCTGAATGGTTAGTTCCTCCTATCCACCAAATACCTGTAGAGTCAACGTTTACATCGCTGACGATTTCATCCCGTACTGTAACCAGATACATACGCAGTCTCCCCAATAAGAAGTCTCCTGGTTACGATGGTATACCAAACGAAATCCTGAAACACCTCCAAGACAGCCTAGCATATCCGTTATCGCTGCTCTTTAACATCTCTCTGTCGTCTGGAATCTTTCCCTCCGCATGGAAATACGCATTAGTGGTCCCAATTCATAAGCGCAAAGGCTGCCGGTCGGATGCAACGAACTACAGACCCATTTCCCTACTGTGCTGTATTTCAAAGCTGTTTGAGCGCATTGTGTACGATCAGCTATATCGACACTTGTCCCCGTACTTGCATACCATGCAGTCTGGTTTCCGGCGAGGGGACTCCACAGCTCTGCACCTAGTCCACCTAATCCAAAACATCATGCAGTCCCGACATTTGAAAGAACATACTGGCATGTGCTTCTTTGACCTGGCGAAAGCCTTTGACACTGTTTGGCATAGAGGCCTGATTGCCAAGTTGGGTGCCTATGGCATTGGTGGCAACCTGCTTTGTTTCTTTGAAAGCTACCTAAGTGACAGGCTACAGGCTGTACGCGTCGGCAACACCCTCTCGTCTCCCCAGGCAATTAATTCTGGTGTGCCACAGGGGTCAATCCTGGGGCCACTATTCTTTTTAGTCTACGTCAATGATCTACCGATGTCTGTCCCTAATGTTTCACTGTTCGCCGATGACACCACAGTTTCCGCTTCAAGTAGTTGCAAGCAATTGCTAGTCAATGACCTCCAGAAAAAGATAAACTCCACCATTTCTTGGATGTCGACTTGGAAGCTGAGACCGAACACTAGTAAGACCAAAGTGATGTTCTTCTGTAGCGGTGCTAGTGATCAGTTCTGCAATGTGTCTTTATCATGTCCTGGCAGCTCATCGACCATAGAAATTGTCCATGAACATAAGCACCTTGGTATAATTATTGACGACTGTCTAACATGGGCTCCTCATGTAGACTATATTTGCAAGAAAACTAGTAGTGTTCTCGGCATACTATATCCTCATCGTTCTCATTTGCCAAATACATGCCGTTCTATGTTTTATCGCTCGTATCTATTACCTATTTTCCAGTATGCATGTCAGTCTTGGTGTAGTCTAAGTCAACATCTTGTGAACAAACTTGAAATCCAACATAAATCTCTTCTTAAAATATTGTTTAACAAGCAGCGTTTATTTCCTAGTCTTGAGCTCTATTGTATCAGCAATACTCAGCCACTGCAAGATAATCGCAAACAGCAGCTTTGCGTTTTGATCCACAGAATTCGCCTAGGTAAAATTCCCATTCATCTCTCCGTATTCAATTGGTTTTCTCTGTCCCGGTCCACTCGTAATAGTCTCTCACTTCCCTGTGCTAATTCAGCCGCATTTACCAACTCTCCTCTGTTTTTGTCCTACAGCCTTTGGCTGCAACTTCCCCAGCATGTTAAGACATCAAAATGTCTTTCCAGCTTTAAAAATGCACTCCGATCGCATAATGTAGTACGATAGGATCTCATTGCTGGATTCTTGTCTATCCTTCTTTCTTCTCTTTTTCTATATTCCTTTCTTTTCTTTTCTTGCCGTGGTTGGCTATCACCCCTCTCTCGCACTTTGCGTGCCAATTGGTCATGAACCACGAGTTGAGTGAAATAAATAAATAAATAAATTTTCGATTGGGAATAAAGGAGGAACGCTGCATCGCAGCCTTTTCGGACCAAAACCAGTCGACTCGGCGTCCAAAAGACTACAACATATGGGCCAATCGCGGTCATCCGTGCTTTTATAAGAACGAAATGGCGCTTTTAGTGACATTTTGCATACAAATCCCCATCTAGTAGGGCGCAGTCACCCAGTTTCAGTGGAAGTGCGCGAGTTCGATTGGGATTCAAGTAGGAAGGGAGCGTCTCAGCTTCCTCGGACCACGACCATTCGACTCAGCACCCCGAAGACTACAACTGGTGAAATTTTAATTTTTGCCTTAATTAATATCTGAAACTCGGATGTTGAGCCATAAATAAATGTAAAAGAGAAAAGGACATATGGATACGAGTTAAGAGTAACTCTCCATCACTGTAACATGATACTATATACAGTCAGAAAGTGCAATAACTAGGCACAAAACTGACAGAGTACTGAGACATTCGACGTCCTGACACCTAACTTCAACATGGCTCAACATCGAGTTTCAAATTGCACACCTGATGAGCCGTCACGAACCATACGGCGAAACGTACGTCGTGTGAAACAACTTGTTTTGTAGTCAACTAGTCCATCACAATGTCATGCATGAGGAGTACTGTAGGAGTTTGGCTTTCGGCTTGTACAATTCGTTTTCGCAAAGCTTCCCTTTCTTTACTTATCTTTGATATTTATGACCCACCCAAGTTGGGTGGTGTGCTGCTTTGCTGCTTCGAATTGTAGTTAGACCGCTTTGTCAAATATCGTACTGGTCTCGTCATCGTCCAGTAACAATCGACATTCTTTGTTCCGTTGGGACTGTAGCTTTTGCTCGTTTTCGTTGCGCTTGCCTTCCCCTCTTTGGTCTTCCCATAACCTTGAACCTTCCAAGTTGGAAGGCTGTCGGTTAGCGCTACGGAGATGTGTTGAAGTTAGGTGTCAGGACGTCGAATGTCTCAGTACTCTGTCAGTTTTGTGCCTAGTTATTGCACGTTCTGACTGTATATAGTATCATGTTACAGTGATGGAGAGTTACTCTTAACTCGTATCCATATGTCCTTTTCTCTTTTACATTTAATTAATATCTTTTTTTTATTTTTTACTATTGACACAGCCCTACTGGAATACAGGTGGAGAACAAAAAGAAACGAGGAAAAGGACAAAACATAGGGGATGTAGGGACGACGTGCTGATGTGCTGGGAGCAACTCAACCGACCAGAGGTCTCGGCGTCAGCGTTGCAACTAGGCATCGAAAAATGTGTGTTGGGGGGGGGGGGGTTGCAGAAGAACAACTGCAAACAAACAGAAGCTAGAGAATACCACAAAATAATAACTTGGTGCGAAATAATGAGAAGAAAATAATGACGCCCAAAAGCGCTAAATACGAAATTAAGAAAAAGGAAAATAATAAACCACATAGCGCTAAAGCTGCACCAAATAATAATTTAAATTATAACTAAACCGGGTGGAAAACCAAGAAATCATAACAAACAAGACAAACTAAATAATAAATTAATGATAAAAATTAAATAATAAAAGGTAAATGAAGCCCAATATCATCAGCATAGCCGAACCAAGGAACATGACCCGTGCCACAGTCAAGAGTTCATCCGTAGAAGTCGGTAGCCATCAGCCAGTGTTGGTGCGTGAGGTACTTATGGACATCTTCTTTGAACGTGTGGAGCCGCTTCAAGCTGAGTGGAGCCCTTACAATTTCGCTCGGCAAGCTGTTCCATACTGACACTACAGAATACGGGAAGGAGCGAGAAGCATAGGCAGGTGCTCTCCTGTCCAGGACTTGCTGCAGCTGCACATGGTGCTGCTGGCCAGGAGGGGGTTGACTCCGGGTGCGCCGAGCTTCTACATGGTTGGCTGGAGGGGGATCATGGCGGTGAGCTGGGGTGGTCCTGGGATGCACTGGAGCTTGTACAGGTATACCAGCCCAGATACAATCCGGCGGTGGCACAGGCTTTGGAGAAGGGCACCAGGGCCAATAATGGCCATTGCACGTTTCTGTACACGGTCGAGTCGGGCGAGGTGGCTGGATGCAGCTCCCATCCACACAAGGGGAGCATACTCGAGGATGGGTCGCACAAATCCCTTGTACGCACAAAGCCGGCCATGGTAATCTAACACCCGGCAAGCCCGACGGAGAACACCCAGTCTCTGGCAGCCACGTGTCGCAATTGAGTGCAAGTGATCCCGGAATGACAGCTTGGCGTCAAATGTCACTCCAAGAAGCTTGATGGTGTTGGCTTCCGGAACCGCGATACCTCCAAACTTGATGTCAGGGACAGCAGGGTATGTGGCTTTCGTAGTCATCAGCAGCTGTTGCGATTTAGAGGGCTCGAATCTGATGCGCCAGCGTTCTCCCCACTCTTCAAGACGCTTGAGGCTGGATTGCAAGGCGGCAGTCATGTCATGCATATTGTCCTGCGTGCGGATGAGGCTGTAGAGGGTTGTGTCGTCTGCAAAGGAACTTAGTCGCGTCTCGGGAGACAGGCACTGATCCAGGTCAGACACATACAAGAGGAAAAGTGTCGGGCCAAGGATACTGCCTTGGGGCACACCTGCTGTTATGGGCGCCGGAAAGGATGAGTCGCCGTGGACCAGGACTGATAGTTTGCGGTTCAGGAGGTAATCCTGCAGCCAGTGCAGCAGGCAGCCACCAATGCCAACGTTCTGGGCTTTTGAAAATCAGTCCAGAGTGTGATACCCGATCAAATGCTCCTGCTATGTCCACCGCCACCATGTGAGCGTACCCTCCATCGCTGACAGTCTTGACCCACTCAGTGTGCAAAGCAGTGAGGATGTCGCATGTGCCTCTTCCTTGCCGAAAGCCATATTGACTGTCGGGCAGAATATTGAAACGTTCCAGATAATTCACGAGCTGCTTGTTTACTATACTCTCCATTACTTTTGACAGGATGGATAGTAGTGAGACTGGCCGGTAATTCTTGGGATTCCTGGGATTCTTCCTGGGATTCTTGGGATTCTTGAAGACTGGAACCACATGGGCCAGCTTCCATTTGGTAGGTTGAACACCGTGGCGAAAGCAGAGTGAGAACAGTTTGGTGACTGGTTCTGCAAGCTCACTGGAGCACTGAGCTAGGACTCTTGCTGGAATATTGTCAGGTCCTGTTGCCTTCGATGTATTCAGCTTGGCTAGACGGCGGCGTACATCAGCAAGCCGGAAATGGATGCGGTCAAGACCATGGCGGTCCAAATGCTGCATTTCTGGCAGATCGTCCGGAGAGATGTCATCATCTGCAAGGCTACACTTCTGGGAGTAGTACCTGGCGAGGCAATTGGCCTTGGCTTGGCGAGTTGGATACTCTGTGCCGTCGGTGTCCTTCAGCAGAGGTATCTCAGAGGCACGCTCCATCCCAGCAGCTCTCTTCATGTTAGACCACCATTGCTTGTCGTTAAGTGAGCCTGAGCTGTTATAAATATAAGGATAATACTGTTATAAGCTATAAGGCCAAAGGGTACTGGTTCATGAAACCTGCCGAAGACGACCGCTCAAGCCAAGGGACCTTCAAAACGTGGTCTCTGTTGCCAGGTAGCCTCCTTATTCAGCCGGGGTCATTTCATTTGACTGGAAATAACATCCGGCCTTGCTCCTGTTTCAGTGTGAGACTACGAAGTCATTGGTATTCAGGAGAATAAGGTACTGTATTGAAGTCTACAAATATTTGGCGCATATTTTTTTCGGCTATTTTCGGCCTCATCATATTTGGCCGAAATATTTTTGCAGCCGAAATTTTGTTTTGGAAGGTTCAGTGCGACAGTGTGTACAGGCAGCAGCAGTACAGGCCGAAAATTTGTTACAACCGAAATGTGTTTTAGCCCTGGGAGGCCGAAATTTGAATGGGTGGAAAATTTGTCGACTTACAGTAGTCAGAAAACCAGTTTTGCAGCACAAAAATTAATAGTTTTTAAATTAGTGCAAAATTGTTGGTTGCCCATAACGATAGCTGCTAGAAAGCAGTATTGTCAGCTACTTTCAGGGGCCTCACCACGACCATACAAAATTCAAAAACCGTCGACCACCATTTTGGAAAAATGGCGAAAGCCGCGGAGGCCAGATTTTGTGCAGTAATAGCGGCTACGCACCCGAGTTCATGCTGATCGATGTACAGCGATGTACAGTCGAGTCCTAAATTACCGATGTTTTAAAGGGAAACTGAACGCCAAAAATAAGTATGGCTTATCCGAAGGAGAATTGGGCACTGATTCCGATGAGCTATGTCTCGAGCCGATCAGAGAAGAGGAACCGTGTCAAATTTCATAAATAACATCTTCCATATTTGGAAATTGGGCTTGATGACGTGCGTACTGCTTAGCTGTCACCATGCTGTGCATGCTCAGCAGTGTAATTGAATGGAAGAAAACAATTACTTTGGTGTTTTGCAGCTCTATTTCGTTCCCTGACGGTAACCAAATCTAGATGTAGGAATCTGTAGAGCAGGAGAGTGACACATGTCTTCCCGAAGGCTGTCCAGGCTGCAGTGGGGATGAAGAAGACACGATCATCACCCCGAGATCGATTGTAGCGAATTGGAAAACTCATGGTGAATTTGCTTCCACTCCAAGGCAATGTCGAGGTATGAGGGGTGCTTGTACTGCCTTCCAAAGTGAAGAGGAGATGAACATGGCTGTGCATAGCTGTTGTTTTATGCCAACTTACCTACTCTTGCTGGTACCGTAGTGCATAATTGCAAATTTCGTGGACGAACAACTCGAGTCACTAGTGGCTAGTGAGCAACACTAACAGGTGAGATTTTTCAATTTGACAAAAATTGTTTTTGTTTGAGAACTGACAGTGGCAGTCATTTGACTCAGTAGGTGTCTCTCTGCTGCTTCTTTCCCTTCAATGCTTCATTGGTAGGGTTGTGCTTTAATAGTACAGGTGCTTGAAGTAAAATAAAATAAATAGAACATGTGGAACATAAATCTAATCAAGCATCAGTACATGTATTGCGAATTCAACTTCAAAGCACATGAAATCACAATAATCACTAAGTTTATGGAATCAGGAGGATCGCTAGGACACCCTAGAGCCCTGTGTTCAACGAACACATACACACATGCTATATTGCGCACACACATGTACACATGTGCGTGCACTCCCACCCCATCCCACAGACACATGCATGCAGCGCGCACATCCATACACATGTGCGTGTACGCCCCCCCCCCCCCTACACACACACTCCTACCCATACACATGTGTGCATGTACCCCCCCCCCCCCACACACACACACAGACGGATACACAAACACACACGCACAAACACACACACAAAATACGTGTAAGTGTACATGGTCTTCCTGGTGCAGATGCTGGGCCAGCACAATGGAAAATACCTTCATCAAGAAGCTTGATCAAGTGTTGTGATAATGGCATTGTTTGTTTGTTTTTACAAAGAAGTGTGGGAAGGATTACAATGCGTTAGAATTCATAATTGTTCTTTGCCGGCTTGTACTGTGCAGACCAGAATGCTTCGCTATCAACTCCTGGCTTTCCATCGGCATGGTGTTCAGCTGCAGCGGCATCTGGTCCGGGGAGTTCAAGTTGCTGGATGGCTGCACTGACACAGGATGGGTTTGCATTGGTAATGTGATACGGCAGTCATTCCACATCATGAGCTACATGTTTATGTAATTTATATTGTCGCTCGTCCAGCAACGTCAAGGCTCTGCATGTAAACACAGGAGAACACCATAATAAAAAAATACTACTCAGGGGATAATACTAATTTGGATTATCAATTTCGTGACATTTATGAGTTCCTGTCTAAACTATGCCGTGATATTGATTGCTATCTGCTCACAAAGTACCTTGTATTGTAACAATACTCTGCCTAATCACTACCCTTCGCCAATTATTAGATTCACACAATATTCACAACGTATGCAACACGATGCTGTCTATTGACACTACTCGTACTCTTCTCCCGTTTTCATCTCCCTCTACCTTATGAATACTCTACATTACTGGTTTCGTTTCTACCCTTTCCATTGCTGCCAGCTCCCAGTCTTTTTCAATGCACAGCACCACCTTGAAATTTTTGTGATTTGATGTACACATACTTTGAAGTTGAAATCGAATTACATGATCAGATTTTTGTTCCACATTTTCTATTTACTTTTACTTCAAGCACAACCCTACCGATGAAGGGAAAGAAGCAGCAGAGAGACACCTACTGAGTCAAATGACTGCCACTGTCAGTTCTCAAACAAAAACAATTTTTGTCAAATTGAAAAATCTCACCTGTTAGTGTTGCTCACTAGCCACTAGTGACTCGAGTTGTTCGTCCACGAAATTTGCAATTATGCACTACGGTACCAGCAAGAGTAGGTAAGTTGGCATAGAACAACAGCTATGCACAGCCATGTTCATCTTCTCTTCACTTTGGAAGGCAGTACAAGCACCCCTCATACCTCGACATTGCCTTGGAGTGGAAGCAAATTCACCATGAGTTTTCCAATTCGCTACAATCGATCTCGGGGTGATGATCGTGTCTTCTTCATCCCCACTGCAGCCTGGACAGCCTTCGGGAAGACATGTGTCACTCTCCTGCTCAACAGATTCCTACATCTAGATTTGGTTACCGTTAGGGAACGAAATAGAGCTGCAAAACATCAAAGTAATTATTTTCTTCCATTCAATTACACTGCTGAGCATGCACAGCATGGTGACAGCTAATCAGTACGCACGTCATCAAGCCCAATTTCCAAATATGGAAGGTGTTATTTATGAAATTTGACACGGTTCCTCTTCTCTGATCGGCTCGAGACATAGCTCATCGGAATCAGTGCCCAATTCTCTTCGGATAAGCCATACTTATTTTTGGCGTTCAGTTTCCCTTTAAAGGGGAAGTTAAGGCAAAAATTAAAATTTCACCAGTTGTAGTCTTCGGGGTGCTGAGTCAAATGGTCTTGGTCCGAGGAAGCTGAGACGCTCCCTTCCTACTTGAATCCCAATCGAACTCGCGCACTTCCACCGAAACTGGGTGACTGCGCCCTACTAGATGGGGATTTGTATGCAAAATGTCACTAAAAGCGCCGTTTCGTTCTTATAAAAGCACGGATGACCGCGATTGGCCCATATGTTGTAGTCTTTTGGACGCTGAGTCGATTGGTTTTGGTCCGAAAAGGCTGCGATACAGCGTTCCTCCTTTATTCCCAATCGAACATGGTTGAAGAAGCGGTCACGTGGTCCTGGGCGCCCAAATCACCTGGTCACCACGCCAGCAGGTGACAACTTTCACACCAAGGTTCAACTCGAGTTCAACTCGAGTGACAGGACTGCACCCAAAAAAGGTCAAACAGGCTAGTAAGTTGTACCCTGCAGGCACGGTGACCAGGTGACTGGTGTACGCAGGAGCACGTGACCCGCTTCTTCAACCATGTTCGATTGGGAATAAAGGAGGAACGCCGCATCGCAGCCTTTTCGGACCAAAACCTGTCGACTCAGCGTCCAAAAGACTACAACATATGGGCCAATCGCGGTCATCCGTGCTTTTATAAGAACGAAATGGCGCTTTTAGTGACATTTTGCATACAAATCCCCATCTAGTAGGGCGCAGTCACCCAGTTTCGGTGGAAGTGCGCGAGTTCGATTGGGATTCAAGTAGGAAGGGAGCGTCTCAGCTTCCTCGGACCACGACCATTCGACTCAGCACCCCGAAGACTACAACTGGTGAAATTTTATTTTTTCCCTTAACTTCCCCTTTAAGACTCCCTGGTCTAGTGTGTACAGCGAAGGGCCAGTGCCAAAGGGAATCTTGTTGTTTGATGCCGGGAAAGACACGCGGAGAAGATGTCCTTTCTCCAAGCCATCTTGGTCATTTTTCTCAATCCGCTGGTGCGTGTCGACCAAGATATGTCCGCGAGGTACTGGTGAACTGGAGTCCTGGCATCTACAAGAATTTGCCGCGCCTAGCTAACCAATGTTGTCAGTAGAACTCAGCGTTTCCTGATCGCGACTCGGCACACTCTTTTCTGTTTGGCTAGCAGCTTTCACCCTGCGAGTGTGGAGTTTCCTGGCCACAAATGAATTCCTTAGTGATGACCATGATGACAAATGACTGGTAAGATCCCTGACTGACCTGAGTCCTTAGCTTGAGTCAACACGAGGTAAATTCTTCACTTGGAACGCTTGCTGTCTCCTCTGCCCATTCTTGTTGCACTTGCAGATATGCGTACGGCTGCCAGGTTTCGTTGGTGCACGCGGGAACGCACGGCCGACCTTGATCTCTTCAACAAAGTAGAACCGCGGTTCTACTTGGCCGATTCTCACCGTCGATGGCTCATTTTCTCGGTCTTAGCATTTTCTATCGAGTTACCGTCCCCGATTTCCCATTTCCCCTTGTATCATGAAAGGAAGTACAGTCAAATGTCACTCACAAATAACGACGACTCGCGAATAACGACGACTCGCGAATGACGACGACTCGCGAATGACGACGACTCGCGAATGACGACGACTCGCGAATGACGACGACTCGCGAATGACGACGACTCGCGAATGACGACGACTCGCGAATGACGACGACTCGCGAATGACGACGACTCGCGAATGACGACAACTCGCGAATGACGACGACTCGCGAACGACGACGACTCGCGAACGACGACTGACGACGACTGACGACGACTGACGACGACTGACGACGACGACTGACGACGACTGACGACGACTGACGACGACGACTGACGACGACTGACGACGACTGACGACGACTGACGACGACTGACGACGACTGACGACGACGACTGACGACGACTGACGACGACTGACGACGACTGACGACGACTGACGACGACTGACGACGACGACTGACGACGACTGACGACGACGACTGACGACGGCTGACGACGACTGACGACGACTGACGACGACTGACGACGAAGACTGACGACGACTGACGACGACTGACGACGACTGACGACGACCGACGACGACTGACGACGACTGACGACGGCGACTGACGAGGACTGACGACGACTGACGACGATTGACGACGACTGACGACGGCGACTGACGACGACTGACGACGACTGACGACGACTGACGACGACTGACGACGACTGACGACGACTGACGACGACTGGCGACGACGACTGACGACTGACGACGACGACTGACGACGACTGACGAGGACGACTGACGACGACTGACGACGACTGACGACGACTGACGACGACTGACGACGACTGACGACGACTGACGACGACTGACGACGACTGACGACGACGACTGACGACTGACGACGACTGTCGACGACTGACGACGACGACTGACGACGACTGACGACGACTGACGAGGACGACTGACGACGACTGACGACGACGACTGACGACGACTGACGACGACTGACGACGACGACTGACGACGACGACTGACGACGACGACTGACGACGATTGACGACGACTGACGACGACGACTGACGACGACTGACGAGGAGGACTGACGACGACTGACGACGACGACTGACGATGACTGACGACGACTGACGACGACTGACGACGACTGACGACGACTGATGACGACTGACGACGACGACTGACTACGACTGACTACGACTGACGACGACTGACGACGACTGACGACGACGACGACGACTGACGACGACGACGACTGACGACGACGACTGACGACGACGACTGACGACGACGACTGACGACGACGACTGACGACGACGACTGACGACGACGACTGACGACGATGACTGACGACGACGACTGACGACGACAACGACTGACGACGACGACTGACGACGACGACGACTGACGACGACGACGACTGACGACGACGACGACTGACGACGACGAAGACTGACGACGACGACGACTGATGACGACGACGACTGACGACGACGACGACTGACGACGACGACTGACGACGACGACGACTGACGACGACGACTGACGACGACGACTGACGACGACGACTGACGACGACGACTGACGACGACGACTGACGACGACGACTGACGACGACGACTGACGACGACGACTGACGACGACGACTGACGACGACGACGACTGACGACGACGACTGACGACGACGACTGACGACGACGACGACTGACGACGACGACGACTGATGACGACGACGACTGACGACGACGACGACTGACGACGACGACGACTGACGACGACGACGACGACTGACGACGACGACTGACGACGACGACGACGACTGACGACGACGACTGACGACGACGACTGACGACGACTGACGACGACAACTGACGACGACGACTGACGACGACGACTGACGACGACGACTGACGACGACGACTGACGACGACGATTGACGACGACGACTGACGACGACTGACGACGACGACTGACGACGACTGACGACGACTGACGACGACTGACGACGACGACTGACGACGACTGACGACGACTGACGACGACTGACGACGACGACGACGACTGACGACGACGACTGACGACGACGACTGACGACGACGACTGACGACGACGACTGACGACGACAACTGACGACGACGACGGACGACGACGACTGACGACGACGACTGACGACGACCAAAGACGACGACGACTGACGACGACGACTGACGACGACGACTGACGACGACGACTGACGACGACGACTGACGACGACGACTGACGACGACGACTGACGACGACGACTGACGACGACGACTGACGACGACAACTGACGACGACGACGACGGACGACGACGACTGACGACGACGACTGACGACGACGACTGACGACGACTGACGACGACTGACGAGGACGACTGACGACGACTGACGACGACGACTGACGACGACTGACGACGACTGACGACGACGACTGACGACGACGACTGACGACGACGACTGACGACGATTGACGACGACTGACGACGACGACTGACGACGACTGACGAGGAGGACTGACGACGACTGACGACGACGACTGACGATGACTGACGACGACTGACGACGACTGACGACGACTGACGACGACTGATGACGACTGACGACGACGACTGACTACGACTGACTACGACTGACGACGACTGACGACGACTGACGACGACGACGACGACTGACGACGACGACGACTGACGACGACGACTGACGACGACGACTGACGACGACGACTGACGACGACGACTGACGACGACGACTGACGACGACGACTGACGACGATGACTGACGACGACGACTGACGACGACAACGACTGACGACGACGACTGACGACGACGACGACTGACGACGACGACGACTGACGACGACGACGACTGACGACGACGAAGACTGACGACGACGACGACTGATGACGACGACGACTGACGACGACGACGACTGACGACGACGACTGACGACGACGACGACTGACGACGACGACTGACGACGACGACTGACGACGACGACTGACGACGACGACTGACGACGACGACTGACGACGACGACTGACGACGACGACTGACGACGACGACTGACGACGACGACTGACGACGACGACGACTGACGACGACGACTGACGACGACGACTGACGACGACGACGACTGACGACGACGACGACTGATGACGACGACGACTGACGACGACGACGACTGACGACGACGACGACTGACGACGACGACGACGACTGACGACGACGACTGACGACGACGACGACGACTGACGACGACGACTGACGACGACGACTGACGACGACTGACGACGACAACTGACGACGACGACTGACGACGACGACTGACGACGACGACTGACGACGACGACTGACGACGACGATTGACGACGACGACTGACGACGACTGACGACGACGACTGACGACGACTGACGACGACTGACGACGACTGACGACGACGACTGACGACGACTGACGACGACTGACGACGACTGACGACGACGACGACGACTGACGACGACGACTGACGACGACGACTGACGACGACGACTGACGACGACGACTGACGACGACAACTGACGACGACGACGGACGACGACGACTGACGACGACGACTGACGACGACCAAAGACGACGACGACTGACGACGACGACTGACGACGACGACTGACGACGACGACTGACGACGACGACTGACGACGACGACTGACGACGACGACTGACGACGACGACTGACGACGACGACTGACGACGACAACTGACGACGACGACGACGGACGACGACGACTGACGACGACGACTGACGACGACGACTGACGACGACGATTGACGACGACGACTGACGACGACTGACGACGACGACTGACGACGACTGACGACGACGACTGACGACGACTGACGACGACTGACGACGACTGACGACGACGACTGACGACGACTGACGACGACTGACGACGACGACTGACGACAACGACTGACGACGACGACTGACGACGACGACTGACGACGACGACGACTGACGACGACGACTGACGACGACGACTGACGACGACGACGACTGACGACGACGACGACTGACGACGACGACGACTGATGACGACGACGACTGACGACGACGACGACGACTGACGACGACGACTGACGACGACGACGACGACTGACGACGACGACTGACGACGACGACTGACGACGACTGACGACGACTGACGACGACAACTGACGACGACGACTGACGACGACGACTGACGACGACGACTGACGACGACGACTGACGACGACGACTGACGACGACGATTGACGACGACGACTGACGACGACTGACGACGACTGACGACGACGACTGACGACGACTGACGACGACTGACGACGACTGACGACGACGACGATGACTGACGACGACGACTGACGACGACGACTGACGACGACTACTGACGACGACGACTTACGACGACGACTGACGACGACGACTGACGACGACGACTGACGACGACGACGACTGACGACGACGACGACTGACGACGACGACGACTGACGACGACGACGACTGACGACGACGACGACTGACGACGACGACGACGACTGACGACGACGACTGACGACGACGACGACGACTGACGACGACGACTGACGACGACGACGACTGACGACGACTGACGACGACAACTGACGACGACGACTGACGACGACGACTGACGACGACGACTGACGACGACGATTGACGACGACGACTGACGACGACTGACGACGACGACTGACGACGACTGACGACGACTGACGACGACGACTGACGACGACTGACGACGACTGACGACGACTGACGACGACGACGACGACTGACGACGACGACTGACGACGACGACTGACGACGACGACTGACGACGACAACTGACGACGACGACGGATGACGACGACTGACGACGACGACTGACGACGACGACTGACGACGACGACTGACGACGACGACTGACGACGACGACTGACGACGACGACTGACGACGACAACTGACGACGACGACGACGGACGACGACGACTGACGACGACGACTGACGACGACGACTGACGACGACGATTGACGACGACGACTGACGACGACTGACGACGACGACTGACGACGACTGACGACGACGACTGACGACGACTGACGACGACTGACGACGACGACTGACGACGACGACTGACGACGACGACTGACGACGACGACTGACGACGACGACGACTGACGACGACGACTGACGACGACGACTGACGACGACGACGACTGACGACGACGACGACTGACGACGACGACGACTGACGACGACGACGACGACTGACGACGACGACGACGACTGACGACGACGACTGACGACGACGACGACGACTGACGACGACGACTGACGACGACGACTGACGACGACTGACGACGACAACTGACGACGACGACTGACGACGACGACTGACGACGACGACTGACGACGACGACTGACGACGACGATTGACGACGACGACTGACGACGACTGACGACGACGACTGACGACGACTGACGACGACTGACGACGACGACTGACGACGACTGACGACGACTGACGACGACGACTGACGACGACTGACGACGACTGACGACGACTGACGACGACGACGACGACTGACGACGACGACTGACGACGACGACTGACGACGACGACTGACGACGACGACTGACGACGACGACTGACGACGACGACTGACGACGACGACTGACGACGACGACTGACGACGACGACTGACGACGACGACTGACGACGACGACTGACGACGACGACTGACGACGACAACTGACGACGACGACGGACGACGACGACTGACGACGACGACTGACGACGACGACTGACGACGACGATTGACGACGACGACTGACGACGACTGACGACGACGACTGACGACGACTGACGACGACGACTGACGACGACTGACGACGACTGACGACGACGACTGACGACGACTGACGACGACTGACGACGACGACTGACGACGACTGACGACGACTGACGACGACGACGACGACTGACCACGACGACTGACGACGGCGACTGACGACGACGACGACTGACGACGGCGACTGACGACGACGACTGACGACGACGACTGACGACGACGACTGACGACGACAACTGACGACGACGACGGACGACGACGACTGACGACGACGACTGACGACGACGACTGACGACGACGACTGACGACGACGACTGACGACGACTGACGACGACTGACGACGACGACTGACGACGACTGACGACGACGACTGACGACGACTGACGACGACGACTGACGACGACTGACGACGACTGTAAAACGGCACTGTAAAAACCTGAAGCTCTGATCTTGACCGAGGTCTGTGAGTGTGAGTGATCTTGCCCGAGGTCGAGACGCCCAAGGGGCGCAGCCCCGAGGGCGTCTCGACCGAGGGCAAGATCACTCACCATGCTCACAGACCTCGGTCAAGATCAGAGCCGCATGCCCGACGCAACTGTGTAGGATTGTGGTTCATACAGTACAAGGCACAACTACTACTAGTACTACTACGTACTAGTAATATCCCTGCCAAGTTGCTAGTAGATCGGCCGCGTTTTTTTTCCGCGTTTTTTGCGATTTTTTAAAAGACCGCGTTTTCCGCGATTTTCCCGCGTTTTTGAACTTTTTTGTTGCACTACACGTACACACCGTGCACTGTTCGGTCAGCAACGTCTCATCGTGGCGGCTTTTTACTCAAATATGACGATTGCTTACACCAGAGACTTGTAACTGATTGATTTCACTACATACTCACTGAAAATTGCCGCACATCAATATTATTCACCGCATATTTACCGCATATTTACCGCAAATTCACCGCAAATTATGCCATATTATGCCGCGTTTTTCCCCGCGTTTTTTGCGATTTTTTTCCGCAATTTTCCCCGGGGACAGACTATAGACGATAGTCTATTTTTGCTCTAGTTTTGTCACATGTTCACATACACGCACGCACAGCCTGACTCATGTCACTCGTTTACTTCAGCTTGTTAGTTTCAGCCGGCATCAAGGTATAAAAGCAAGACACCTATAGGGGTGGTGGACGGGGACGTGGTTTTCTCAGCTTGTGAGTTTCAGATTTTCAGCTCCGTGCAGGAGCAGGACCATGATATTTCTCAGAGTAAGGCTCAAACGCGAGTGCTCAGAACCTGCAGCCTTAGGGCTTGTGGAGGTCTTCTTTCTCATAAAAACGCTATACCTGCAAGGTCGACTGCCATTTTGCGCCACCCGCAAGGATAGGTGGTCTTCTCGTTGAACACTGTGACTTCAAAAGCAGTACTGGCCAACTCATTCGTTTGGCGGACGACAAAATTTAATGTTCAATGTTGACCGTGTCGAGCACTTTAGGAAATGGTACATGCGCATGCGCGCCGCAATGCTATTTGACTCCAGATCTTGACCGGCTGACTGAAGTTCTTGACCGGCTAAGCGGTCAAGATCGACTGATCTTGACTGCTTATCCTGGCCGCTCATTGGCCGTCATCTGGCAACAAGCACGTGCCATGTATGAAACATCGTTGGAAAGCTGCGTTCAATGGCTTTCCAATGAGCCGTCATTTGTTGAATTTGAAGTAGCCAGACCGAAGTTATAGCTGTTTGTACAGTGCTCAGCATGAAGTGCGTCACGCTTGAAATTTCAACTTCACCCAGGTGCATTCAACCGCGATTTTCTCGAAAAAAATGATGTGCAGCACACGGTTTTCTCGATGGTATACGGCAGTTCACGCACGGCCATCTAATAAGATGGCGGCCATAATATGCATGAATCTGGTGTACCTGCTCGTTTTATTAATTCAAGTGATATCATCAAAAACGGATGGGATTGGAAGAAAAACGCAAACTATTGCCGGGTTTTAGTGAGTGTTTCGGGTGTTTGGCAAGGAAACAAAGAGCCAAACTACCCCAAGTCGCGCGATCGTGCTCAGCAAGAGCAAGACAAGTGGAAATAAAAATAAGAAGGATGAGAAAGACAAGAGTTCTTGTCTTGATGCAGGTTATTGAAAACACAGGAAGCGCATGTAGTATTAGTATTTTCTTTTGGTAGTGAAGCGATGCTCAGGCAACAGTCCATCAGACCAGACGATATGCTACGGCTCTGGGTCAAGGCAGTCGAGCAAGCTGCAAAAAAGAGGACAAAGAAGGACAGGACACTGCAGATAATGAGTGGCTACGCTCGAAGACTCTTCAAAGTGGAAATGCAGTCCTACCTTGATTGCAGTTATTTCTCCACCCGGCGCTGAACAGAGGTCGGAACTGTTTTTGCGAGGTGAGCCTCCGCAACAGCCTTCAGCCTTCGCAACTCCGACGGTATGGAGGCATATGTCCGCAGCAGACAATTGAACTCGGCATGTATCGACTCGGCTCCTTGTTCGGCGAGAAGGCCCAGTCCCACGCGTACGCGCATCATGCTGGGAGCAACATGCTGCTCTAGCAAATGCAGCTTCGGTGTTATGTGGGCCATGTTGCGTGCCACCAGCTCGGACCTGACGAGGGCGATGAAATCCCTGATGTTGCCACTCAGATCTTCAACTTCTTGGTCAGTCACCTGTGTAGCAGAACAGAAGCAGAGCAGATAGAACACAGCGAAGCTCTGCACTGGATATTTTGGATCAAGTCGACTTCACGAGCAAAGTCTCAATGAAGAATTCCCAAAGTCACCTGTGAACAGTATCCACGTGCGAGCAAGTTATGGAATCATGTCGGCGGAAGTAGAACTGTGAAGTGTCATAAGATACCACCATGGGCAGCAGGAAAGTGTTCTTAGTATGTGAGGTACCTCTTGTCCAGCATAATTCAGTATGGATAAATACACTCGTGCTCAGGACAATGTGTGTTCTAACCAAGAGTATGGTAGAGTGGGTACTAAGTCACTGTGCTTTGACCGTTATCGTGTCTTAACAAACTTACTATATGACAATGGTTGAACGATGACGTACACCGAGCATACCCAGCAAATAGCTGCCTGTACCTCTGCTGGACGGCTGTAGCGTCAGGGAGAAGGCTAGGGCACCGCTGCTGAACCACGGACACAGGAGCAGCTGTGAGCGGCATGATGATCTCATCTGTGAGCCCTTTGTGTACATGGTTGCCTATGAAGGCTCCGCCGTGATACGCCTGCCGCTGAATGTAGTGCTGCTGCAGGATCGGCTCAATGCTCATCTCGCATGGTCCGCTCAAGTCTTTCTCTTTCGACGCCGCTTGCACCTGCTGCAAGAGTCCATCAGCACCTGCGCTCATCATCCACGGCCGCTTTCCACTGATCTTGTATGTTGGCGCACACATCTGCCAGATTCTGGCCGGCGACACCTTGCTCCGCACCATGCAGCGCGACAAAGTTTAAATGCTCCTGGAGAGTGGCTGCCTGCTTGAATTTCTCCCTCGCCTGATCCATCTGCTGCCGGTGCTGAGCATGGAGCTCGGCTAGCTGCACCATCTTTTCACTGTCACCTGGCGCTAGCGCAGCGCCTGCTGTCGTGACCAGCTGCGCATCAAGCGAACGAACATCACGGAGGAGGCAGTCGAACAACAGTGAGTATATTCCAAGGTCGAGGTGGAGGGCAGGCAGCACTGCGTCCTCGACTGGGATCGGCAGGATAGGTGGCCGGATAACATTGTTGTAATGTTTGGTGTTGCTGATGTTGCCGCCTGCAGCTGTAAACCTTGCGAGGTCGGCTCCCAGTGACTCCAGGGATCGAGGGGTTCTGTCGTTCTCATCCCGCTCGTTGCTGGGCAACTCCATGGCTTTCTTTGTGCAGTGGCAGTGCAGGCAGGGTCGCACACCACTGGAGCCGGACAGGCCGTAATTGCTGGTTTGAAACTCGTAGTCTCCAAACATATAGAAGTACAGCCTCTTGCCGTTCCACTCCCCGCTGGCTATCAGTTCCTCTAGCTGTGGGCGGTAGATTTTCAGTGCTGTTTCGGTGTTGGCTGCTGTGTCCTTTGCATTAAATATGCAGAGCGGAATTGTGCGCTTCACTGAGTTCGGGTGCTCAACATTTGCAATCTGCAGCACACAAATTAGAACAGCAGCAGATCTTCTTTTCAACTTCTCCTTTTTGAATTTTTTTCACAATATGCTATGCCACAAACTTACTCTTTCCACTTTTATGAATGCAGTACTGTCACCGAGGATTGAGCTGTTTCAATTGATCAAAAGTTCATGCGTGTGTGTGTATATATATTTACCTGCATGCATAACTTGAAAGAACCTCCTCCATGGTCACCTCCCAGCTTGACGTATATCCTGTCATCAGGAATGGCACCATTGTGCCATGTCAGCAGGTTATGCTTCGCGTACATGTCAAGGTAGTGGTGCACTGTAGCAAGCAAGTTGGGTACATAGACCACCGCCACAGCAAGGATGCAGCCGGACTTCTGGACCATTGGAATAGTTTCCGCTACATATGCTGGCAATGCTTCTGACAGTGTGGCACGAACACGGTGCTCTGATTCCAGGTTGAGGCCATACGTCTTCAAGCAAGAGCGCAGGACACGAAGCTTGTTCCAGGATAGATTTAGATCAACCTTGAGAGAGAGTGCAAGGCCATCCTGCGCTGGAGATGGAAGTACGCCGGCCTGTTCCAGTACGTCTTTCTTGTCTGCATCACTCATATTAGCCAATGACGTCGCTGCTTGTGCCCTAGCACCACTGGCGTCAACGCATACGGTCTCATCTGAAACAATGAAAATACCAGTTGAAGCGTAATCAATCATTTGAATCCAGATTTGAGAGAAAAGAATTGTGCTTCGTGTGTGTGTGCATGCCATGCGCACTTGTGTATGTGTGTGTACGTGTGTGTGTGCACGCCATATGCATGTGTGTGTGTGTGTGTGTGTGCACGTTGCATGCATGTGTGTGTGCACGTTGCATGCATGTGTGTACACGCCGCATGTACATGTGTGTGTGTGTGTGTGTGTGTGTGTGTGTGTGTGTTTGTGCGTGCACCATTGTACCCAAACAAAGAGCACATACTGTGAATAATGTATTCTCAATAGTGATGCTCAATGCCTACCTATCTCTCTCAGCTCGGATGTTCTTCTCCTTTTCGTGCGATCGCTAGCGGATGTTGACGACACCTCTCCAACCGTTACCCGCTTATAAATTTGTGCCCGGCCCCGTTGACTCTGACGTACTGCAAGGGTTCCGTCGCACTGTCTTGCCTTGACCAAATGGCCAATCAACTGGTCAGTGGTATCGCCTTTCAGCTTGGATGGTGAGGAGGCCAACACTTGGGCAACCGTCGATGAGCGCGATACCGTGTTCAAGCGGGTGGTAGCAGGAGGCTCGGGTGTGCTGGGACGCACGGTGGGGGGAACTACTTGTGTTGTACATGTTTTTTTTACTGCTGTGGTTGCTGTCGTTCCTACCGCTGTTGTTGCAGCGGTAATGGTAACGGTGGGTGCAGTAACGGTTGCTGTGGAAACAAGTTTGCTGGATTTCTGGCGTTTCTGGCCAGTGACAGCTCCACTGATTTTATATCCTGCTTTCCGCTTGGGAGGTCTGCCTCCTTTCGATTTGGTAGCATAACGGGTGCATACTGTGCACTTTGAACGTGTATGTGCAACCCATGTTACAAGCTCGCCACAGCCACCACCACATGCCTCCGACCCGCTGCAACGTCTCTCTAATGCGTTCTTGCACAACCTACACATGTATTTAGGGTGCACATCTTCATCATCCTGGCCAACATCAATTTTCAAGGCCGTCTGCAGTAAATGTTTGTAGTTGGCGACCGCGTACTTCGTTGTCTGGGTCAGCCTCAATATCTTGTGGCCACCAACCCGACAACTTGACTGCAGGATGGCTCGATGCACGTCCATGATCGATATGAGTGAATAGTGTCTGTTCAAATCACACAAAAAGTTCGGAAATGGGTGACGAGTGACTTTCGTTTCCAAGGAGTAACTTGGAATGAATTTCAAATTTTTGGGTAGGCGAAGAGTGCTTCTACCTGTAAAAACTCACCAACAATCCCCCAAAAGTCCACGACGGATGATATATTAGCAACAGCCTATTCCTCTACACGGCATCCTCGCATCGATCACCAAACAGGAAAAACCTCGCGCAGCGCAGGACGAGGATGGAGGAGACGCATGGAAAAGGCATCAAAACGTTCCTTGATGATTCCCGGTCTCGGAAAACCCATTTCCTTAGACAAACAGCATCGAAGTAAGTCAGGAAGGCCTTGATTCGTATCAATTTTGGTCCAACTTTTTAGATAATTGGGATACGAGAAATTTGAAAATTTGAAAATCTGTGACGTAGCGGCGGCCATATTAGATTGCCAGCCCTCGGATCACTTGAACAGCCGTGGCCGCGCTAGCATGCACCTACCATGCCTACCGGTAGGTGATTCGTAGGTTTCAGCAGTAGTTTGCGATTATTCCGACCGCGGTGCGGCAAAAGACCATGGTTTACAGAGCGAAAAACGAAGGCGTCGAATTCAACGCATTCGCACTATGGGTTAATGGAAGTTTCCGGAGGAGGAAGGAGGAAACTGTAGTTATCACCAACCCTCACCGCGCCCAGCTCACGCCGCTACGGCGTGCGACCTGAGCTGGGCGCCCTGTCCAGTATGGAACTGTCCTCAAGCCAGTCACGTATTTGGCAGCCCAGTGAGCTGTCTACCGGATCGCAGCGTTTAGAAGCGCCAAATGCGGCAGGGCCAGTCTCAGGCTGGTCGCGTAGGCGGCAGGCCGGCGGGCGACCGGCAAGGCTGCATTCGCATTTGGATCACCGAAGTGATACAGGTGCTTCGACGGCACTCCGTGGCGCATCAAGGAGGCATCTGGGGCCCAGGCAGCCCGCCCGTAAGCGCACCACCGTATCAGGTATGCGCAGGTGGAGCAGCAGAGCAAGATGTGTGCCGGACACTCACCATCATCCGGTCGACTGCATGGTTGTGCGACTTTACACAGCCGTCACTCATTACTTGCTATTGCTTGCAGAAGGCCAGAATTTTTTTTTCTCTCGTTTGCTCTAAAGCTAGTTGGTTTACATGGTTTATACCCGTACCTGAGCATGGATCCTACTCAGCAGCGGATCGCTGGTATTCCCCGTTTGAGACCGCGGCGACGGCAGCGTCGGCCCTGACCAACAAGCTTCGGGCGATGAGCATGCCGGCCGAAAATGCAGGCATGGACACTGTCGTGCATGACCTGTTTAGTTGAGTTCCTTGGAGGCGCTATGATACCGGCCGGCGCATGTGTTGGCGCACGGGAGACGATTAGGATAATACGTCGTGCGGAATACTTCGAGCTGGCCACAATGCTTCCTTCCTGTCCTGCCCACACGCAGCCAGCAGCCAAACGTGTTAGAATCGATCAATCCGATGGCAATCACTGAGTGGAATTGTCATTGGCGGCTCCTCTTCTGGCAAGAGAAAAACTGAATCTCTAATCTACTGGGTCGAGGCCTGGCAGACTTTCAGAACCATCGTGCCTTGCAACACGAGCTTACGCCCTCTGGGGCCCTAAGTAGTCCGACAAGAAATTCATACTGCACGGCGACAAAAAGGCAGTTGGAGCAGTCTGAAATCCGGGACGCCGAAATCCAACCGTGACGGAACTAGCCCGCTTCAGCCCCCGCATGGTAGCAGAACACAAGGCTTTATCTCGCTGACTACCCATATTACGTCCACGGACAACTCCGCTGCGGACGCTCTTTCACGTGGACAATTAGTCCATTTCCTCTCATCGGCTCCCTAATCCAGCTGCTGGACTCGGCTTAGTCCCGAACTCATGCTATGCGGGAGCAACTAATCATGGCAGCAAACCGGCTGAACTTCTTCTCAACCAATGCGTGCCTCCTTTTTCATTCGCTGTGTAGTCTATCTCTCTCAGCACACGTGGGTAAGCACGCAAGCACACACACACCCACGCACACGCATACATACATACATACATACATACATACATACATACATACATACACACATACATACATACATACACACACACACACACTCTCTCTCTCTCTCTCTCTTTATCCTCCTCTCCGCCATCTCTCACCCTGCTTCGCCTCTAAGTGCTGTCGCTCCCCTCCCCTTCCTACTCGTACTAGGCGGCATTACACCAAGTCTCAGCATGTGGGGTCTACTTTGCTGTTTTGGGGCTTTGTTTGGACATGGCGAGCTGTTATCTTTTTCCTTGCGGCTGTCGTCGCTGTTGCCATTGTTGTTTAGATACCACGGTGAGCCAGCAGTAAGTGCCGGTGTTGGCGGGCTGGCGACCTTGTCTTACTTTCAGTAATTAACACTTTACCCGAGGTGCGAAGGATTAATCTGTCACAACCGCGCAGGGCATATTGCAGACACGCGTATGTGCGTTACACACACACACACACACATTATGCGCACCCGGCAGGCAGGGCGATTGGCCCATGCGGCTTATTCAGTTGTACTAGCGGAGGCAGGGGCAATTCCCCTTCGTAATCGCCCGTGCGGCGGAATACCCGGCGGCCTGATACGGCGGCGTTGCGAGCAAATGCAGGGGTGGTTCCCTTTTGAGCTCTGTTTGTGGCGGCGGCAGAGGCAGGGGCAGCGCCCCTAGCCCATGCGGCGGTTGACCCGGCGGCCCGACATGGCAGTTGACCCAGCGGTCCGATATGGCAACTGACCCGGCGGTCTGATATGGCGGCTGACCCAGCGGTCTGATATGGCGGCGGCTGACCCAGCGGTCTGATATGGCGGCTGACCCAGCGGTCTGATATGGAGGCTGACCCAGCGATCTGATATGGCGGCTGACCCAGCGATCTGATACGGCGGCTATGCGAGCAAATGCAGGGGCAGCGCCCCTTTGCGCGTGTTGTTTGCGGCGGCATTGGTCAAGGCAGGGGCAGCGCGCCTCGCCTGGGTGGCGTTATGCCCGGCGCTGCGGCTATGTTTGCAAAACGCAGGGGCCGCTCCCCTTTGAGCTTTGTATGTTCACAGCTATGTTTGCAAGATTTAGGGGCAGCTCCCCTTGGGGCCTGGTACAGTTATGTTTGCAAAAAGCAGGGGCAACTCCCCTCCGAGCCTTGTATGTAATCGTTTACAGCGATGCTTGCAGAAAGCAGGGGCAGCTCCCCTTAGTGCGTGGTATGTTTACAGCTATGTTTGCGAAGAAGAAACAAAAAAAGGGCTTGGAGCTGGGTATGTTTACGGCCACGTTTGCAAAATGCAGGGGTAGCTCTCCTTGGAGCTTTAGCTAGTTGACAGCTACGCGACAAAGTGCAGGGACAGCTCCCCTTGGAGCTTTGGATGTTTACAGCTATGTTTGCAAAATGCAGGGGCAGCTCCCCTTGGAGCTTTTAAAACTAGTTTACAGCTGTGCGGACAAAATGCAGGGGCAGCACTCCTTGAAACTTTGGATGTTTACCACTATGTTGGCTAAATGCAGGGGCAGTTCCCCTTGTCGCTTGGATGTTTACAGCCAGGTTTGCAAAATGCAGGGGTAGCTCCCCTCAGAGCGTTGTAGGTTTACAGCTAGGTTTGCCAAATGCAGGGGCAGCTCCCCTTGGAACTTTGGATGTTTACAGCTACATTTGCAAATACAGGGGCAGCTCCCCTTGGAGCCTTCTACGTTTACAACTATGTTTGCAAAATGCAGGGGCAGCTCCCCTTTGAGCTTCGTAGGTTTACTGCTAGGTGTGCAAAACGCAGGGGTAGCTCCCCTTTGGAGCTTTGGATGTTTACAGCTATGCTTGCAAACTGCAGGGGCAGCTCCCCTGGGAGCTTTTGAAGTTGGATGTTTACAGGTGTGGTCGCAAAATGCAGGGGCAGCTCCCCTTGGAGCCTTGGATGCTTACAACTATGTGTGCAAAATGCAGGGACAGCTTCCCTTTGAGCTTTGTTGGTTTACAGCTAGGTTTGCAAAACGCAGGGGTAGCTCCCCTGAGCTTTGGATGTTTATAGCTATGCTTGCAAAATGCAGGGGCAGCTCCCCTTGGAGCCTTGGAAGTTTACAGCTATGCTTGCAAAATGCAGGGGCAGCTCCCCTGGGAGCATTGGATGTGTACAGCTATGTTTGCAAAATGCAGGGGCATTTCCCCTTGGAGCTTTGTATATTTACAGCTAGGCTTGCAAAATGCAGGGGCAGCTCTCCCTCGGAGCGTGGTTTGTTTGCAGCTGAGATGGGGAGTGCAACCGAAGATCTCCTTTCGAGCTTGCTTGTTCGCATTTGCTTTTTAGCACCGTAGCTCGGGCACCCAGCAGGTCCTGACTGGCCTCTAGCGCATACTCCCGGCCACATTTATTGCCTGTTGCAGGATAGGGGCCTCACCCCATATTTTTTTGGACGATCGGCGGGCGGGAAGCCGTCATTGACCTAAGAGGCAAAATACAAGAATAACTGAGAAACTAATAATTGTATACAACGCGCCAACCCCTTTGGCTCTGTTGTCGGCTCTGCGGGGGGCACCCAGGTATCCTCCTCGTGCGAACACCACCCGTGGAAGCGGAAAAGTTGTGACGGCGTATTCAGTAGTGCCCAGCACCAGCAAGACCTACCAATCAGGGGAAAGCCTAGCAGTCCTTCATGGCAATTCCCTTGGTAGACCCCCTCAATCTGACACAGGATCTGGCCACCAGGAAGGGGCCTGGTCGGCAGCTCCAGGTCACCGGAAGGTGGTCAGGGTTGACCCGCAAGAGATGCATGTGCGGTGGAGCCTGTGACTAAATGGCCACCCCTTGGGGCCAGAGAAAGCGGTCTTGAGGGGCAGGTGGTCCTTAGTTGGAGGCTTGCACCGCAAACTATGAATGTGAGACTGTCCGTGCCCGGCGAAGGTGTCCATAGTATCAGGCGGGTAGCTAGTCACACTTGTATCCAACACGACAGCCCTTCGGCTGTTGTCTGCCCGGCTTGGGGCGCCCAGGTATCCCCCCGTGCGAACACTACCCGGGGAAGCTGACAAGTCGTCAGCGTATTCAGTAGTGCCCAGCACCAGCAGGAGCTACCAACCAGGTTAAAGCCTAGCAGTCCTTCATGGCAATGCCCTTGGTAGACACCCTCAAGCTGACACAGGATCTGGCGGCCAGGAAGGTGCCCGGACGGCAGCTCCAGGCCGCCGGAAGGTGGTCAGGGTTGACCCGCAAGAGATACATGTGCGGTTGAGCCTGTGGCTGACGACCACCCCTTGGGGCCAGAGAAAGCGGTCCTTAGTGGCAGGTGGTCCTTGGCTGCAGGCTTGCACCGCACAACCATTATGAATGTGAGACCGTCCGTGCCCGGCGAAGTGGTCGGTAGTACCAGGCTGGTCGCTGGTCACGGTGGTCTTTAGCTACTGGTTTCACTGTATACCGAATCAGGCATGCCATCACAGGTCTACAGCGAACAGCACAGAGATCGACGGGACCAAGAATAGGGGATAGCGTGCGGCGAGGCCACCCCCATTATTTTTGGGAGGCACGGCTTCATGTTAGAGCAGTAAATTGCAGTTAGGGACTCAGCTGAGTCAAGCTGGACTCAGCGTGTCAAGTTTGGCATAATACAATAAGCGCGCTATCCCCAAACAGTTGTGTGGTTATTGTGTGAGTGTAAATGCAGGAGTCCGCGGTCACGTGAGGGGGGAGTGATAATTATTATTATAGTTTCCGTGGAGATATTGCTTTATTATCATATGCCACCGGGATATTGTAGAAACAGTGACTGTAGAATTGTAGTACTGAAGTACATGGTAGATATATGTACTAGTACATGTAAAATAAAGATTACTCTTTATTATGATTATTATGTATACACACTATGTAGTCTACCATGTACTGTGTATACGCACGTCGCAAGAGAAGCACACAAATCTGCAAATGCACCACCAGATGTGCACCCACAGGTTTTCTCTTATAGCAACGATAGCGGACAAGATCTGAATGAGACAGATCAAGACTACCGCCAGATCTAGCGCCAGATAACTGGCCAATCCACACAACCTGCAAAGCCATGTGAATCGACCACCAATGCACACCTGGTCTACACCACACGGAGTACATTGGCATACAACAGCCAAGACAGTTACCTATGCACACCCTACACTTGCTGGGGTAACCAATAGACATCAAGCTGCTTTGATAGAAGCAGACACTAGATGCACTGGTACCATGAAGTGAAATTGGAGTTACTTTACCAACCAGCCACGGCTACGGAGTACTGGGAACTAGGGCTCAAACGGTCACGGTTTTACCCCTAACGGTTAACTGCTAAGCTAACGGTCGGACCTATGAGCCACGGCAATCATGCGGGCTCTTTTTTAACCGTATATTTGACTATACTCATTCAAAAAATGTACCCTATTCAGTACAGCGCACACATGTACATTCTCTTGCATGCTCATTCATACATACTCTCACACCAAGAGACCAGATATGACCGAGTTGACAGCTCAGAAATTGCGTACGCTTGTGACAGCCTGCGAAAGTGCATACTTTGCAACGACCTGATACTTAGAAAATCGACTGAAAAGTTACTCTGAAAACGTTATCTTTATCGGTTAACCGTTAATGCTTCGTAACCGGTCTGCAACCGGTTAATCGGACTAACTGTTTGAGCCCTACTGGGAACCAAGAGCTACCGGACATACCAACAACCTCAGCCACACGCAGACAGACAGTACAATGAATTATGTAGTTTTGACGTGACTGGCCATCTTGAGCAGAGCTGTACCCTGGTATTGCACTACTGCCTGTACCAGTAATGTTTGCCCGGGTTTCGTGCAAACCAGTGCTCACACAAGGGACTGGCTGCAGTGCCTGCCTGCAGCACATCACCTGGCGGCTGCTTTCCTAAAGCACGACATAATTCTTACAAACGCAATTCTCCGAACTTCCAGGCTCCATACGTACAATTCCAACACACTGAATAAAATATCCCCGCATCCCAAAGCTTTCAAAGGATCAGTTACAAAGCATAAAAAATAATGCTGGCAAAATCGTTTATATTATAAAGTGTTTGCGAGCATAGTGCGAGCATCCATGGAAGCATGATTCCACAATTTCGCGATCATAATTCGCCGTAGTCTACAGGTTGAACGAAGTGTCAAAATTCTGTGAAGGAAAAACCACCCAAATGTGTACGAATCCATATGAAAACTGGACCGAAAAAGTCAGCGCTGTCATGGTTATGGGCTAGCTGCAACATAGCACTCTTGAGTCCAATAATTATCGGAATAATATGGAAATAATTTAAAGTAAGAAAAGGACCAAGGAACTACTTGTACAAGTTACGTTATAGTGTGCACTACCATCAGTTACCTGACAATCAGCTCATGCGATAACATTGCACGACGGTACTGACGTTCTACAAATAACTGGCTATCAGCTATAGCCTGTCTTGGATGCGCACTCCAACAGACGGAATCTGGGTCTGAGAGTCGAAACTAAAATGAAGCTTTCGCCAAAGTATGACAGAAAGGCAGAGATGTCCAAAAGTTTTCAGCGATTTGATGGATACCATGGGCTCACATACTTCGAACCAGTCAATTGGCATGTGCAAACAGGGATGCAACATTTCCACTGCTGCTCGGTGTGTGGAAAAAAGAAGAAGAAAAACAACATCTTTCTTGCTAAGGTGCTCACTTTGTGAAGTGTACTGCATGCTGTTTACTGCTGCTGAAGACTGAGCCGCTCTTACTGATGCTTGGCATTGCTGCTGTGAGCAGTCTGCCCACTAGTTTTCAAATGAATACAGACACTGTCTGGTGCAGCAGATGCGGTGTTTGTTGCTACCATGGCCACTGTTCTTGCTGCTGTGTCTGTTTCAGTCAGTGGTTGCTGCCATGGCAACTGCTCTTGTCACTGTGTCTGCTGCAGTGTTAGCTGCAATGGCAACTGCTCTTCCTGCTGAGTCTGTTGCAGTGGTAGCTATGGCTAGCTCAGCTGCCGTATCTGCTGGTTCTGATACATCTGCTGGGCTAGCTACTAGGCGACCATCACCATGTACACGGGCAATATTGCAGGAGCAGACTCCATATCCATGATACCCTCAAAGGTCTATAGTCACAATGCAGGACAGCTGCTGCATCCATCCACACAGGTCTAGCGGCTGCACGGACTGGATCACGTGACATATGGAAGGTCAGGAAAGCTGTTCTCTGCAATGGACAATTCCAACAGCAACTGTTGCTCACATACACCAGCAGAATGCTGGCTGCTCTCTGGCTTGAGCTGCAACTGGATGTCTACAACCGTAGCATTCTTTCACACCACGGTAAGTGTAATGGTGACTTGCAAAGACGGTGCAAAATTCGCAATGAAGCCATGTACATCGCTTGGAATGGTAGACGAGACGATTTGCACAGGCAAGCTGTACAGGAATGAGCAGAAAAGAAGCACACACATATACAAGAAACACACACACACACACACACACACACACATATACAAGAAACATACATACACACGCACACAAACACACACATGCACGCGTGCATACACACGCATGTACACACACACATACACACACATACACACGCGCACACACATACACAGGCACACACATGCACGTGCGCACACACACACACACACACACACACACACACAGCAACTATGTGACATTACACACACACCTAAAGGAGGCCTATTCGTATTTTTTTGAACTTGGAAATCATCCCACTTATGGGCTCACCACATATCAGTAAGTGGGCGAGGACAAGGTGCAAAAAAAGGATTGACGGCATCAGAGTATACGTCCCGGGATCCAGCTGCAGTTACCCCTGCCCCCAGTGAAGGTAATATGTGCTACTAGTGTGCATGGGTGGCTAAATTAGAGTGGTTCTGGTATAAGCTTCATTAGCACCATTGATTACACGAGAGTTATAATCTAGCCAGAAGCAGTCACATGCCCATGCACACACACACACACACACACACACACACACACACACACACACACACACACACACACACACACACACACACACACACACACACACACACACACACACACACACACACACCTGCAGACCCAAATTTTGCATTGTGGCTTACCTCAGGTTTAGGAGGACTCTATCTGCGAGAGGAGATGTTCGCTCTCAAAGCACTGGTTATGTCAGCTAGACTATGACATGAGCCAAACGAACATCAAGCCTAAAGAACAGCAGCAGAGGGGTCACACACAAACACACAGACACAGACACAGACACACATACACACACACACACATACACACACACACACAAACACACGCATCCACGCACACACATGTACTCGCACTCGCAAACGCACACATACACACACACACACACATACAAACACACACACACACACATGCACGTACACAAACAAACACACATACACACACAAACGCACGCACGCACTCACCCCCCCCCCCCCCCCCACACACACACACACAAACGCACGTACGCATGCACACACGCACACCTGTACGCGCACCTGCACACACACATACAGACACACACGCGCACACACACGCGCACACACACACACACGAATATGGACACACATGCACACACATCCAGACATTAACTACAATACACAGAAACTTGCGGTACAGGGCAGTGCTGGCCAGCGGAGTAAGAGGCTACACACAGAGAGATTCAGAGTCAGGATCTTGGCAGACCCAAAAGAGTCTAGATATGTCCGAGGGACGGCGACTGAGGGCCCTGAGTAACCGGAAATGAGCGTGGCCAACACCCTTTTTATTCCCTTTATCAAAGTAAAGGGTGGACACTGCCGGAGAAGAATCCACGAGAGACTTGTCAACTGCCGGAGCAGGATCTTGCCAGAGCCAAGAGAGTCTAAGACTTGTTGACTGCCGGAGCAGGATCTTGGCGGAGCCAAGAGAGTCTAGAAATGTCAGAGGGACGACGACCCATGGCCCTGAGTAGCCGGAAATGAGCGTGCCCAACTCCATCCTTTTATACACTTTTTCAAAGTAAATTAGTGATGAGAAATGGGAGGTGGGAGGGTGAAACACAACAAGCAGACAAGAATAATCCACATACAGTACGGATCGAAATCTATAGCAACGCGATCTCTAGCAAGTCACGTCGAGCAAACGTTGAGCAAACGTCGCATGACGCCCACATTGAGCGCCACATATAAATGCCATGGTGAATGCCACGTCGCACGTCGCCAACACATTGAATGTCACGTTCAATGACGCGTAAAGTGTCACGTGACCTAGAGTACCATGCGTGCATGCACAATGTTGTTTGGCCCACATGGTCACTGTGACGTGCAGTGCACGCGACCGTAGACAGTAGCAAAGCATGAGTATACAGCAACAGCACTATCAAATATAGCAGCATAGTTTGAGCGGTACACAAAACTGCGTGCACCCATTAATCTGCATTATCACCATAATGCTACACACACACACACACACACACACACACACACACACACACACACACACACACACACACACACACACACACACACACGCGTGCGCCCTCACCTGCAGACCCAAATTTGCATTGTGGCTTACCTCTGGTCTAGATGGTCTCTATCTGCGAGAGGAGATGTTCTCTTTCAAAGCACTGATTGATTTGTGTCAGCTAGACTATGAGATGAGCCAACCGTACACCAAGTCTAAAGAACAGCAGCAGATGTATAACACATACACACACACACATACACACACACACACATACACACACACACACACATACACACACATACACACACATACACACACATACACACACATACACACACACAACCCATCGACCATTTGACGCCCATCGCCAGAGGCGAGGATAGCGATGCTACAGCAGACGCCATAGCAACTTGTGCTGGGATTGCACCATTCAACAGCTTGCAAGGCTGAAGAATTGACCACCACTACCCATCCTGGTCTACACCACACAGCTATGAAGTGGCTTTTTCTGGCCAGTGAATCCCAACTTTTTGGTCTTTTCCGTTTTTTTCCGCACACACATCGCACCAAATACTCCGGCATGCACTGGCTGTTGGTAACCACCCAGGAGAATGAAAGAAAAGTCAGGAGTGGTCTAAGAAAGAGAAGAAAGACGTGTGTTACCATAATCGTCGGGAATCGAACCCGCAACCTATTGACTAGAAATCGCTGCACATACCATTGCACCATATGGGACACACACACACACACACACACACACACACACACACACACACACACACACACACACAACGCATGAATGCATGCACACAAACAAAAAAACACACACACACAGACTGAGACATGCCAATCGCGGAAGCGATGATAGCAAACAGCTATGTTAGACATAGCAACTTGTGCTGGGATTACACCATTCAACAGCTTGCAAGGCTGATGAATTGACTGCCACTATTTTTAGCCTGGTATGTACGCACACACGCACACGCACGCACACACACGCACACACACACACACATATAAACTACAACAAAAAGCAATTTGCGCTACGAGGGAGTGCTGGCAAGCGGAGTGAGAGGCTACAGAGAGAGAGAGATTCAGGGTCGGCAGGGTGGACACTGCCGGAGAAGAATCCACGAGAGACTTGTCAACTGCCGGAGCAGGATCTTGGCAGATCCAAGAGAGTCTGAGACTTGTCGACCGCCGGAGCAGGATCTTGGCAGAGCCAAGAGAGTCTAGAAAGGTCAGAGGGACGACGACCCATGGCCCTGAGTAGCCGGAAATGAGCGTGCCCAACACCATCCTTTTATTCACTTTATCAAAGTAAATTAGTGATGAGAAATGGGAGGTGGGAGGGTGAAACACAACAAGCAGACAAGAATAATCCACATACAGTACGGATCGAAATCTATAGCAACGCGATCTCTAGCAAGTCACATCAAGCAAACGTCGAGCGAACGTTGCATGACGCCCACGTCGAGCGCCACATATAAATGCTATGGTGAATGCCACGTCGCACGTCGCCAACACATTGAATGTCACATTCAATGACACGTAGAGTGTCACGTGACCTAGAGTACCTTGCGTGCATGCACAATGTTGTTTGGCCCACATGGTCACTGTGACGTGCAGTGCACGCGACCGTAGACAGTAGCAAATCATGAGAATACAGCAACAGCACAATCAAATATAGCAGCATAGTTTGAGCGGTACACAAAACTGCGTGCACCCATTAATCTGCATTATCACCATAATGCTACACACAAACACACACACACACACACACACACACACACACACACGCGCGCGCGCGCGCGCCCCCTCACCTGCAGACCCAAATTTGCATTGTGGTTTACCTCTGGTCTAGATGGTCTCTATCTGCGAGAGGAGATGTTCTCTTTCAAAGCACTGATTGATTTGTGTCAGCTAGACTATGAGATGAGCCAACCGTACACCAAGTCTAAAGAACAGCAGCAGATGTATAACACATACACATACACACATACACACACACACACACACACACACACACACACACACACACACACACACACACACACACACACACATACACACACACATACACACACACACACACACACATACACACACATACACACACACAACCCATTGACCATTTGACGCCCATCGCCAGAGGCGATGATAGCGATGCTACAGCAGACGCCATAGCAACTTGTGCTGGGATTGCACCATTCAACAGCTTGCAAGGCTGAAGAACTGACCACCACTACCCAGCCTGGTCTACACCACACAGCTATGAAGTGGCTTTTTCTGGCCAGTGAATCCCAACTTTTTGGTCTTTTCTATTTTTCCGCACACACATCGCACCAAATACTCCGGCATGCACTGGCTGTTGGTAACCACCCGGGAGAATGAAAGAAAAGTCAGGAGTAGTCTAAGAAAGAGAAGAAAGACGTGTGTTACCATAATCGTCGGGAATCGAACCCGCAACCTATCGACTAGAAATCGCTGCACATACCATTGCACCATATGGGACACACACACACACACACACACACACACACACACACACACACAACGCATGAATGCATGCACACAAACAAAAACACACACACACAGACTGAGACATGCCAATCGCGGAAGCGATGATAGCAAACAGCTATGTTAGACATAGCAACTTGTGCTGGGATTACACCATTCAACAGCTTGCAAGGCTGATGAATTGACTGCCACTATTTTTAGCCTGGTATGTACACACACACGCACGCACACGCACACACACAAACACACACACACACATATAAACTACAACAAAAAGCAACGTGCGCTACGAGGGAGTGCTGGCCAGCGGAGTGAGAGGCTACAGAGAGAGAGATTCAGGGTCGGCAGGGTGGACACTGCCGGAGAAGAATCCACGAGAGACTTGTCAACTGCCGGAGCAGGATCTTGGCAGACCCAAGAGAGTCTGAGACTTGTCGACCGCCGGAGCAGGATCTTGGCGGAGCCAAGAGAGTCTAGAAATGTCAGAGGGACGACGACCCATGGCCCTGAGTAGCCGGAAATGAGCGTGCCCAACACCATCCTTTTATTCACTTTATCAAAGTAAATTAGTGATGAGAAATGGGAGGTGGGAGGGTGAAACACAACACCCCCTTCCTTTTTGACCAATGTTTTGGCAATTTATATCCTGACAGGAATAATCCACATACAGTACGGATCGAAATTTATAGCAACGCGAGCTCTAGCAAGTCACATCAAGCAAACGTCGAGCGAACGTCGCATGACGCCCACGTTGAGCGCCACATATAAATTCAATGGTGAATGCCACGTCGCACATCGCCAACAAATTGAATGTCACGTTCAACGACACGTAGAGAGTCACGTCATCTAGAGTACCATGCGTGCATGCACAATGTTGTTTGGCCCACATGGTCACCGTGACGTGCCGTGCACGCGACCGTAGACAGTAGCAAAGCATGAGCATACAGCAACAGCACTATCAAACATAGCAGCATAGTTTGAGCGGTACACAAAACTGCGTGCACCCATTAATCTGCATTATCACCATAATGCTACACACAAACACACACACACACACACACACACACACACACGCTCGCGCGCGCGCGCGCGCGCCCCCTCACCTGCAGACCCAAATTTGCATTGTGGTTTACCTCTGGTCTAGATGGTCTCTATCTGCGAGAGGAGATGTTCTCTTTCAAAGCACTGATTGATTTGTGTCAGCTAGACTATGAGATGAGCCAACCGTACACCAAGTCTAAAGAACAGCAGCAGATGTATAACACATACACATACACACATACACACACACACACACACACACACACACACACACACACACACACACACACACACACACACATACACACACACATACACACACACACACACACACACATACACACACATACATACACACACACATACACACACACACACACACACACATACACACACATACACACACACAACCCATTGACCATTTAACGCCCATCGCCAGAGGCGATGATAGCGATGCTACAGCAGACGCCATAGCAACTTGTGCTGGGATTGCACCATTCAACAGCTTGCAAGGCTGAAGAACTGACCACCACTACCCAGCCTGGTCTACACCACACAGCTATGAAGTGGCTTTTTCTGGCCAGTGAATCCCAACTTTTTGGTCTTTTCTATTTTTCCGCACACACATCGCACCAAATACTCCGGCATGCACTGGCTGTTGGTAACCACCCGGGAGAATGAAAGAAAAGTCAGGAGTAGTCTAAGAAAGAGAAGAAAGACGTGTGTTACCATAATCGTCGGGAATCGAACCCGCAACCTATCGACTGGAAATCGCTGCACATACCATTGCACCATATGGGACACACACACACACACACACACACACACACACACACACACACACACACACACACAACGCATGAATGCATGCACACAAACAAAAACACACACACACAGACTGAGACATGCCAATCGCGGAAGCGATGATAGCAAACAGCTATGTTAGACATAGCAACTTGTGCTGGGATTACACCATTCAACAGCTTGCAAGGCTGATGAATTGACTGCCACTATTTTTAGCCTGGTATGTACGCACACACGCACGCACACGCACACACACACAAACACACACACACACATATAAACTACAACAAAAAGCAACGTGCGCTACGAGGGAGTGCTGGCCAGCGGAGTGAGAGGCTACAGAGAGAGAGATTCAGGGTCGGCAGGGTGGACACTGCCGGAGAAGAATCCACGAGAGACTTGTCAACTGCCGGAGCAGGATCTTGGCAGACCCAAGAGAGTCTGAGACTTGTCGACCGCCGGAGCAGGATCTTGGCGGAGCCAAGAGAGTCTAGAAATGTCAGAGGGACGACGACCCATGGCCCTGAGTAGCCGGAAATGAGCGTGCCCAACACCATCCTTTTATTCACTTTATCAAAGTAAATTAGTGATGAGAAATGGGAGGTGGGAGGGTGAAACACAACACCCCCTTCCTTTTTGACCAATGTTTTGGCAATTTTTATCCTGACAGGAATAATCCACATACAGTACGGATCGAAATTTATAGCAACGCGAGCTCTAGCAAGTC